>NC_057827.1:41698750-42035000 GCF_910594005.1 Cervus elaphus | reverse complement strand
TACAATAGGATTATTCTCTAAATCCATGTATTATTTATGGAAATAATTCATTTCTGTTAACTATGGAAGTAGTTGTAACTTACCCAAAATCCAGGGTATGTTTTTAAATACTGAGGAAAGAGAGTAATAGTAAAAACTTACCATAAAGTTCTACATGTAAATTGTAAGACATGAACTTGTTGGAAAAAAGTCTTAATGATTTTACAGTTTTAGATAGAAGATGATAAAGAACATTCTTATAATATTGACTTATTGACAAGTTGGAGAGCTTGGGAACTTTGTAGTAAAAATAGTCATTCCACATAGAATGTAGATTGCTAGCCTGAAAGACAATGGGGATTTAATGGTGCAATTGTATTTACATTTCTCAATTGTTGAACACTCCACTTTCCACTTTTGAAAAGTTAATTGCACAAAAAACACAACCCACTTCCCTCTTGAATCAGTATGCTCGTTTCTTTGGGTAATGCATGATATATTTGTCATTAGTTACTTAAAGACAGGAAATAGATCACAATTTTATGACTTTCTAGAATATATTATTATAAACTTAAATATTAGTACTGAAGGTTTCCTATCCAAGAGTAAGATGATAATTTTTAAAGATGCTAAACAAATATTGACACCTTATAACAATTTTGGGGTTTTTCTCTGATTATAAAAATGAAGAGCATTCTGTTTATAGGATTAAATTGGAAAATTAAATTCATCCTCCCGTAACTAGGAATTAAAGACATTATAAAAGACTCAGGGAAAATGTACATTTGTATTAAAGATTAATTACAATAGAAGAAGTCTTTGTCCTACTTGTTAGTTTTTTCCACACTAAACATTTTGCAGCAATTACTGATGATTCTTGCAAACTGGTACTGGTTCAAAAAATTCACTAATAAATATCCATTGCTTATTTGACAATGTATTAAAAAGACAACGGGTAAGTCACTGTACCCCATCAGAAAAATTGATTATCATTCCTTTGCCTTGCACCTCAGTTGTCTTTTATAGTTTATGTCACCCCAGCTCATTGCACCGTTTTGAGTACTCCCTTTCTAGAGCTATATTCATTTTATCATTTGCTTCCAACAAACCTGCTTGATACATAGATTTCTGCTATAAAAATCGATCTTATAATACATGTTTGCCATATGTAAGCTTCCAACTGCTTTGAAGTTATCGATTGCCAGTCCTTAAGAACTTACTACTTACTCCAGCAACATCACAGGTTTGCTAAAAATCCCAAATAGTCTTTCATATCTGTGCTAGAAAAAACTTTGCAGTATTTTCATTTTCATTATAAAACAGGGTTTCGTGTTCATTCAGAATATACTCAAACCCATTTATATTTCATCTGCTAGAAACCATGAATCCAGTCTATTGTGCTATTCCTTTTCCCTTGTTTACTTACTTCTCTTCAATACTGTATCAATCTATAATATACAACAAATGCAATCATCCTGAACACATGGAGGTGATTAGATAGTTGTCATACCTACAAACAGTTTGATTTTCACACAGGAATTTTTCACACACACACACTTTTTGAAAGTGAAAAGATTAAGCAACTTGCCTGAAGCACTTAGCTGGACTGTAATTATATTTTCAAAAGGCCCAGGTATGCCTTTGAAAGATAAACTATTCTCATTTTTTTCATTCTGAGAAAATTTTACTTTATGATTTCACTGGAGGTGCCAATAAAAAGTGTTAAAAAAAAACAAGCATGTTGCTATAAAATTGCTTTATGAATAAGATTCTAACAAAAAGCTCTAGACCTGCAATTTAAACCAGAGTTTCATAGTATCTAGTAATCAAGTGACAAAACATTTGGAGAGAGCACTAATTTTCACAATGTAATCTGTATACTCTGGAACATTTAAAATTTGCTTTATAAAAGTGAAAAATAGTTTGGAAATCATTTTTGAAATTTTAATGGCTATAGAGAATTTATTAATGCTATATTAATTATTGCTTGTTTTAACTTAATTTCGGTTTTTTAACTTTAGAATGCATCTCGGACTTTACCGAATCTATAACATGGCAAATGTTTTGGAGTTTATTTTGGCCATTAAAATATCCAAAAGTTCTCAGTTTTCTACTAGGATGCATTTTTGTTCTTAACTAAATTTGCTTTCCCTCTTTAAGTAATTTTTGTGACTATGTCCTCTTTTTCATAAGCCCCAAAACAGGTTTCAGTCATATCTCTGAAAAACAGATATTTAAATGTTCCCTTAGGGAGGATTAGGAGGTATTCAGATATAGTGATTTCTATAGAGTTATTAGCATATTTTATAGACTATTGCCTTAGCATTCAAAAGAAAATGATAGATGATTTGTAAGGTGAAATAGTCTATTTCATTCTTTTCTTCTTAGCAAATAAATCTGGATTAATATATAACATCTTGCCTATTTCTGGATATGAATCTTATGTTTACCTTATTGAAAAGCTGGCAGTTATTGTTATTATATGTATCTAGATGAATGAACAGAGTCTGTGTTTGGGAAAGTAAGTATAACTGTCTTTCTTCATTTCATGTTTGTTAATCTGCTTCCATGTGACATTCATGTCTGAAGTGCAAGCAAAACCTTGTAAGATAGGAGGCAATTTAGTTCTTGAAACTCTATCCCTCCCAGGCTGCCAGTGAAGTTACCAAGACAACAAGAGGGAAATCTAGTCACCCCTGAATCTAGGTTGCAACTCACATGCAGGAAACATCAAATATAACTGTATAGCTAAAATATAAGGATCACAGGAAGAGTCAACTTGCAAATCTGTTCTAAACCAAAAGTAGTACAGATTCAAGGGAAACACATATGGTTGAATCTTGTAAAATTGTTGGCTCATGATGTTGATGATGAATATAATATTTGGGTGGTCCTTGTTTAAAAATAAATGTATTAGAAATATACAGTGTTTGTAACAGTATCATATTGAAATAAAATCAGATATAGAGACCAATGAACAGAACAGAGAGACCAGAAATAACCCCAACTCATATATGGTTAATTTATGATAAAGGAGCTAAGAATATACTATGGGGAAAGGATAGTGTTTTTAATAAATGGTGTTGGGCGCCAGTCAGGATGGCTGCTATCCAAAAGTCTACAAGCAATAAATGCTGGAGAGGGTGTGGAGAAAAGGGAACCCTCTTACACTGTTGGTGGGAATGCAAACTACTACAGCCGCTATGGAAAACAGTGTGGAGATTCCTTAAAAAACTGGAAATAGAACTGCCATATGACCCAGCAATCCCACTCCTGGGCATACACACCAAGGAAACCAGATCTGAAAGAGACACGTGCAGCCCAATGTTCATCGCAGCACTGTTTATAATAGCCAGGACATGGAAGCAACCTAGATGCCCATCAGCAGATGAATGGATAAGGAAGCTGTGGTACATATACACCATGGAATATTACTCAGCCATTAAAAAGAATTCATTTGAACCAGTCCTAATGAGATGGATGAAGCTGGAGCCCCTTATACAGAGTGAAGTAAGCCAGAAAGATAAAGAACATTACAGCATACTAACACATATATATGGAATTTAGAAAGATGGTAACGATAACCCTATATGCAAAACAGAAAAAGAGACACAGAAATACAGAACAGACTTTTGAACTCTGTGGGAGAATGTGAGGGTGGGATATTTCAAAAGAACAGCATGTATACTATCTATGGTGAAACAGATCACCAGCCCAGGTGGGATGCATGAGACAAGTGCTCCGACCTGGTGCACTGGGAAGACCCAAAGGAATCGGGTGGAGAGGGAGGTGGGAGGGGGGATCGGGATGGGGAATACGTGTAAATCCACGGCTGATTCATATCAATGTATGACAAAACCCACTGAAATGTTGTGAAGTAATTAGCCTCCAACTAATAAAAAAAAAAAAATGGTGTTGGGAAAACTGGGCAGCCACATGTAAAAGGATGAAACTAGACTACTATCTTATATCACACACAAAAATTCATTGAAAATGGATTGGACTCTTGAATTTAAGTATTTTAAGACCCTAAACCATAAAACACCTAGAGAAAAACATATGTGATAAGCTCCTTGACATTAATCTTAATGATGGATTTTGGGGATCTGACTTTCAAAAGCAAAAATGAATAAGTGAGACTGTAAAGCTTCTGCTCATTAGGCAACTGCAAATTAAACTAGAACGAGATATTACTGCATACCCATTAGAATGGTTAAAATCCCAAATCCTGACAACACCAAATAATGGAGAGGATGTGGTACAACAGGAATTTTCATTCACTGTTTATGGGAATACAAAATGGTACACAGCCACTCTAGAAGACAGTTCTGCAGTTTCTTCCAATGTTATATACTTACTATATGGTTGAGTAATTTAATTCCTGGGCTTTTACCTTAATGAGTTGAAAATTTACGTCCACATGAAAACCTACATATAAATAGTTTTTATAGTGTTCCTTTTCTTATCAGTCTTTATTTCCTTCTTGAGCATTCTTCTGCTGTTGTTTCTTTCCTTTCACTAACTATTGATTGGACTTCCTATTCCATGAAAGGCACTGTGTTAAGTTCTTTAAGGCAGGACTGGATAACGTTTTTGGTAAAGATCCATATATCATAAATATTTTTGACTTAGTAAGCCATATGGTGTCTATTGCAATTACTCAGCTCTGTTGTTGTGAAAGCAGTCATAGATAATATATTAAAAAATGGACATAGCTGTGTAATAAAACATTATTTATAGAAATAGCTTTATGAACTTGATTATGTGTGACTTGTTTGCTGATCTCTACATTAAGATATTCAAGTATCTCATGCCATTATGAAACTTGCTGGATAGTAGAAGATATCTATGTGTAAAAACGCGTTTTATTACAAAACATAGCCAAATAGTTGGGTTCTCCAGTAGCATCTGCTTGCCAATGCAGGAGACACAGGTAATGTGGGTTTGATCCCTAATTCGGGAAGATATCCTGGAGAAAGAAATGCAACCTGCTCCAGTATTCTTGCCTGGAAAATTACATGGACAGAGGAGCGTGGCAGGCTACATACAGTCCATGGGGCTGCAAAGAGTTGTAGGTAACTGAACACAAACACACAGTTGAATAGGTACACAAACAAAAGTTCAAGTGATATGTTACAGAGGTAAAGAAAAGACACACAAGTTAATTAACAAAGACTTCAAATATACATTTGCATGCAAATAGACCATAAACGATAAAAAAAAGGGAAGTTGCAGTTAAAGAATTTGGCTATTCATCTGAATGAAAAAAAATAAACTGGTGACATTTTAAACATTCCTTATTCATTTTGATGAACTCATTGGTTAGAGTGGCTACTGATAATAAAATTTGAATATAATAACAATTCATTTCTGTTGAGATTGGGGAGTACATTTCAATTTTCTGTTGCACTTTAAGTTTTAGATTAATCATAAATGGAAATCCACAAATGAATAGAATTACCCAGATCAAGCTTTATTTTCTTGGGCTCCAAAATCATGCATATGGTGACTGCAGCCATGAAATTAAAAGATGCTTGCTCCTTGGAAGAAAAGCTTCCAAGATTTAATATTAAATAAAAAGCAGAGACATATTAAAAAGCAGAGACATCAGTTTGTCGACAAATGTCCACATAGTCAAAGCTAGGTTTTTCCAGTAGTCATGTACGGATGTGAGAGCTGGACCATAAAGAAGGCTGAGCACGAAAGAACTGATGCCTTTGACCTGTGGTGTTGGAGAAGACTCTTGAGAGTCCCTTGGACAGCAGGGAGATCAAACCAGTCCATCCAAAAGGAAATCAACCTTGAATATACTTTGGAATGACTGATGCTAAAGCTGAAGCTCCATTACTTAGACATGGGATGTGACAAGACCCTGATACTGAGGAAGACCGAAGGCAGGCAGAGAAGGGGGTGATAGAGGATGAGATCGTTGAATGGCATCACCAACACAATGGACATGAGTTTGAGCAAACTCTGGGAGATAATGAAGGACAGGGAAGCCTGGCATGCTGCAGTCCATGGCGTCACAAAGAGTCAGACAAGACTGAGCGACTGAACAACAGCATGTGTAGAATGTCTTATTATATTCTGGATGATTAGCAAAATAATTCAGCATTTTGTAAAGTATTGGCAATAAGTAAATAAAATCAGTTATTGCTATGGTTGTAAATTTGCCTTCTATGTTTCAAAGAAGAAATGGCCACTTGGAATAGGTTGTCAATCTGACTGACATAAAGATATTCAGAGATTTTCTATAGGGTATATAAATGGATAGTCATTGAACTGAATTAAGTTCAATAACAGAAGGCAAAAAGTGGAATAATATCATAGATACTAGTTTTAATTTATAAAATGTAATGTGTTATTAGCTTAAATTTAAGTTGTAAAAATTTTTAAATTGTAAAGTATATAAATATTATCTACCTTAGCCAGCTGATGTTTAGATAAGAAATGTTTTTCCATTAGAGGTCACTCAATGGGGAAGCTGGTCGTGAAGACTTAGGCTATCATCTCAACCACTTTTTCCTGACCCTACATTCAAATTTGAAAAAAGATATTGGTTTTTAGTGCAATCATGAATAATTATCACAGAGAAGACTGAATATGAAGTGGCAATGTCTGTTTTTATTACATTTGTGTCCGTGCTAAATCGCTTCAGTCGTGTCTGACTCTTTGTGACACCATGGACGGTAGCCCTGCAGGCTCCTCTGTCGAAAAATGGTAATTTTGTCTTCAAAGTCATTGAAAATATTCTCTTCTATTTAAAATTGAGCTCCGTCTTCTTTTTTTTTTCTTTACTAAAAATCTTTTCCTGGGTTTGGTATTTACTGGAGTCCCGTATTTACACCCCAGTTCTTCTCTGGGCCTTAGGCAAGGCTTCAGTTCAGCTCCTCTCAGTAGCTCGGTTGTGTCCGACTCTTTGCGACCCCTGAATCACAGCAAGACTTGGCGCAGCACAATTGCCTGCCGTGTGTTCTGCCACATCCTATGGAGCTTGTCTTTTGAAGAGTGCTACATGGAAGCAGAGCAGGAAAAATGGAGACACACAGTCAGGAAGGCTTATTGCCTATGTATAATTTTTAATTGAGGAGCAGCAGATGTTTGATGACGTCTGACATATCAGAATAAGGTAACTCATTCTATAAAATGAATAACATTTTTACCAAATATTTATATCACTTTTACCATATACACAGATTCAGTTTTTGAGTCTCTGAATACCATATTATTTTTTATTTATACTTTTCTGAATTGCAAAAAATGGGCGATTATGTAAATCATAGGATGTTAGAAAGCCAAAGGAACAGAAATCAAATGAAAAAGTCTGTAATTTTCAGTATACTTAGAGTGAATACAAAGGATATAAATTGTACTGTTTTTGCATGTGATTTTGGCCAACTTTTAAGAAATAATTACAACAGACATACTTTACTTCATTTTATAATAATACAATTATATAGCTAACTATTCTTTTTGTTTATTGTTGCCATGATTCTGTAATGGTTATTTTCTTGGTTGGATGGACAAACCTAATGACAGTTAATATGAAGTCTTTTTGTTTGTTTTCCTATTAGTTTTGTAGGTTTTTCTTATTTTTGCACTTAAATGATTTTCTTTTTCTCTTTAATGAGGCAAATTATATATATAAGTATATAAAGTATACTTTAAAAACTTAAATGATTTTTTGAGTGCAACCAGTTGGAAACAATTTTATCAGAAATGATGAGTTTTTTTATACTTCATTTTGTATTTTGGTGACTGAATTAGGGACGTTTAAAATTAAGTGTCTGCCATATTATGAAAGTGGAAGTTAAACTATAGATTTTTTTTTTTTAAATTGAAGAGTTTATCTCGACTCAGAAAAGCCTTTGTTTGGTTGTTAGTGGAAGATTTTTTGTATTATATTAATATCCTATTTTTCTTTTTGTTATTTTTCACAGCTACCAATGAATTTGTAAATGCAGTTCATTTATCTTTTAACTTCAGAAAATACATTCCTTTTATTTTTGCACAGAGTTACCCTTTAGGTTACTTGAGTCAAATAGTATTTTCCTCACTTGACCAATGCAAAAACTGAAGCAAATTAAGATAAACAGTTTTGTCTAAATTTACTTATCAAACTTAATAATAAATTTGAGTTAAATACAGTTCTTTTGCATCTCAGCATAGTTAGTATCCTATTAAATATGCTCTAAATTGTCACTTCAGAAATAATGTCCACACATGTGATTTTAAATTCTTTAGTCATTTAAATTATGGGACTACAGCAGAGAAATGTTGAAAGAAAAAGAGACAGTTTTATTATTGAAAATTTTTGTTCAACTCATGTTATTTATTCTAAATTCACAGCATTGAAGGTTCATTTATTTTATTTTCACCTTTAGCTGATCTGTACTTTCCCCCCCAACTCTTTGCTTCTTTGCTAAACTTATTCCACAGTGCTCAAGATCTCTCATTCCTAAATGAGTAGGTAATCTTTCCCTACTTAAAACAGAAGATTGAAACCATGTTATCTCAGGGATTCTCTCCATCTTTACCTGTTCTCTATTTCTTTTTAGAGAAAATAGCATTATTCTACTACACAAAATTAAAACTGCCTGCTGCCTTCTTTATACCATAGCTGCAGGTAATATGCTACTTCAGTTTTTTCAATACCAAGTCTGTCTCCCTAGGGCCCTCCAGTCACATGTCACACTTTGGGCTGTGCAGTTGGGGATCTAGATCATGAAAGGGTCATGGGGATGTATTTCTGACATGTTTCTGATATGGGCATTTTGCCCAGAGGAGCTGAAAGGGAAAAAAACATGACCACCTAAGGAGCTTATATTCATTGGAAGGACTGATGCTGAAGCTGAAACTCCAATACTTTGGCCACCAGATGTGAAGAACTGACTCATTGGAAAAGACCCTGGTGCTGGGAAAGATTGAAGCAGGAGGAGAAGGGGATGACAGAGGATGAGATGGTTGGATGGCATCACCAACTCAGTGGACGTGAATTTGAGTAAGCTCCGGGAGTTGGTGATGGACAGGGAAGCCTGGTGTGCTGCAGTCCATGGGGTCGCAAAGGGTCAGACATGACTGAGTGAGTGACTGAACTGAAGGAGGTTTTCTGCCAAAATGGGAAGGTGGGAGGGCTCTTTTTCTTTTTTTTTTACTCAATTTAGTTAGTGCCTGGGGAGCTGACCATTAGGAGATTTGGAGGGGACCTTTCTCACACTTGTGGGTCTATTGTCATGGCTTACTTCTGCTGTCTCATTATAGTTGCTATAATGGCCCTTTTAGATACTGAAAATTGTCCCTGTTTTGATGATACATTATATGGTCAATGTATAAATGGGTCAGTCTTTCAATTTGAGGTCCTTCTGGTCTCCAACACCTGTAGTCCTGCTTCTGGAGCTTTATAATCCTATTTATTCTATTTCTTACCTTTTTTCTCCTACTGTTATTCTCTCAGCCATTTTCCCTGTTCCCACTGCTCAATATGAATCCAATAAACACACAAAAAACTTTAATCTGAAGAAATTGCTGCAGAGGTGTTGCCAGAGTCTTCATTTTAACATGTAGAAAAAAAATTCCCTTTATAAAGGTAATTTTTAATGACTTTGATAACAGCTTAATTTTAACGCATTTGATAATAACTACTTAAAACTCTTACAGCATTGTTTGAGGTGAACCTTCATTCACCTTGAAGGCAAAACCTTCCCGTTTTGCCAAACCTCAAATCTAATTTTATAGATTGTTATTAATCATTGTTGTCTCTGACATTTTCACGATACCTGTAAGACTGTTTCCCAGTGAATCTTACCAAAGTTTTATGTTATTTTCATTAGTGAATATAATGCCTTCATCTCTTATGTGAGTTCTACCTACATCATAGGTACTATTAAGATTGTTTTACACAGTGTTGAGAAGGCATTTATAATACATGGTAATTTTGCATTGTGGAAACAATGAATAACCAACTTATTCATTACTAAATAAAATGAATAAGTAATATAAGAGTTCATATTCCATCATTATGTACATGAAATCTAATTTGATTAACGTAGCACTAGGTGATGTTAATGTTCTATAATATCATAAATCATGATATATGACAGATTTCAGAGTCTTAGGTATTTTTAAAAACTCCAGGTGATTTCTGTTGAAATTATATGAGATTCACAATTTAAAATGTACATTTAAATATACATTGCATATTTAAGCAAAAATTTAAAAGATGTTACTGATGTAACATTTATCATTCAATTTTAGCTTTATATTCTGCTTTTTCTTTTTCTCCTCATATTAAGAAGAAATAGCTGGAATACATTTCAAACTAAAGAGAAAATTCAACCTGGACTATCTTTTTCTTTAAAGAAAATTAACAGAATACCAATGGAGCCCTTTATCTATTGAGTGCAGACTTCATTAATTAATCCTTTTTATCTGTGACAGTTAAAGGTAAATCTAGAATATTTGGCCTTTTTGAAATGACTTCTAGTTTTACTCTTACTAGCTAAAATACATTCTTTCAGCCATATGTTATCTTTTTTCCACCATGTATAAATTAAATCAAATTGCATTGGGCTATTTCTTGCCTTGCATTGACGTTAAAAAAGATAGGCATTTAGATAAATACTTTTTCATATTATTAACTTAATATTTTCTGAGAGTGACAGAAAGAAAATGGAGTATCTTTCTGTTACTCCTCATTTTCATAATAGTAGAAGGTGGAATTCATATGGCATTATAAGTAGAAATTTTCTGCATCACTAAGAACATGGCTTAAAGTATAATGCCTCCTGGACAAGTCAGAAAAGCATTCTAATGAGAAACAGTTCTAGTCATATATCATGTACTAGCTGCACAATTTCTGTCCCATTTCACTAAATATGGTTTTCACAAAAAGGAATACTGGTGGTTAGTTCATCTGTTCCTTCTATCTATTCTTCATCTCATTCCACATTCATAGTCTGACCACTGGCTTTAGAAATAATCATGATTCAGTCTTCCAAATCAAACCATGGAGAAACAAGATAGAATCCTGAGAATATATAATTCAGTGTTTTAACTATGTTTTGTTTAGGCATCAGCTGCTTTTTATTGTTTTTGCTTTCCATGTAGGGCTATGCTGTTAGACCATAATCTGCCAGGAACCAGTAATGGGGAAACATTTCAGTTACATGGATATTTTCTCATTTGTAGGCACTTTTAATGAAAAGTGACAAGCATGTCACATTTCATCAATTTATATCAGGTTGTGTCTCAAGAAAACAGAGAACATAATATAAGCCAGTTCAAAACAACATCCTTCATCTAGAAGCAGAGAGAAAAGGAAACATCAACTACTTAGGATTCGACAAAGAAAATTATAGTGTATGTATCTATAGATCAAATACACTTCTCTGTGTTAATACCACTGAAATTTCAAATGACAGTTGTCTAACTGTAATTACCATTCTCTTTGTATGTGTTAAAGTGACTTTATTTCTTAAAGTATTTGTTTGCTAAATGTGTTTAGGCAGACCCTGATGCTGGGGAAGATGGAGGGCATGAGGAGAAGGAGGTGACAGAATGAAATGGTTGGATGGCATCAATGACTCAATGGACATGAATTTGAGCAAACTCCAGGAGACAGTGAAGGGCAGGGAAGCCTGGCATACTTCATGGGGTGGCAAAGAGTCGGATGTGACTTAGCAACTGGACAAGAACAAAAACATAAAATTAATTATGATGATGGTTCCCTGTATTGAGGGAACATGCTGTCTGGTGAAATATCTAGGACTGTGTTGTCCTGTATAGTAGTTACAAGTCACATGTGACTATAGCAATAATTAACTTAGTCTCATTAGTTACAATATAAGTGCTCAAAGATCAGATGTAGTTGTTGTTTTCTATACTGGAAATAACAGTTATAGAACATTTTTTAACATCACACCGTCTTATTGGACAGTGCTAATATATAGCACACAGGCAAGATGTATTCCCATTATGTCTCTAATTGTCTCAACACATTGAAACTGCATATGAAGTTCTCCAAAAAGTGGCTTCAGGGTAAAATTACCCACAGAGTCAAATATTTGTAGCATATATAAAATTTTATTTTTGGAAAGACTTTAGGTTTTTTAAGGAAGTTGAAAGCAGACCCTCTCATCTACATTCAGTTTCTCCGGATGTTATTATCTTACATTACTATGGTACATTTGTCAAAATTAGGAAATAAACACTGCTATGTTACTATGAACTTAACATATAGGCAATTCAGATTTTCACCAGTTTTCCAGTTAACACCATTTTTCTATTTCAGTCTGCAATGCAGGATACCATAATACATTAATTTTTTTAATTTTTATTGGATATAGTTGATTTCCAATGTTGTGTTAGTTCTGCTGCACAGTAAAGTGAATCATATATACATATACATATACATATACCACACTTTTATAGATTCTAGTTATGTCTTCTTAGTTTTCTATGATCTGTGATGATAGGAATTTGATAGCTTGAGGAGTACTGGTAAGGCACTTTGTAGAATTTCTCAGTATAGGTTTCTCTCACATTTCTCATTATTAGACTGGGATTGTGAATTATTAGAAACAGTACCACAGAGGTGAAATGACTTTCAACTTATATCACATGAGGCACATAATAGCCACGTGTGGTTATTTAATGTTGATCATTTGGATAAAATGGTGTTTCAGAGGTTTCACCAGTAGCACACAGTTACTAAATTTCCCTTTCCATAACCCCTCCATTTTTGATACTTTGAAAGCAAGTCATTTAGTTTAGTGACATTCAGGATTCAGGGGCTTCCCTAGTGGCTCAGCAGTAAAGAATCTGCCCGCACTGCGGGAGATGCAGGAGACGTGGGTTTCATCCCTGGTCTGCAAGATCCCCTGGAGGAGGTCATGGCCACCCGCTCCTTGCTTGGAGAGTCCATGGGTCGCAAAGATTCAGACACAACTGAAGTGACTTAGCATGCATGCAGAATGAAGGAGAATTAATCTCTTAACGCCTACAGGGGAAAATATCTGCATTTTTGGGAGGAACTGTTTCATAAACAAGACTATCTATCTGCCTACCTATTTAGTTCAGTATGGACTAAAATATATTCATTTTATATTATGAGTTACAATCCAATACTACTGTTACTTATTTTATTGATAAAATTATAATAGATTTGGCCACTGGGGACTCTTCAGGGTGACTTTTAGTCCTCTTTCGCCCACCACCATCCTTTTACATTTTGAGCTCTTCTTTTCTTTCTGGTACTACAAGATGCTTCAAGCTTCTCTTGTATTGCCCTACCCCTGCTCTAAAATCAGGGTTTCCCTAGTAGCTCAGTTGGTAAAGAATCATCCTGCAATGAAGGAGACCCCGCTTCAATTCCTGGGTCAGGAAGATTCACTGGAGAAGGGATAGGCTACCCACTCCAATATTCAAGAATCAACCATTTATCCATGAAATTTTGAATACTTTTATTGAAACATGGTATGTAGAAACTAAGGCCTCCCGTTCTATAGGTTGTCTCTTCACCTAGTCAGTCATTTATTTTGCTGTCCAGAAACTTTTAAGTTTGATGCAGTCCCATTTGTTGGTTTTTTGCTTTTGTTGTTTGTGTTTTTTGGTGTCATGCCCAGAAAATCATTGCCAAGACCAACATTAACGAGCTTCTTCACTACATTTTCTTCCAGGAGTTTCATAGTATTAGTTTTCATGGTTAATTCTTTATCCATTTTGAGTTAATTTTTCTGAGATGTGTAGGATAAGGGTTCAATCTCATTGTTCTGCATATATTTACCTAGTTTTCCATGTACCATTTGTTGAAGAGGCTGTCCTTTCCCTATCAGCCATTCTTGACTCCCTTGTTGAGTATTCAGTTCAGTAGCCAAGCATGTCTGACTCTTTGCGACCCCATGCACCACAGCACACCAGGCTTTCCTGTCCTTCATCATCTCCCAGAGTTTGCTCAAGCTCATATCCATTGACTCCATGATGCCATCCAACCATCTCATCCTCTGTCATCCCCTTCTCCTCCTGCCTTTAATCTTTCCCAGCATCAGGGTCTTTTCCAATGAGTTGGCTCTTTGTATCAGGGGGCAAAATTCTTGGAGCTTCAGCTTGAGCATCTGTCGTTCCAATGAACATTCAGGGTTGATTTCCTTTAAGATTGACTGGCTTGATCTCCTGGCACTCCAAGGGACTTTAAAGAGTCTTCTCCAGCACCACAGTTCAAAAGCATCAATTCTTAGTTGAATGTTTATGTGAGGTTTAATTTTGGGCTCTCGGTTATATTCCATTCATGCCAATTCTTTTTTATGGCATTTACTTACTGTTTTAATTATGATAGCTTTGTGGTATAGTTTGAAATGAGGAAGAGTGATGCCTTCACCTGTGGTCTTCTTTCTCATAATTGCTATTGTTACTTGGGGTTTTTTGTGGTTTCTTACAAATTTTAGTATTTTTTTTCTATTTCTGTGAAGAATGCCATTGCTTTTTAAAATGAAGATTGCATTGAATTTTTCTGTAGCTTTGGTAATATGGATATTTTAATTCTTATAATCCATGAACATGAGGTATCTTTCCCTTTGTGCATTTTTTTGGTTCTTTCACCAATGTCTTATAGCTTTCATTAGACAGAATTTTTTACTTTTGTGGTTAAATTTATTACCAGGTATTTTTTTGTTTGCTTTGAAGCTATTGTGAATGAGATAGATTTCTTTTGCAGATATTTTATTATCAGTGTATAGAAACATAGTTGATTTTTGTTTGTTGATTTTATATCCTTGAACTTTACCCATATCTTGATTAGTGACAACAGTTTTCTGGTTGAGTGTGATTTTTTCTATATACAAATTCATATAATTTGCAAACAGTTGCAATTTTACTTCTTTTCTGATTTGCATGTCTTTTTTTTCTCCTTGGTCTTGCTTAATTGCTCTAGCTAGAACTTCCAGTACTATATTGAGCAATAGAGATGAGAGTGGACATACTTATCTTATTCCTGGTCTTAGTTTTAAATTTTTCTCCATTGAAAGCAATGTTTGTTGTGGGTTTGCTATATGTAACCTTTATCATATTGAGTTCTGTTCCTTCTATACCTAATCTATTGAGGGTTTCTGTTATAAAAGGGAGTTGCATGCTCTCAAATGCTTTTTATGCATCTATTGAGATAATTGTTATTTTTTATCTTTAGTCTTACCAATGTAATACACTACATTTATTGATTTGCATATGTTGAAGCATCCTTGTATCCCAGGGATAAATTCCACTTGGTTATGGTGTATAACCTTTTTAATGTGTTCTTGAATTTTGCTTGGTAATATTTTGCTGAGAATTTTTACATGTATACTCATCAGGGATATTGATCTACAGTTTTTTTTTCTTGAAGTGTCCTTTTCTGGCTTAGATATCAGGGTAATACTGGCCCTATAGAATGAGATTGAGAATGTTCCTTCCTCTTCAAGTTTTTGGGAGAGTTTAAAATGAATGGTAATAATTATTCATTAAATGCTTGGTATAATTCCCCAAAGAAGCTATCTGGTCCTGGGTTTTTCTGTTTTGAAAGGTTTTGATTACTAATTAAATCTTTTTATTCTTTATGCTCTGTTCACATTTTGTCTTTCTTCCTAATTCAGCCTTGGTCAGTTATGTGTTTTAAAAATATATTCATTTCTCTCAGTTACATAAATTGTTGGCATATAATTGTTCATAGTAGTCTCTATGATCCTGTGTGTTTTTGTAGTATCAACTGTAATGTCTTCTGTTTCTAATTTTATTCACTTATTTGTTTTTCTCATCTAGTCTAGCTAAAGGTTTGTAAACTTTATTTTTTTTAATTTTTATCTTTTCATTTATTTTTATTAGTTGGAGGCTAATTACTTTACAATCTGGTAGTGTTTTTTGCCATACATTGACATGAGTCAGCTATGGATTTATGTGTGTTTCCCATCTCCATCTCCCCTCCAGCCTCCCTCCCCATCCCATCCCTGTGGGTCTTTCCAATGCACCAGCCCTGAGCACTTGTCTCATGCATCCAACCTGGGATGGTGATGCTTGTTTCAATGCTGTTCTCTCAGAACATCCCAACCTTGCCTTCTCCCACAGAGTCCGAAAGTCTGTTCTGTACATCTGTGTTTCTTTTTCTGTTTTGCATATAGGGTTATCATTACCATCTTTCTAAATTCCATATATATGCATTAGTATACTGTATTGGTCTTTATCTTTCTGGCTTACTTCACTCTGTAGAATGGGCTCCAGTTTCATCCATCTCATTAGAACTGATTCAAATGAATTCTTTTTTAATGGCTGAGTAATATTCCATGGTGTATATGTACCACAGCTTCCTTATCCATTCATCTGCTGATGGGCATCTAGGTTGCTTCCATGTCCTGGCTATTGTAAAACAGTGCTGCGATGAACATTGGGGTGCATGTGTCTCTTTCAGATCTGGTTTCCTCGGTGTGTATGCCCAGAAGTGGTATTGCTGGGTCATATGACAGTTCTATTTTCAGTTTTTTAAGAAATCTCCACACTGTTCTCCATAGTGGCTGCACTAGTTTGCATTCCCACCAACAGTGTAAGAGGGTATATTTTTGAGATTAACCCTTTGTCTGTTGCTTTGTTTGCTATTATTTTATCCCATTCTGAAGGCTGTCTTTTCACCTTACTTATAGTTTCCTTTGTAGTGCAAAAGCTTTTAAGTTTAATTAGGTCCCATTTGTTTATTTTTGCTTTTATTTCCAATATTATGGGAGGTGGGTCATAGAGGATCCTGCTGTGATTTATGTCGGAGAGTGTTTTTCCTATGTTCTCCTCTAGGAGTTTTATAGTTTCTGGTCTTACATTTAGAGCTTTAATCCATTTTGAGTTTATTTTTGTGTATGGTGTTAGAAAGTGTTCTAGTTTCATTCTTTTACAAGTGGTTGACCAGTTTTCCCAGCACCACTTGTTAAAGAGGTTGTCTTTTTCCCATTGTATATCCTTGCCTTCTTTGTTGAAGATAAGGTGTCCGTAGGTACGTGGCTTTATCTCCAGGCTTTCTATTCTGTTCCATTGGTCTATATTTCTGTCTTTGTGCCAGTGCCATACTGTCTTGATGACTGTGGCTTTGTAGTAGAGCCTGAAGTCAGGCAGGTTGATTTCTCATGTTCCATTCTTCTTTCTCACAATTGCTTTGGCTATTCAAGGTTTTTTGTATTTCCATACAAATTGTGAAATTCTTTGGTCTAGTTCTGTGAAAAATACCATTGGTAGCTTGATAGGGATTGCATTGAATCATATTTTTAATATTTTTAAGCTATGACTGTGTAGCAGTGTGTTAGAACTTTTTGTCATTTTTGCCATTGTTGAGATATGTCTTTTGTTCCAAGTATATATATGGGTTCTCATTACTGCTTTTCTTAAGAGTTGTTAATGGTTGAAAAACAGAGGATACTAGATGGCAAGGATCTTTCTGAATTTTCTAAAATCCCATGTAACTGTCTTATTCATTGTGTTGCTCTTGGTATGGAACAAATCAACTTTAATTGGGTTCCCATTACTCCTTCAGGCCCTCTCCTGAGACTCATTCTTTCTTTCCTATTGTATAAAAATTTTGGAATCATAAAGTTTTCTCGACTTTGAAATAATATAAATATAACTTTAGATAATAAAAATCTAGTAGAGTGTAACTCCACACTCAGTTCCCCTACTAGCTTATTAAATTAGTATGCTGCTGCTGCTGCTGTCACTTCAGTCGTGTCCGACCCTGTGCGACCCCATAGCCGGCAGCCCACCAGGCTCCCCCATCCCTGGGATTCTCCAAGCAAGAACTGGAGTGGATTGCCATTTCCTTCTCCAATACAGGAAAGTGAAAAGTGAAAGTGAAGTCACTCAGTTGTGTCCGACTCTCCGCGACCCCATAGACTGCAGCCTACCAGGCTCCTCTGTCCATGGGATTTTCCAGGCAAGAGCACTGGAGTGGGTTCTGAAGTGAGCACTGAAGCCATTGCCTTCTCCGAATTAGTATGCTACATTTATTATAATGAATGAAGTAACATGGATACATTATGATTGACTAAAGCCTGTACTTTATTCATATTTCCTTCATTTTTACCCAGTGTCTTTTTGTTGCAATTTTTGCTAGATCCCATTCGGGACACTGCATTGCATTTAGTTGTGTTTCTTTAGGCTTCTCTGACTTGTGACAGTTTCTCAGACTTTGTTATTGATGACCTTGAAACTACTGACGTGTACTAGTCATGTGTTTTTTAAATGCCCCTAAATTGGGATTTGTCTGATGGTTTTCTCATGATTAGGTTGTGATTAGGTGTTTCTGGGAAGAAGCTCAGGAAGATAAAGTGCCATTCACCTTACACCATATCAAGGGTACACTATTAATATGCTTTGTGACTTTTGATGTTGACCTTTCACTGGCTAAAGCAGAGTTTGTCAGGTTTATTCACTGTAAAGTTATTTTTTTCCCTTTTCATACTGTAAACTATGAAAGGATGTTACTGTGTGTAGCTCTCAAAGAGTGAGGAGTTATGTTCCACCTCTTTAAGAGTAGATGTCTACACAAGTTAATTGCCATTTTTCTGTATGGGAGTTTTATCTCCTCTCTTATATTTATTTATTTCTTCATTTATTTTTATCAGTATGGAGTCTATATTTATTTTATGCTTTGAATAATTATCTAATACTACCTTATTTTATTGCTTAAATTATTCCAATTTTGGTCATTAGAAGCTTTTTTAGTTGGCTCCTTTTTCCTCTTCGATGTACCGCCATCATTGTGTATTTTATTATTGTATTTTAAGCACTTTTTAATTTTATGTAACTACAATATGATCCAAGGAAATTTGGCATATTTCCTGCAAAGTCATAGAATCAGCCTTTTCTCCAAGGGCCATTATTCCTTTTGTTGGAGAATGGTGTAAGAAACCAAGGTTTGTGATCCCCCAGTGATGGGTCTGGGAAGAAGGACAGAAAGAAAACGAATCCTTTAATAATTTCAAAGACAATCAAGAAGGATAATAACCTCCTCATACTTAGAGGGCATTTGAATTTCTACTTACAGGCAATGTAGAAGTGGTAGTAATAAGTAAATGGCCTCAGGTTCAGTTCAGTCATTCAGTCGTGTCGACTCTTTGCGACCCATGGACAGAAGCATGCCAGGCTTCCATGTCCATCACCAACTCCTGGAGACTACTCAAACTCATGTCCTTCGTGTCGGTGATGCCATCCAGCCATCTCATCCTCTGTCATCCCCTTCTCCTCCTGCCTTCAATCTTTCCCAGCGTTAGGGTCTTTTCCAATGAGTCAGTTCTTTACATCCGGTGGCCAAAGTATTGGAGTTTCAGCTTCAGCTCAGTCCTTCCAATGAATATTCAGGACGGATTTCCTTTAGGATTGACTGGTTGAATCTCCTTGCAGTCCAAAGGACTCTCAAGAGTCTTCTCCAACACCACCGTTCAAAAGCATCAATTCTTCAGCGCTCAGCTTTCTTTATAGTCCAACTCTCACATCCATACATGACTACTGGAAAAACCATAGCTTTGACTAGATGGACCTTTGTTGGCCTGGGAACCTAATATTGGTTCCCAAAGTACTTAAAAGAATTATTCCAGTGTTTTTTGACTTCCCTGAAAATGTATCAAAATAAGCATAGTCAAAATTGATAGCATAATTTCTTATAATGATCTCTTTTTACCCACTCCTTAGTATCTTTCCTTTCTTAGAGATTCACTGAAGTCTCTCTAAGCCTTAGTTTCAAATTAATAGCTAATGAGATACAAAACAAAACAAAAACAAAACAAAAACTCTCTCTCTCTCCTAAAAACAGATTGAAGACTCTTTACCCCCACCATTTCTCCACTTTTATTGTGTTTATAATTTTTAATTTAGTTTTTAGTATAGGATACTCATATCTTTGAAAAATCCTACATGCCAACAGAGGATTATGTCCCTCTGTCCTTTCCACTGATTGTAAATCACACAAGCCCCTTAAGTAGACTGGCTGACCAAGAACTTCCTTTGAGTGGTGGAGGAATGCAACAAAGTCAGGGACAAAAACAGACTTGTTTTTAGGGGTTGGCAGTGAAGGGTAGGAAGAATGTATTTCAGATGTGTAATTTAATGAAGTTTGTTTTGCCCCATTGTAACTTAGTTTGAGAGGTTGTTGTTTCTTAGGCTACATTTGTGACTTAATACTTTATTAGGTCACAACACTTCGTTAGCTCAACAATGGTATCAAGTGAACTGTTAACTAAAGGTCAATGATGAAAAAATGTACTTAATTAGTGCCCACAGTGCCTGAAAGTACAGTACCTAAAATTACCACTAATTATTAGTCAAGATGCAAATACTTAATTTTGATGCTTACTGATATGATCTATAGCATCTTGTTTTGATATTAATAATGACATAATTAAGTGAAAAGCTGGCTCACTTTAGATACACTATAGAAAGTAGCACCCCCCTTTCTATAGTCATGGTTGAGTGCATATTCATTGAGGGTGATACTACTTATAAATCAAATTAAAATGCATTTGTTGTCTAATTTCCATTAGTGTTTTCAGATTAAGAAAATTTAAGGGGCTGATACTTGAGTCATTATTTTTGAAGAGAAAGGTGGGGAGATGAAAAAATAATTTTAAGTGCCTATGATATTTTGAAAAGTAAATTAATTTTAAGAGTGCTACCTCTAATTTTAAAGGGTTTTTTTTTTAAAGGGTTTTCTTATAATGCCCTTTTATTATCCCCTTGCTTATTCATTTCTTGATGAGCCTGTGTCTGTTGCAGTGTTTCCTGTGGGACAACTGTGTCTTAATATTTTAGAAATTGCACAGCCATGTAATTATCTGTAAATAATTTAACATGTATTTCATTCATGTGGAAATGATCCAATTAGCCAAAGTGGGGAAAAATAAAAACTTCCAATGAAATATTAAGCCACTCACAGTATGGCTTTTTTATATTATTATTTTAGTTCTTCGTTGTTAGCTAATTAAAAATATTTTCTATTTCAGATTGTCTGCTAAGTTCCTTCAACCAACTTAAAGCTATTATTACTCATTTACTCTTTCTTAAAGTGTTTGACACCAAAACAAATCTTTCCCAGTAGTTGTTGTGGATTTGTAGAAAGGTCAGTTAAGATTGCTTGCACTGAAGCTTAGACTTTCCCTTCCACAAGTTAATTGGCTAATCTCCATCCCCAGAGATATACACTATATCATTCATCATGAATATAGATTTCTTCACGTGTCTACTTATCACCAGGGTAATGATAGGTGGGTGGCAGTGGCCTAGATAATTAAAAGCAGTAGATTACCCAGTACTCCTTTCCACTAATATCAGTTGTGAAGATTAGAATATACAGGAGGAGAAAAAGATGATTTTGGAGACATGTGCAGTCAGACTTATGCCTGCATAGTCTATGATGTAGATGTTTTGCCTATACATAATTCAACATCAACTGAAGTTAAATGAGTAGAGTCTTCATTTTTTCTTTCTATGAGTTGTAAATAAGTTTGATGCCAATAGATTAGATGAATTAAATTTAATTCTGAAAGCTAGCTTATCAATAAGAAAAAAGCACAGAGTGCTTTAAAAAAAAAAAAAAAAAGGTTTACTTATCTTAACTAATTCAGTTGAGTACCAAACACATTATCAAAACTATCATGAAGATAATCCATTCATTTAAAAGTTAAATTGATTGCCCAGCCTTCAGCAAGAGCTCTGGCTCATTTATATACTCAGTACAATGCTCAGCACTTTCTCTTTTCATGAATGTGGTACTAAGATGCTTGTCTTTTCATTCTCTTCATGTGTAAAAGTTTTAATTTGGGTGAGAATCACTTATCAATTGTTCCTTTAATGATCATGATTTTTGTGTCAAACCTGGAAACTCTTTGGCCCTGGATTCCAAATATTTTACTTTTGTTTTTTCTAAAAGTTTTATAGTTTTACATTTATGTCCATAATCATTTTTATTTAGTTTTTGTATAAAGTATGAAGTTTAGATCAAAGTTCACAGTTCTACCTATGTATTTCTAGTTTTTCTATCACCACTTATTGAAAAGCCTGTCTTTATTCTGTCCTATTGATCTATGTGTCTGGCCCTCCACAAGTAATACACTATTGTGATTACTTTGGCTATATAGTAATCAATACCAATATCAAGTAGAATGATTCCTCCTCTTTTTTTTAATTTATTTTTTATTGAAGTGCAGTTGAATTACAATATTGTATTAATTACAGCTGTACAGAAAAGTAGCTCAGCTATGTGTGTGTGTGTGTGTGTGTGGTGTGTGTGTGTATATATATATATAGAGAGAGAAGGAAATGGCAACCCACTCCAGCACTCTTGCCTGGAGCATCCCATGGACAGAGGAGCCTGGTAAGCTGCAGTCCATGTGGTCGTGAAGAGTTGGACAGGACTGGGCGACTTCACTTTTCACTTTCATGCCTTAGGGAAGGAAATGGCAACCAACTCCAGTGTTCTTGCCTGGAGAATCCTAGGGATGGAGAAGCCTGGTGGGCTGCCGGCTATTTGGTCGCACAGAGTTGGACACAACTGACACGATTTAGCAGCATATGTATATATATATATATATACATACACGCACACATATTTTTTCACATTCTTTTCCATTTATCACATGATATTGAATATAGTTCCTTGTGCTATACAGTAGGATGTTGTTGTTTGCCCATTCTATATGCCAGTTTGTACCTGATAATCCCAAACTCCCAGTTCATCCATCTCTCATCCCCCTCCCTCTTGGCAATCACCAGTCTATTCTCCATGTCCATGTTTCTGTTTCATGGATAGGTTCATTTGTGTCATATTTTTAGATTCCACATATAAGTGATATCATATAATATTTCTATTTCTGACTTACTTTACTTAGTATGATAATCTCTAGTTGCATCCATATTGCTGCAATCCCTCTTCCTCTTTCTTTGTCAAAATTATTTTAGCTAGTCCAGGGACTCAACCTTTCCATATTTTAGAATGAACTTGTCTACACCTACAAAAGTCTTTGCTGGAATTTTGGCAGAAATTTTATTAAACCTCTAAATCAATTTGAGGATAAAGCACATTTTTCCTGTTTTGATAATTCCAATATATGAACATGAAGTATTATACTATTTATTTAGATCTTGTCTGATTTCTTTCATCACCACTTTGTAATTTTCAAATGAAAGATCCTGCATATGTTTTGTTAAATATATATCTAAGTATTTAATTTTCTTTGAGTGATTGTAAGTAGTGTTATGTTTTAAATTACAGTTTTTACATGTTCATTGTTGTGCACTGAAACATAATTGATTTTTGTGTGTTCATCCTATGGCATTGCTGAAATCACTTATTAGGTTTAGGAGTCATTTTCCTTTGGGTTTTGGTAGATTCCTTGAGATTTTTTTCTATGTAGACAATTATGTCATCTTCAAATTGAAAAAGGAAAGAAAAGGCTTATGTTCCAGTTCTATACCTGTTGAGGCTAACTTCTTTTTAAGCTGTCTTTCACATAAAGTTTAAGTATGTGTAACTTTTCATAGGAGATGCAGTACTAATAAAAGTTTTTAATATAAATAAATCCAAATCCAATTGAAAAGTAAATGCTACATAAATATATTAAACAGGACTTGCCTGGTGGCTCAGATGGTACAGAGTCTGCCTGCAATGCAGGTTCAATCCCTGGGTGAGGAAGGTTCCTTGCAGAAGGAAATGGCAACCCATTCCAGTATTCTTGCCTAGAAAATCACATGGATGGAGGGGCGTAGTGAGCTACATCCCATGGGGTTGCAAAGAGTAGGACATGACTGGGCGAGGACACACAAATATATTGAGGTTATTTTAAAAACTCAGAATTTTCCATTAAAAAATTAAGGTTCTAATAAAGCAAAATGAAACTAATGGTACCTAATTAAACTTAAAAGCTTTGTGCAACAAAGGAAAACATTGACAAAATTGAAAGAAAACTTACTGAATGGGAGAAAATATTTGTGAACGAAATGACCAATAAGGGGTTAATATCCAATATATACGAGCAGCTTATAAAACTCAACATTCAAAAAAGCAAACAACCCAACTAAAAGGTGGGCAGAAGAATTGAATAGAAATTTTTTCAAAGAGGGAATGCAGATGACCAACAGGCACATGAAAAGATGCTCAAGATAGCTAATTATTAGAGAAATGTAAATCAAAAGCACAGTGAGATATCACCTGACACCTGTGAGAAAGTGTCTTAGTCACTCAGTTGTGTCTGACTCTTTGCGATCCCATAGACTGTAGCCCACCAGTCTCCTCTGTCCATCAAATTCTCCAGGCAAGAATACTGGAGCGGAGTGCCATTCCCTTCTCCAGGGGATCTTCCTGACCCAGGGATTGAACCCAGGTCTCCTACATTGCAGAAAGATTATTTACCATCTGAGCCACCAGGGATAGATATCATCAAAAAGGACACAAATAACAGTTGCAGACTTGGATATGGAGAAAAGTGAACACGTGTCCATTGTGGTAGATTTGTGCAACTACTGTGGAAAATATTATGGAAGTTTCTCAAAAAGTTCAAAATAGAACTCCCATATGACATGGACAGAGGAACCTGGTGGACTACAGTCCATTGGGTCACAAAGAGTCAGGCATGACTGAAGTGACTTAGCACGCATGCATGAAAGGACAATTCCACTCCTGAATGTATATCCCAAAATACAAAAGCACTGATTCAAAAAGACACATGCACCTCTATGTTCATAAACAGCGTTATTTACAATTGCCAAGACATGGAAGCAACCTAAGTGTCCATCATCATATAAATGGATAAAGAAATTGTGGTACACATACACAATGGAATACTACTCTACCATAAAAAAGAATCAAATTTTGCCAATTGCAGTAACATGAATGGACTTAGAAGGCATTATGCTAAATAAGTCACATAAAGAAAGACAAATAGTATCTTACTTATATGTGGAATATAAAAATACAAAAATTAATGAATAAAACAAAAAGGCAGAAGACTCACAGATATAAATGACAAACCAGTGGTTACCAGTGGGTAGTGCAAAGTGGGCAGGGGCAATATAGGGGTAGGGAGAGAAAAATGGTTATTATGGGACTATATGAAATCAGGTGTGTGAAACTTTTGAAATCTGTAAAGCATAATAGAATTGAAAGAATCTTCCATCCAATACAAAAGTAAGTGAAAATAAAAAGCTAACAATCCAAATAAAAATTTTAAAAATTAAAAAAGAACAGTCTTGAGTGATGGGGGTGGGGTGGGGTGGGGGAGGTCTTCTGTTTTGGAGTTCTTTTCCCACAACATTTCACCCACAGCCTGACCTGTATTAATAAAATTATCATTAACTGAGGTAGTTTTATAGCAGTAAAAACTACCTTATTGAAGAAAAAAATTAATGTTCTAGATTTAACTTGAACTGTAAATGATACAATGAAAATAGTTTATATGTTAAGTAATTACAGATATTAAATATAGCTTTCACAATAAGAATTTGACACTTTATAGACCAAAACATAGTCAAGTAATGGTAATTTCATATGGTTCAACCACAATTTTTTTTTTAAACAATTTGTATCGTCTGACAATCTTCTAAATTAAATTTTAAGGAAACAGAAAATGTAGCACAGATATGTATACCACTCTGATTTTCTTATAATTTCTTGAGGTAATTATTATTGTACCATAATCATTGTTTCACATTATCACAGAGTTCTTCACTTTTCATACTAATTGGGAGATAGAGTTATGTTTTGGTAAGGAATATTTACAACAAAATTTTAAAATGCAAAATATTGATTTATTGTGTTTTTAAATCAACTAAAACAGTGCCTTTGGTATATAACCTCTTCTTTTTCTTGTTGAAATAGGAATACAAATATTTTAAGAATAAGCATATTCTTAAGAAAGAGTATATGGAAGAATTAGTTTGCTTTTAATCAAAAGTAAGTTATGCTAGAAAAATTGATGGATTTTCTTGATAGCATTGCAAATGGTTGACAGAAGGCACACATTAAAGTGAAATATATTTAGACTTTAGTAGTGCCTTAGACTCAAGATAATGACATCTTAGCCATTGAATGAATTCAGATTGATTAGATATGAGCAAGGGTATAAGGACTGAAAACCAGCACTGGAATCATAAGATAAAGATAATAATAATAACACCTTCCACATATAAAGCACTTAACTTCATCAAAACACTTTCACTTGCATTATCCCCTTTGATTTTCAACAGTATATTTTTAAAAATAAAAATGCCATGTTTATGAAACTCATTTACAGTTCTTCTTAAACCTGACACTGTAAAAGCCAAACGAATTTACCTATGTATTTAATCATACCACAGTGCTTCATGTAAACAATAGACTTAATTCCATCCATTTCTTCCTGTTTCTCTAGCTCTTCCTTTAATCATGCAGGCAATTTCTTCATTCTTCTTTGTATTTAACCTATTTTACATGCTCCTGTTTTGCTCTATAATCTACAAGATATTTTGTGTGTGTGTTTCGGGGGTTATGTGGTTTTTTCTTTAACTCTTTTATTTCTATTGCTATATTTTCTACTTTTTTTTAAATTTTGTAAAAATTCATGGGAGTTTATAGTTCTCAGCTTTTCTTCTCCATTAATTTCCTCAGATGTTTCCTCATTCCTTTTTAACAAAATCTAATCTTTATGGGTATGGCGTGTAATTATATTTTCTGAAGTAGGCCCACACTCTTAACCTGGGATATTTTCAACTAATTTCAGTTTTTCATTGCTCCAGCCACTCTGAATAAAAATATTATTTTTTGTGGAAGCTCTATTTTACTGTTTCCCTTCCTCCTGGTCTGCTCTTCTACTCCCATTTAATTGTATCTTACTGAGTCAACACTGAAAGTTCAGATTGTTCATTTTCAGTTTTACTGCTGGATCTGTGAGGTTCCTTTGGGTCTATGTGTCACCTGTTGATATCTTCTAGTTCTTTGCAATCAGTATTAATGTATCCTTGCTTGTGTTACCCCTGGTGATGAAGTGTCATTATATGATGAAGTATCATGATATTCTGTGGATTTCTTCAACCACATTTTAACAAGCCCTCAGCTATCCCTTCTATCAGTTAAAACTCTTCTTTACCTCCAGATCAAATTATTTAGCAGGCTCTTAACCTGCTGTCTCATTTCCAGTTATATTTCTTTTTCTCTCACCCCTTTCTCTCTCTATCTCATATAAAACCTGAACAAATTTACCTCTTCTCCTAAGGCTGTTAGTATTCTTTAGCCACAGTATCTTTTAGCCATGTCAGTGTATTCCCTGCCTTTGCTGTTGTTTCTGAATTTATCCATTAAGCATCTTAGTTTGGTGGATTTATCAAAAATATGCTTATCTGTTCTAGTTTATTTTTCCTACTTCATACACTTTCCAATGTAAATCCAAATGCTCTAACAATGTGTAACTGTTTGCAAAATTTCTTGCTCCTGGGAATTTGAACTAGGTTTAATATATCCCTTCTGTTCTGTCCCTACCACATATTGATTATCTTTGTAGATATTGTAACTCCTTGTGTATATAATCCCCATCATATTTTTCATATACAATTTTTTTTCCTGTAAAAGAGCTCAGTTTTTTCATCCTTTTACCCTTTTACTTTTTTTTTTCATGTGTATGTCATAGGTGTCTGGTTTCAGTATCACAGTAATGCTGGCCTTGTAAATTGAGTTAAAAAAGTACTCCCTCCTCTTCATTGTTTGGAAGAGTTTGAGAAAGATAGCTATTAAATCTTTAAATGTTTTGTAGGACTCACCAGTGAAGCCAACTGGTTCTGAACTCTTGATTTTTAGAAGGTTTTTTGTTACCTTTACAAAATTCTTACCGAGTCTGGTCTATTCAAATATTCTATTTCTTCATGGTTCATTCTTGGGAGATTGTATGCTACTAGGTATTTATCCATTTATTCTAGGTTGTTCTTTGTATTTCTGTGGTATCTATTTTTAATTCTCCCCTTTAATTTCTGATATTATTTAACGGAGCCTTTTCTCTCTCTCTTTTTTTTTTTGGTGAATATGCTGAAAGATTTGTCAATTTTACTTTTCATAGAACCAGCTCTTAGCTTTATTGAACTTTATAATTGTCTTTCTATTCTCTTTTATTTATTTCTGCTCTGATCTTTATTTTTTCCTTCTTTCCACTAACTTTGGACTTTGTTTATTATTCTTTTTAAGACTTCTTCAGGTACAAGTTTAGATAGTTTGAGACCATACTTGTTTCTTGAAGTAGGCCTGTCTTGTTGTAAACTTCCCTCTTAAACCATTTTGCTATATCTCATAGATTTTGGTATATCCCAATGACATTTTTATCTGTCTTCATGTACTTATTTCTCATTTGACTTCTTTATTGACTAAAGAGTTTATTAAGTCAATTCTTCATCACAGCTATTTTGAGTTCTCTCTCAATTAGATGGCAAAATTCCACTACTTCAAGTTTAGTTTCTGGAGATTTGTCATTTTCTTTATGAGATTGTGTTACTGTGGTTCTTCATTCGTGCTTAATGAGCTTTTTTTTTTTTTTTTTTTTTTGCTGACATATTTGAAATAGTGAACGCCTTTCTTTTTTTATGTGAATACTTTTCTTTAAAGTTTTTTTGTTTTTCTTTTTCCTTTATTAACTAGATTTTAATGATTCAGCAGGTTAGAATTAGAGGCCTTCTTTTGTTTTCCAGTAGTTGGCGATATAGCACACATTTTTGGTTCCTCTTACCTGCACTGCTTCTGGTTATATTTGACAGTTGACATATCCCACCCTTACTGCCTTCATGGGGAGTGTCACCTGGTACCTTAATTATTGCTGCTGTGCCTCTTTGATCATTGATGCCTTGCTGTTGCCAATGTGACTGGTGTTGCTGCCTGGGGTACTGGGTGAGCAGATGCCTCTGCACATCATGGACCTCTTGGGATGCAGGCATCTCCACTGAGGGCGTCGAGGTAGGCTGGGAAAGGAGCCGGAATTGCGAGTGTCTCTGCTGTGACCAGGGTTGTCGAGTTTGCAGGTGATGCCACTGTGAGTGGGGGGTCACTGGGTGTTGTGGGCACCTCTGAAGCCAGAGGGGCATTGTCACAGGCTCTCCTGTCACTGCTGTCTAGTTGTCCATGGATGTAGGCACCTGAGGCGCTTCCCCCCGGGCCACAGACTTAGCCACCAGGGGTTCAGTATAGCAGGCACTGCCTCTGCTCTTCCACTGGCTCTGCCTTCTCTAGGTGTCTGTTCATCCATGTTGAGATATACAGATGTGTGGAATTCCCCAGCATCTCAGTATGTTAAGCAGCAAAATCTTTGTTGAGTTCTGGATGATTTACTGGTTGTAGATTGAAGGGAGAGACAAAGGGATTGTCTCATATTGATATGATGCTGACACCAATCTGGGTATTCTTATCTATTTTATTGAGGTCAAGGAAAGTCAGTTCCATTTGTTCCTATATTATCTTCCCTTATCTCAATTGTATTGCAAATTCTTCCCATGCTCATTAAGAGCATTTTTTTTCCACAAAGAAACTATGGATCTGCAACAGATTCCTCTCTTTTGTAAACTAGGGGGGGAAATTGCATGTAGCTTTTAACATATTTGATTTTTTGTTAGTTTTTATTTATTTATTTTTTTTAACATTTTAACATTTCCTAGGCTTCTAAATGTCCCAGTTTGAATCTGAGCACAAGTTCAAAATATAATGTATTTTCTTAATATTTACATTCAACAAGCTGCCACAAGCTTTCATAAAGTTTTTCCTGGAAGTGCCAGTCTTTGGTCAAATATGTTTTCAATTTCCTCAATATACCTTAGCTCAAAACTTTTATGCATGTCACCCTAATGATTACTGAATTTGATTCTTCTGATATGAAAGCTACTTCCTGATTTTATGAGGACTTTTTTATATTTTAAATATTCTTTTCCATTATGGTTTATCACAGGATATCAAATATAATTCCCTGTGCTATACAGGAGGACATTGTTTATCCATTCTATGCTGTATGGTCATGCCACCCGAGATGCCTGTCCACTTGCTTTCTGCACATCCCCTGCCCAACCAGTGCCCCCTTCACTTAAACACTATGCACATGATTGACCTTCCTACATACTTGCCCCACAGCCCAGCTAGTGATGGTTCTTATCAAAGGGGCAGAGAGAGGCCTGTCCCTCTGCTGGTTTCCATGGTAACCAATGAGCACACCCGACATCATTCCTCTGTAATTGATAGTCTCTCCTGCCCCCTGGGAATGAAGATGGCTACCATGTCCTGCCCACTGTCTGCCACACACACCTATGGTAAGGTGTTGCTCTAGGACTTTGCTAAAGATGTATAAGCTCCCCTATCCATTAAATCATTGACGTCTGTATTGCTGACTCCAGGCTCTTTCTTCAGTCCTAAAGCTGAGCAAGTACAGGTCTTGTAGGCATGTGGGGTGCAGCCCCAAACTCTGCTAACCCCAAACTCTGGCTGCCTCCCTCTGCTACTCCCTTCCCTTTGTAACCGCATGTCTGTTGTCTATGTTTGTTGAGTCCGTTTCTGTTTTGTACATAAGTTCATTTATGTCATATTTTAGATTCCACATATAAGAGATACCATATGGTATTTGTCTGTCTTTGTCAGATTTACCTCATTTAATATGAGGATCTCTAGGTGCATCTATGTTGTTGCAAACGGCACTCTTTCAGTCTTTTTTTATGGCTGAGTAGAATTTCACTGTGTATAAATATGTCACATTTTCTTTATCCATTCCCCTGTTGATGGACCTTTATCCATTCACCTGTTGTTTCCATGTCTTGGCTATTGTGAATAGTACTGCTATGAACAGAGGGGGTGTATGTATCTTTTTGAATTATAGTTTTGTCCAGTTACATGCCCACGAGTAGGATTCCTGGTCATATGGCAACTTCATTTTTTTGTTTGGTTTTTTTTTGAGAAACCTCTGTACTGTTTTCTGTAGTGGCTGTACCAATTTACATTTCCATCAAGAATGTAAGAAGGTCCCCTTTCCTCCACACCCTCTCCAGCATTTGTTATTTGTAAACTTTTTGATGATGGCCATTCTGGCCAGTGTGAGGTGGTACCTCACTGTGATTTTGATATGCATTTCTCTAATAATTAGTGATGATATGCATTTTTCATGTGTGTGTTGGTTATATGTGTGTCTTTGGAGAAATGTCTACTTAGTTCTGTTCATTTTTCAGTTGGATTGCTTGCTATTTTGTTGTTGAGTTGTATGTGCTATTTGTATATTTCGTAAATTCATCTCTTGTTGGTTGCATCATTTGCAAAGATTTCCTCCCCTTCTATCTTTTCATTTGGTTCCTTTGCTGTACAAAAGCTTTTATGTTTAACTAGGTTCCATTAGGTTATTTTTTTTTTTTAATTTCTATTCCACTGGGAGTCTGACCTAAGAAAACATTTGTACAATTATGTCAGAGAATGTTTTGCCTGTATTTTTTTTTAAGTTTTATGGTATCATATCTTATTTTTCAGTCTTTAAGCCATTTTGAGTTTATTTTTATGCATGGTTTGAGGGTGTGTTCTAACTTTATTGATTTACATGTGGCTTTCCAACTTTCCCAACACCACTTGCTGAAGAGACTATTTTTTTTTCCCATTGTGTATTCTTGCCTTTTTTTGTCAAAGATTAACTCACCATAGGTGTGTGGGTTTATTTCTTGGCTCTCTATTCTGTTCCATTAATCCACATGTCTGTTTTCGTGCCAATATCATGCTATTTTGATTACTGTACCTTTGTAGTATTGTCTGAAGTTTGGGACGGTTATGTCTCTACCTTTATTCTTTTTTCTCAAGATTATTTGGCAATCTTGTGAAAAATGTCATGGGTAATTTGATTGGGATCACATTTGAATCTATGGATTGCTTTGGTTAGTATGGCCATTGTAGGAATATTAATTCTTCCAATCCAAGAAGATGGAATATCTTTCCATTTCTTTGAATCACATTTAAATTCCTTTATGTTTTGTAGTTCTCAGCATATAAGTCTTCCACCTCTTTGGCCAGGTTTACTCCTAAGTATTTTTTGGGGGGTGCAATTTTTAAAGGGATTTTTTTTGCATTCCCTTTCTGATATACCATTAGTAGTGTAAAAATAATGCAAGCAATTTTCATACGTTAATTTTATATCTTGCTATCTTGCTGAGTTTACCAGTTCTAGTAGTTTTTGTGTGAAGTCTTTAGGAATTTCTGTATATATTATCATGCCATCTGCATATAATGACAGTTTTACCTTTTCTCTTCCAGTTTGGATACCTATTATTTCTATCTCTTCTCTGATTACTGTAGTTTGGACTCCCAATACTATGTTGAAAGAAGCAATGAGAGTGGACATCCTTGTCTTGTTCTAGATTTTAGTGGGAAGGCTTTCAACTTTTTACCATTGATCATTATATTGGCTGTGGATTTTTCATTAACTAACTTTTATTATGTTGAGATATGCCTGCTCTATCCCACTTTGGTAAGAGTTTTTATCATGAGTAGATGTTGAGTTTTATCAAATGCTTTTTCTGCATCTGTTGACATGATCATGTGTTGTTTATTTTTTCTTCTGTTGAGGTGGTGTATCACATTGATTGATTTGCATATACTGAACCATCTTTGTTAACTTGGGATGAATCCAGCTTGGTCATGGTGTATGACTTTTTTTTATATGTTGTTGGATTGGTCTGCTAATGTTTTGTTGAAAATTTTGCATCTATATTCAACAAGGATACTGGCCTATTTTCTTTTATGGTGATGTCTTTGTCTGGTTTTGGTATCAGTATAATGGTGGCTTCGTAGAAGGTCTTTAGGGGTCTTCACTCTGCTTCAGTCTTTTGGAAAAGTTTGACAAGGATCAGTTCTCCTTTGTGTGTCTGGTAGAATTCACCTGTGAAGTCATCTGGTCCTGGATTTTGTTTGTAGGAAGTTTTTATTATTATTGTTACAGATTTTATTTCATTTCTAGTTCAGATATGAGAGAAGTTTTGGACTCAAATATACTCTTTCAGATGACCAGTGTATACCCTAGAGCAACAGTTCTTGAATAGTGGCTCCAAGACAGAAAACATCAGTATCATCTGTGGGCTTATGAAAATGTGACTTACCTCATCCACCAAAGTCATAGCAATATATATGGGAACCTGTGATCTGTGTTTTCACAGTCTTGTTTTTCTGATACACAGTAAAGTTTGACACTCACCAATTGCTAAAACCATCTGACTTCATTTCTCTTATTAGTGATTGATTTAGACATAGGCATAATATATAGTATAAATCAAATGAAATATGAGAGGAATATGGTAGGGAAGCCTTTGATAAACATGTTTTTGCTCTTGAAAAATAATGAGCAAGAAGGAATAAACCTTTTCATGGCTGATTTGACATGTTGCAAATTGTTCCAGGTCTCTGTATGTATTTGGCCACCATCAGGCAGAATAGCACTGATATCAAGGTTGGGTGAGCTGAAAGATCATAAATACCTAGATTTCTGATGATGTCACTGAACCAGTGAAGAAACCAGCCTTGAAATCACATTTTTTGCTATATGAAATAATAAATACTCATATTATACATCAGTTTAAGATAGATTTTCTGTTATCTACAGATAAAAATATCTAATCTTACGTGAGTTTCTTGTATCATCAATAGTAAAATAGTAAATGCTATTTTAAAAGCTACTGATGCATAAGAACTATTTCTATGGAGTTTTGTATTCTGTCTATACAAATAATACTTGCTGTCAGCCAGTGTACAGCAGTCTGTAGGTTTTAATAAACAGCCACAATTTAAAAATATATGAGAAGCTAAAAATAGAAACACTTAACATAAAGTGGATAAGATTAGTTGCCTATGAAAATCTTCTGAAGCATAAGAAAATCCATGAAGTAATTCATATCTGTGATTGGATTAGACTAGAGATTATAATCTCCTGAGGGATTTAAACTATGTCTGTGAAAAAAAGACACACTTGAAGTGTAATTAATTTAAAAAATCTCTAATGAAAACATGTTCTTTATATGGAAGTGTTCCAATGACAAAAGATACTGTTGAGTAATAAGAAATATTGGAAGTAGGTAGTAAGAGCTTTTCAACATTTATTCAGCTCTTGTATCTAATTGACACTAGCATTAAAAATCTCCAGGCTTTACCACCATGGGTGGTAAAATAGATGGGATTATATAGCAGGCAAAATGGTTAGACTACCTTTTGTCCTGACTTTCCACACACATAACTACTTTATAGTTCTAAGTTTGATTTTTGTTTCAGGGGTCTTAATTTTTAGAATAGTGTCATAGAAAATTAAATTGAGGTATTTTGGTAACTAGAAATATATATTCCATAGTTTCAGTGGAAAAAAAAGTCATAATCAGGTGTATGAATCAATATTTTGGGAGTTTGGTTAATGTGACTCACTTACCTACATTTAAAGCACTTCATGGTAACGAAACAGCTTCTGTGATAAAATTGAGAATCAAACTTAGATTGTACAGTGCTTTACTGCCACAAATACTTCATGAAGCCTTTTTTTCCTCTCTTTCTAGCTAACTGCCTGAGTGTTGTAACTACTCTCTAATTTCTACTGGCGGTTCTGAATACTTTATAAGAGCAGTTTAATAGTTATAAACAGAAATAATAAATAGTTTTCTTTTGTAAGTAGAGTCATAATGCCCCAAATGCTACTATGAATACTTAGAACTTACTAATGTTTTATATTTTCCTTCTTTTGCTACTTTGGATATCAAAGGATCAATAATATGAACAAAAGTTTTTTTATGTATTTACAAGACATTTTTTCTGATTGGTGGTAATAAAATATGCAAAGGAGTATGTTGATAAACAATATCATGCTTTTCAGTTAATATAGATAGCAACATAACTCAGACAATCTACCTCATTATTTATCCAAAAGGTATTTATATGTGTGGTATTATTGTGCATATGAGATAAATTGTAGAGTTTGCCCTTTGCTTAAAGGACTGAAAACTAAGATTTCAGTAAACCCACACCAAAAGTGTCTTAGAGATACTGGATGAAACTTTACTTTTTCCTTCTTGCATTCTTACACACAATTCCAAGAACTGTATGGAAAAGTCAGCTGCCCTTTTAGGCATTTTCTTGATCCTGTATAGAAAGATAGTATAGATTGTTTATTACAGTTCATACTGTAAGAAGGTAAAAAATCTGGTCTTCATGTTGGGAGAGTGGAATTCATTATTTCTCTACCAAAATTAATTTCAGTGTACTTTTTAAAATTTAAAATCTTAATTCCAAAAAAATAAAAAAATAAAAATCTTAACTCCCATTATGACACTTTTTTGATAGACTTTCACTCTATTGGGGAGGGAGATCTTTTTATTTTTCTAACCTTTTTTTCTTGAAGTGATTTGGTTAAGCAGGAAAAAATAATGAAGGAGTTTTGACACCACATCCCCTATTCTATTAACCAAACTACATAATCCTCTCCTGTGCTCAGTTTGATTTTCCTTTATTGAATTTTGTTTTCTGCAATGTTCTCATTTCCCTTATTAGATTAAATCAGATTGTTCTTACCCATCCAACATTATCCCTTTGGGAGAGCAAAATTCAGTCTCCCGAGAGAAAAATGTAAAGAAAATCTACTTAGAGAAGATTACTCAGCTACTGTTATTATCCGTTTCCAATTTCCTTTCTGCTTTACAGAGTAAGTTTGACTCATTCCCTGATGGCAAACTTTCCTTCCTTCTACTTGTAACAAGAATGAGGACAGGGCATCTATAATAGATGACTCCTAATGTAAAGTGCAGAACCTCAGAATTGATACGACTTGTTATATACAATAGGTCAGGGAAATTCTTAGATTATTGCTTCTGCTTACAACTACTGCATTTGAAACCAGAAAACAAACAAACAAAAAACACTCAACCAAGAATTATTTAGGAACTTCTATTTGGTTACCTCTAAGCTGACACCCAGGTGATGCGCTTTTGGTGCTCATGATGGAACTGCTGAAGACCTGTCAACAACGAAGATGTGAGAACAGAGCAGCTTTATCTGTATTGCTTTGCATTTATTTCACTTCTGCATAGATCCAAGAGAAAGCTCAAGACACACAATCTTGGTGAAAGTTAGGTTTCTCTTCTCTACAAACTGCCCTTTAAGCCTCAAAATGGAGACTTCCAAGAAATTTCTCTTTTTAGATTTTCAAAATTGCAGAGAAGCAGTTAACTTTTTCGTTGTAGTACCGATTTTTTTTTTTTTTTAAAGTCTGTTCTGGTCCAAAAATTTAAAAGTACATGATAAACCTAATGAATCTTAGAACTAAATTGTGTGTGTGTGGGTTTGTGTGTGTGTTTTCTAACCTAGCATCTTAAATTCTCTTGAGGTCACCCTGTCAACATCAGTTCTGTGGCCTGGATTTAGTTGAATCAATCCTAATTGCAATTCGGCACAGGTCTGGTCCTTTGTGGAGATTGCAGATGAATGACAGTGCAGTGGCAGGGAAGATAAATATGCTGGCAAATAAGATCCCAGCACTCACAGAAGGTGGAATAAATTACTTTACCAATAGAGTGGAGGTAATACATTGGAGAGAAAAAGTGAAATCAAAGCCAGTTTAATACTAAGTTTGTTAAAAGTTTAAAATAAAGCATTTTAGGCTTATGTAAAATACTGAAGACAATTCGTTTTTATTTAGAACGCATTCCATTGCTCTCTATCATGAAAAATAATGGCAGACACTAATTTTGTTTATGCAGATGACAGCCTGGAACAATTTTAATTCATGTAACATCCACTAGTAGCTGAAGGCTGGTGGTAGCAGTGGTATAGCATATTGATTAGTAATTTGATAAATACACAAAATGGCACATTGAGCTTTAGGTACTTCATGCAAAATGTATTTAAATGACCTTGACTAATTAGAGTGCATAGCTGTGAGGCAGTACCATATGAATAAGAGCCACTTTGTGGGTCTAGAGATTTATATCCTTCTAAGACAGAGAATAGGAAGAGACCTGCATACAGATACTGACTTCTGTCAAGGAAGAAGACATAATATGTCATCGGGAGAAATTTTTTTTTTCATTGTGAGACTTATTCCCCTTATCCTATGAAATTAATTCAATGATTTTATATGTAAAATATATTTCACAGGTTAACTGGACTCTAGACAATGTAAAAACATGTACTTTACTAAAATTGAATAGTCAGGGGTGGGGAGATTAACAACATGGCGCCAGTCAGGCTCTCTCACCTCTGGGTTCTCACAGAACCCAGCAGCATTGCGCATGCACGTCACGTTGTACCTGCTTGGCCACCGGCTACTTTCGACATATAAGCTCCACCTGGAAGAAGCCCTGAAGGGTTTGTGTGCAGTTATGTTGTGTTATGTTACGTCTGCTGCTACGGCTGCTACACCAGCCAGGAGCGAATAGACGTGTCTGCAGGTCCTACGGCTCCTTGCGTTTTCTTCCAGCCTCTTAGCTTGGGTTTGCTTACCATAGGTTCAGAGAACAGTGAGATACAGTGAGACAATTGGCGCTATGAGCAGGATCAGCAATACGTTAGACAAAGCTTTTTAGAGCAATATGAAATAATTATTTTATATTATACTTAAGGATGAATATCAATTCTTCATATTATTTACCTCTTTAAATTTTATAGCTGCATGAAGTGTAAAGTTCCAAAATAATGTTATCCTTATAGACTATACATCTACAGTTTACTATTACCTATTAATATTAGGTATCATATAGTTGTATATGAAATTAAACTTTCTCATTAGGTTTCATGGATGAAGTTTAGGTTTTTACTGTATTCTTATGGAAAACTTTTTGGTAAAAGTAAAGTGCTCTAAGAATCCATAGACAACTCAAAAATTTATTAAAAATAAAACCTTCCTGTTTCACTTGGCTATAAATTTCATTACAGCACTGGCTAATAAATAGCATATCATAAACAGGTGGCTCAGTTTTTATCCCCTGCCATATAATCTCAGCATTTCTTTGAAGTGTATTGTTCTTATAAACATAAATAGAAGCTTCTGGAAGCAAAGTAAGCAGGGACTGAAGGTTGAGATTTTTATATAAATATTCAAAATCTCTGAAATAAGTTTAGGCCCATATGAGTTACTCTTAGCAACATAGGTTTACCAATTGTCCAGAGTTTCTTAAGGATGCATTTCAGTTGCTATGAAGGATCTCAAATACAACTGATCATTTGTCCACTATTTCAGTGCACTATTCTTGTATTAGAAATTTTGTAGGCTTGCTTCAATTATGGGTAAAATATACAGACCAGAAAGAGGAGGAGTGAATTAAATCCTTCAGTAACTTAACTCAAAGTCAGTATATATATATATATATTTATTCCAAATGCCAGTTAAATTCAACTATTCACTCAGAGTATCTCTAAATGAATTCAGGTTATGTCAAATACAAGTTTCTCTGACTCTCCAAAATCATACTTCTTCTCACGTCATTGCTTAACAACTTCAGAGAGCTGCCAGAGACTAGTTCAATTTGGTTTTCTTTGTGAGAAGTATGATTTTGAAAGAATAGATTTCTAAGAAGACTTTTTAAAAGCCTTAAGGAAAAGTTTGCTAGGAGATTGATATTCTCTTTTATCAACCTATTTCCTGTAGCAGTTATTGAATATTTTAAAACTGGAGAAGACTTAAAATCTCTACACAGCCTAAATCTTTAGTAGTAAATGATAGGTTTATGAATATTAATTAAAAAAGATTGCTATTACTTTAAATATTTTATATATATAATCTTGATTCAAGTAAACAAAAGTGAATTAGAGGTAGTAATATTCATTTGGTATTAACCATTGGCCAGGTATTCTATCATATTTGTAACTTTAAAATACAAGATCAGACATATCATCACCTGTGAAAAGCAGTATTAAAGGGGTTAAAAGTAATTCCATGGCAAAATTATGCAAATATTATAATAATCAAGAAAGTGGAAATTTTTGAGAAATTTAATGAATGTTTGAAAAAATGAGTCATGTGAAGAAGAAATTAGGTTGAGCTGTCCTATGAAGGTGAAGGTAATTTAGATACTCTCTTAAACAAAGAGAATATTAGGATGATAACCTCTATTTTAAGAAAATTATAGAAGGAACTCAACTGCTGCCGCTGCTGCTAAGTCACTTCAGTCTTGTCTGACTCTGTGCAACCCCATAGACGTCAGCCCACCAGGCTCCCCCGTCTCTGGGATTCTCCAGGCAAGAACACTGGAGTGGGCTGCCATTTCCTTCTCCAATGAGTTAAAGTGAAAAGGGAAAGAAGTTGCTTAGTTGTGTCTGACTCTCAGCGACCCCATGGACTGCAGCCTACCAGGCTCCTCCATCCATAGGATTTTTCAGGCAAGAGTACTGGAGTGGGGTGCCTAGAGGCCTTTAATCCAGCCTAGGTTTCTCCCATCCAAGCTAAAGTAGAAAAATCTTTGCAGAATTGACCTTTAAACAAAATTACCTATTCAGTTACATCATTGGATACAATGTTACATAACCCGTGCAGATGTAAAACTCAGTGTTTAGTAAAGGGTAGTCCAACAACTGCAGTGCTTGAGATGTCTGCCTTCCTCCAGGCTTCTGAGTCAGGATCTCTGGGGCCAGAGCTCCAGAATCTGTAGTTTGAAGGAGCATCATGAATAAGTCTGATGTACTGTAAATCTTGAGATCCACATGGTAAATACTTATTATCTGAGAGATTTCAGTTTATAAGGTAGCATATAGGACAGATAATCTCTATTGATTTCTTCCACCACCATCATTTTTTAGAGATCAGGACAGTATTACTGAAAACCATAAATCTGAAGAGGGATGGCTAACATTTTTACAAAACTGTTGAAGAAGGTAAGGTAAGCTAATATAAAACTCCTGAATTTACTGCAGTAAAGAATACATATTGTAATTCCTTCTGACAGAAGACCATAAATGTCCACATCCTTTTATTTTGAGAAAAAGGTAATAATTCATATCAAATTTTGTACACCAGTTTAGTTCCCCCATTACAAGTTGCTATTGCAGAGAAATGGACTTCAAAGCAAGTGTGCTACATGTAAATGCCTTAAATAAAAGAAAAACGTACAACACAAGTTGCCCTTATTGAAATTACCAAAAGAAATCCATTCACGTGTCTTGTCTTATCCTTACTTCTAAAGAATATGAATTTGGTGCTAGTTACGCTTTAGGCAAAAATTAGTAACAGGACTTTAAAAATGCCGAATCCATGCCAGATTTACTCCTTTATTTACTCTTATATATACATGTATATTATCAAGAGTGAAACAGATCGCCAGCCCAGGTTGGATGCATGAGAAAAGTGATCAGGGCTGGTGCACTGGGAAGACCCAGAGGGATGGGATGGGGAGGGAGGAGGGAGGGTGATCAGGATGGGGAACATATGTAAATCCATGGCTGATTCATGTCAATGTATGGCAAAAACCAGTACAATATTGTAAAGTAATTAGCCTCCAACTAAGAAAAAAAAAACCTCTTAAATATAAACAGAAAGGGAAGAGGCAAAGTACTTTTAGAAAGGTTGTCTTCGTTCCTTGATCTTTTCTTTGTTCTTTCCTATAGAGACCTCATTTATTTGCATAGCTTCAGCAAAGTATTCTCCAGTCTATATCTACAGTCTTATTCTCTCCTTCAAGATGGTATCACATCCCCCAAAACACTAGGAATTTCTACTTGCTTATCTTTTTGTTACTCAACATGTCTAAAACAAGACTCATGACCTTTCCCCCCAAACTAACACCTAGTCTTGGCTTGCCTATTTCTCTTAATGATAACACTATTCTTCAAAGCCTACAGCCTCTAAATCTTGGACTCAGCTTTGTATTTTTCTTCCATCCAACCCCCATCAATCTGCAATATAATCAATCACTACTTCCTGATGATTTTTCCTTTGTTCTTTAACATTTGTATTTTACTTTCAATTCTTTCTTTCCTGACCCTATTTCAGGTCTTAGTCATCTGAAACTTGGACTTCTGTTATATTTCTGTATTGGGGTTCTCTTATAGAAAATAGAACTTGATCAGAATTTTGAAAAGTGGAGCATGAATATATATAATAGAAATATGCTTATGTGTACATATGTATACCTATCTATATATACATACATCCATTATATATATATGTGTGTATATATATATATATATAATATATGTATTTATGTGTTTGCATGTGTATGTTTATATGCTGCTAAGTTGCTTCAGTCATGTCTGACTCTGTGCGACCCCATAGATGTCAGCCCACCAGGCTCCGCCATTCCTGGGATTCTCCAGGCAAGAACACTGGAGTGAGTTGCCATTTCCTTCTCCAATGAAGGAAAGTGCAAAGTGAAAGTGAAGTCGCTCAGTCGTGTCCGCCTCTTAGCGACCCCATGGACTGCAGCCTAGCAGGCTCCTCTGTCCATGGGATTTTCCAGGCAAGAGTACTGGAGTGGGGTGCCATTGCCTTCTCCGATGTTTATATGAGTCAGTACTAACCCCTCTCTTTCCTTTGCCTCCCATATGAGTTCTGTTAAATTTCTATTGGCTCATAACTTATCCCCCAATATTTTTTATTACCACCCATCTGCATTACCATCTCTTATTTCAGCTGCAGTAACTTTCTTCCTAATGGTTTTATATGTATCTATACTTGCACTTATATTCTCTATAATAGACATAGTCATATTCTGCATCAAATTCCCATAGGATTTCAAAATATACAATTTTTTGTCTTTATCTACAATTTGCAATATGATTTTTCCTTTTCAACATCTTTTTGACATCATGTAAAGCCTTTCCCTTGACCATTTTTAGAGTCATACTGGACTTCTTTTGCTTTTGTAAGGCCCACAGGCTCATTTTCATATCAGAAACTTAAAGGTCCCCTCCGGAGATGTTTCCATGATTTGACTACTTCTTGTTATTCAGTTCTTGAGTCAGCTGATGCTTCTTCAAGACATTTTTCTTAATCATAATTTCTTCATGATGATCTTGTCTAAAGTGGTCAACCTGTCCGCTAGCATCATTCTGTATTCCATTCCCTGGCCTTATATTTTTGCAGCATTTATCAATGCTGAAAATGTATCATCATCATCTTTCTCTCCAAACTTTAACATTTAAGCTCCAGAAAGAGGAACATCAGTGCCTAGAATAACACTTGACATTCCTCCCAATTCCCAAGAAGGGTAGTACTAAAGAATGTGCTAACCATCAGACAACTGCACTCGTCTCCCATGCTAGTGATGTCATACTTAAAATCTTGCATTCTAGGCTTTTGCATCATGCAAACCAAGAACTGCCAAATGCCCAAGCTGGGTTTAGAAAAGGCAGAGGAACCAGAGACCAAATTGCCAACATTCACTGGATCATAGAGAAAGCTAGGGAATTCCAGAAAAACATATACCTCTGTTTTATTGACTGTATCAAAGCCTTTGACTGTGTGGATCATAATAAACTGTGGAAAGCTCTTAAAGAAATGGAAATACCAGACCATCTTACCTGTCTCCTGAGAAACCTGGATGTGGGCCAAGAAGAAACAGTTAGAACCCTGTATGGAACAACTGGTTGGTTCAAGATTGAGAAAGAAGTAGGACAGGTGTCTGCTGTCATCCTGTTTGTTTAATCTCTACACTGAGCACATCATGAGAAGTGCTGGGCTGGATGAGTCATAAGCTGGAATCAAGATAGGTGAGAGAAACATCAACAGCCTCAGATATGCAGATGATACCACATTAATGGCAGAAAGTGAAGAGGAACTGAAGAGCCTCTGAATAAGAGTGAAGGAGGAGAGTGAAAGAGCCGGCTTAAAACTAAATATGAATAAAACTAAGATTATGTCATCTGGCCCCATAACTTCATGCCAAATAGAGGGGGGATATGTGGAAATAGTGACAGATTTCCTATTTTTGGGCTCTAAAATCACTGAAGATGGTGAAATCATCATCACTGCTGCCTTGAAATCAGAAGATGTTTGCTTCTTGGCAGGAAAGCTATGACAAACGTAGACAGTGTGTTGAAAAGTAGAGATATTACTCTGCTGACAAAGGTCCATATAGTCAAGGCTATGGTCTTCCCAGTGGTCACATATGGTTGTGAGAGCTGAACAATAAAGAGGAGAGTGCCAAAGAATTGATGCTTTTGAACTGTGGTGTTGGAGAAGACTCTTGAGAGTCCCTTGGAATGCAAGGAGATCCAACTAGTCAGTCATAAAGGAGATCAACCCTGAATATTCATTGGAAGGACTGATGCTGCAGCTGAAGCTTGAATACTTTGGTCACCTAATATGAAGAGCCAACTCACTGTAAAATACCCTGCTGCTGGGGAGGATTGAAGGCAGGAGGAGAAGGGGATGACAGAGGATGAGATGGCTGGATGGCATTACTGATGCAATGGACATGAACTTGGGCAAACTTTGGGATATGGTGAGGGACAGAGAGGCCTGGCATTCTGCTGCCATGGGGTCACAAAGAGTCAGACACAACTGGGTGATTGAACAACAATGAATGTGTTAGGCATTTGAAAGTAGGGGCTTTCACTGAGATTATTAAAAAAGGATGGATACTGTGGGGCCTGAGCTAGAAGTAAAAGGTCTCCTTCTGTGAAGAGTTTCTGTATATTCTTAATACTGGGTTTGATTTTATAAACCAATTTAGCAGGTTTCCTTATGTCTTCTAAATCCAGATTGGCTAGAGGTCCTTAAACAAAGCATTTATGTGGCATAATGAAAACTTTATTCAATTTAAAAAGAAAAGGAACAATTCTAAATACACTATTTAAAAAGTCTTTCTCAAGAATGGTTATTTCAGGAAATATAAGTAAATATAAGCATATACATATGTAAGTAAATACAAGCAGAGTACATCATGAGAAACACTGGACTGGATGAAGCATAAGCTGGAATCAAGATTGCCAGAAATATCAATAACCTCAGATATGCATATGACACCATCCTTATGGAAGAAAGTGAAGAAGCACTAAAGAGCCTCTTGATGAAAGTGAAAGAGGAGTGTAAAAAAGTTGGTTTAAAGCTCAACATTCAGAAAACAAAGATCATGCCATCTGGTCCCATCACTTCATGGCAATAGATGGGGAAACTGACAGACTACTTTTTTGGGCTTCAGAATCACTATAGATGGTGACTGCAGCCATGAAATTAAAAAACACTTACTCCTTGGAAAAAAAGGTATGACCAACCTAGACAGCATATTAAAAAGCAGAGACATTACTTTGCCAACAAAGGTCCATCTAGTCAAGGCTATGGTTTTTCCAGTGGTCATGTATGGATGTGAGAGTTGGACTATAAAGAAAGCTGAGCACAGAAGAATTGATGGTGTTGGAGAAGACTCTTGAGTCCCTTGGGCAGCAAGGAGATCCAACCAGTCCATCCTAAAGGAAATCAGTCCTGGGTATTCATTGGAAGGACTGATGTTGAGGTTGAAACTCCAATACTTTTGTGACCTGATGCAAAGAGCTGACTCATTTGAAAAGACCCTGATGCTGGGAAAGATTGAAGGCGGGAGGAGAAGGGGATGATAAGAGGATGAGATGGTTGGATGGCATCACCGACTCAATGGAGATGAGTTTGAATAAACTCTGGGAGTTGGTGATGGACAGGGAGGCCTGGAATGCTGGAGTCCATGGGGTCACAAAGAGTCGGATACAACTGAGAGACTGAACTGACTGAAGTAAATATTAAATATTAACAGTTTAACATTTTTGTTCAGAAACTATGGTGCATTGTATCTACTAATGGTAACACATTTGTATATAATACGGTATGCCAGGTATTCTTCTATCAGCTTTATATATGTTAGTTAAATTATCTTCAACTACTCTGAAGGAAATTACTATTAAGTCTTCTGTTTTACATATGGGAAATTGTTACAGAGAAATTTGGTAACTATCCCTATCATATAAATTGTAAGTGCAGATGGATTCAGAATCTCTTTGTTTAACCATGATGAAGAATTGCCTTCCTATTCTCACGCAACAGTGGGGCAAAATAAAAGGAAACAAGGATTAGGTTATGGGAAAGAATAATGAGGCCAAAAATGCAGAAACAAACTTGGGGCAGTAAAAAGCAAAGTAAGAATACACAATAAACTTGGGAAACACTTCTAAAATACATAGAAAATAAAGAATAGTGAAAAAGAGTAGAGTGGAGATAGTGGACAGTAGAGAACAAATCGTGAAGACATAAATATTAGCTATTACATAATAAGCAAAAGTAAAATCCTATGCTGTCAGGAACAGTACTACATAGAAACCTGGAATGTTAGGTCTATGCTGCTGCTGCTAAGTTTTTCAGTCGTGTCCAACTCTTTGAGATCCTACGACTGTAGCCTGCCATGTTCCTCTGTCCTTGGGATTCTCCAGGTAAGAATACTGGAGTGAATTGCCATGCCCTCTTCTGGGGGATCTTCCCAATGCAGGGATGGAATCCACATATCTTTCATCTCCTGCATTAACAAAGCAGGTTCTTTACCACTAACACCACATAGGAAACCCCATTAAGTCCATGAATCAAGGTTAATTGAATGTGGTCAAGCAGGAGATGGCAGGATTGGACATTAACATCTTAGGAATCAGTGAACGAAAATGGATGGTAATGGGCAAATTTAACTCAGATGACCATTATATCTACTACTATGGTCAAAAATCCCTTAGAAGAAATGGAGTAACCCTCACCATCAACAACAGAGTCTGAAATGCAGTACTTGGGTGCAATCTCAAAAACAATAGAATGATCTTGGTTCATTTCCAGAAAAACTATTCAGCGTCACACATCACAGTAATCCAAGCCTATGCCCAACCATGGATGCCAAAGAAGTTTGAGTTGACCAGTTCTATGAAGACCTACAAGACCATCTAGAACTAACACCGAGAAAAGATGCCCTTTTCATCTTAGGGGGATTGGAGTGCAAAAGTAGGAATTCAAGAGATACCCAGAATAACAGGCAAGTTTGGCCTTGGAGTGAAAAATGATGCTGGGCAAAGGCTAACAGAGTTTTGTCCAGAGAGCACAATGATCATAGCAAACACCCATTTCCAACAACCCAAAAGAGACTCTACACAAGGGCATCAAAATATGATCAATGCCCGAATCAGATCGATTATGTTCTTTGCAGCCAAAGATAGGAAACTCTGTACAGTCAGTCAAAACAAGACCTGGAGCTGAGTGTGGCTCACATCATGAACTCTTTCTTGTATAACTCAGGCTTAAATTAAAGAAAATAGGGAAATCCACTAAGCCATTTAGGTATGAGCTAAATCAAATTCCTTATGATTATGCAATGGAGGTGATGAATAGATTCAGGGGAACAGACCTGAAGAACTGTGGATGGAGGTTTGCAACATCATACAGGAGGCAGTGACCAAAACCGTTCCAAAGAAAAAGAAATAGAAGAAGGCAAAGTAGTTGTCTGAGGAGGCCTTACAAATAGCTGAGGAAAAAAGAGAAGTGAAAGGCAAGGGAGAAAGGGAAAACTATACCCAACTAAGTGCAGAGTTCCAGAGAGGAGCAAGGAGAGACAAGAAGGCCTTCTTAAATTAAAAATTCCAAAGAAATCAAGGAAAACAATACAATGGGAAAGACTAGAGATCTCTTCAAGAAAATTGGTGATATCAAGGGAACATTTCATGCAAGGATAGGCATGATAAAGGACAGAAATGGTAGGGCTTAACATAAGAGAAGAGATTAAGAATTGGTGGCAAGAATAGACATAATTATACAAGAACAATCTTAATGACCCTGATAGTCACAATTGTTTGGCTATCTACACTCATCTAGAGTTGGATATCCTTAAGTATGAGGTCAAGTGGGCCTCAGGAAGCATTACTATGAACAAAACTAGTGGAAATGATGGAATTTTTGCTAAATTATTTCAAATCCAGAAGGTGATGCTGTTAAAGAGCTGCACTCAGTATGTTAGCAAACTTGGAAAGCTTAGCAATGACCACAGGACTGGAAAAGGCCAGTTTTTCATTCCAATCCCAAAGAAGGGCAATGCCAGAGTATTCCAACTACCACACAATTGAACTCATTTCAAATGCTAGCAAGGTAATTCTCAAAATTCTTCAAGCTAGGTTTCAGCAGTACATGAACTGACAACTTCCACACATACAAGCTGGGTTTAGAAGAGTCATAGGAACCAGAGGTTAAATTGCCACCATTCTGTGGATCACAATAAACTGTGGAAAATTCTTTAAGAGATGGGAATACCAGACCACCTTACTTATCTCCTGAAAAACATGAATGGAGGACAAGAAGCAACAGTTTGAAACAGACATGGAACAACAGACTGGTTCAAAATTGGGAAAGGAGTATGACAAGGCTGTGTATGGTCATCCTGCTTGTTTAAATTATATGCAGAATACATCATGCAAAATGCTAGGCTGAATGAATCCCAAGCTGGAATCAACATTGCCAAGAGAAATAGCGACAAACTCAGATACCACATTAATGTCACAAAGTGAAGAGGAACTAAATGACCTCTTGTTGACGGTGAAAGAGGAGAGTGAAAAGCTGGCTTAAAATTCAGCATTGAAATAAATAAGATCATGGCATCCAGTCCCATCACATCATGGCAAATAGAAGGGGGAAAAGTGGAAGCAATGGCAGATTTTATTTTCTTGGGCTCCAAAATCACTGTGGATGTTGACTGCAGCCATGGAATTAAAAAGACACTTGCTCTTTGGAATGAAACCTATTACAAATTAGGCAGTATATTAAAAAGCAGAGACATCACTTTGCCAACAAAGTTTTCTATAGTCAAAGCTATGGTTTCCCCAGTAGTCATGTACGGATGTGAGAGTTCAACAATAAAGAAGGCGGAATGTGGAACAATCGATGCTTTCGAATTGCGGTGCTTGGAGAAGACTGCAAGGAGATCCAACCAGTCACTCCTGAAGAAAATCAACCCTGAATATTCATTAGGAGGACTGATGCTGAAGCTGGTTTTGGCCACCTGATGTGAAGAGCCAAGTCAGAAAAGACCCTGATGTTGAGAAAGATTGATGACAGGGGGAGAATAGGGCAACAGACACTAGAGGGTTAGATAGCATCACTGACTCAATGGACATGAATTTGAGCAAACTCTGGGAGATAGTGGCTGAGAGAGGAGCCTGACATGGTGAAGTTCATGGGGTTGCAAAGAGTCAGACATGGTTTAGCAACTGAACAATAACAACAATAAAGAAAATGAAAATATGGAATAGAAAATTTAATGAAAATATTAATAGGAGAAAACAGCAGCACTTAAACATATTACAGATCTCACAGATTCTAGACAAGTTTCACTATATTACAAGCTAATTAAAAGAAAAAGAATGCAACACACAGATGTAAGCACACACAGACACTCAAAGTACGGACTAGTAAAAAATAAGTTTACTGAAAGGAAAGTAAAATAAAGGTAGAACTTTTTAAAAACAGCCAATCATGGACAAAAATGAAATACTGCTTTTATAGCTTTGAGTGAAAAATGATTGTGATCCAAGAATTTTTTCCATCCAGCTCAGTTACCATCCAGATATTATATTTAAAAAAAGGCTCAAAAGACATTTATGATGTGATTACTGATTGGCATATCAAAATAAGTTAATGAAAGTATCAAAGATATAAGAAAACTGATGATTGCATTGAAATTAACTTAAAGATATAGGTATTCATACTTCTTTAATACCATTAAGCTCTACTTAAAATATATGGATGCTAATTAGCATAAATAATCAAGATTGCTGGGAGAAATATCAATAACCTCAGATATGCAGATGACACCACCCTTGTGGCAGAAAGTGAAGAACTAAAGAGCCTCTTGGTAAAAGTGAAAGAGGAGAGTGAAAAAGTTGGCTTAAAGCTCAACATTCAGAAAACTAAGATCATGGCATCCAGTCCCATCATTTCATGACAAATAGATGGGGAAAGAGTGGTTGACTTTATTTTTTTGGGCTCCAAAATCACTGCAGATGGTGATTGCAGCCATGAAATTAAAAGACACTTACTCCTTGGAAGGAAAGTTATGACCAACCTAGACAGCATATTAAAAAGCAGAGACATTACTTTGTCAACAAAGGTCCATCTAGTCAAGGCTATGGTTTTTCCAGTGGTCATGTATGGATGTGAAAGTTGGACTATAAAGAAAGTTGAGCACAGAAGAATTGATGCTTTTGAACTGTGGTGTTGGAGAAGACTCTTGAGAGTCCCTTGGACTGTAAGGAGATCCAACCAGTCCATCCTAAAGGAGGTAAGTCCTGTGTGTTCATTGGAAGGACTGATGCTGAAGCTGAAACTCCAATACTTTGGCCACCTCATGCAAAGAGTTGACTCATTGGAAAAGACCCTGATACTGGGAGGGATTGGGGGCAGGAGGAGAAGGGGACGACAGAGGATGAGATGGTTGGATGGCATCACCGACTCGATGCACATGAGTTTGAGTAAACTCCGAGATTTGGTGATGGACAGGAAGGCCTGGCGTGCTGTGATTCATGGGGTCGTAAAGAGTCAGACACGACTGAGTGACTGAACTGACTGAATACCTATAAGTTTGTAAGATATTTACTATGAACAAATTAAAAAATATATTGTTCAAATGTGTTCAAATATATTTCCATTTTTGGTTTGGAAGTATTATTATTTAATAATTAGACTTAATATTTCCTCAGATGTTATGAAATTTACAATAAAAACTGCTTTGTCTTGCATTTCTCTAAATTGTACATTTTACCCTGTGCAATATAAACATAGTAGACTTTGTCTACAGGTATTTCCATATGTTTTAGCATACTGCTAGTAATAAGATAAAGCAGTATGGCCTAGAGAATAATTATTTGTGCCTGTTTCTCTTGAAACCTGGAGACAGTGGTTCTAGAATTGGAAAGTGAAAGTGAGACTCTTGGTCACTCAGTCCTGTCTCTTTGTGGCCCAATGGACTGTAGCCTACCAGGCTTCTCTGTCCATGGAATTTTCCAGACAAGAATACTGGAGTGGGTAGCTGTCTCATTCTCCAGCGGATCTTCCCAACGCAGGGCTCAAACCCTGGGTCTCCCACATTACAGGAAGATTCTTTACCAATGAGTCACCAGGAAACTCAAGAGTAGGGGTTAAATGCCATCAGGACCCAGGAATGGTATGTGGTGTTTAAGGGAATAGGTCCTCCTGTATTCAGAATTTAGCCCCAGTTCTATCTAGATGTGTGACCCTGGGCAGATAAGCTAACTTCTCTAACCTTAAATTTCTTCATTTATATAATTAGGACAACAACAGTGGTGGGCTACAGTCCATGGGATTGCAAAGAGTTGGACTTGACTGAGCAACTAAGCACAGTACTCTCTTAAGGTTTTTATAAAGACTAATGATAAAATGTCTAGCCGACATCAAGGAAGCAGTAAGTGATCGCTAATGCTGTTATTATTAATGTTTTTGCTATTGTTATTATTAGATAAATATACCGCTGAGCTAATCATGGCTTAAATGTTACCTCCTCGGATAGGTTTTCTGTTTTCTCTTATTTCTGCATTGAAGCAGATTTATTCTGCTTATGCTCCATCCCCATGTACCATGTACATTTCCTTCATGGTACACATTGTTCCAGGGCTTTCCAGGGCTTTCCAGTTAGCTCCATGGTAAAGAATCCACCTACCAATCCAGGAGATGCAGGAGATTGGAGTTTGATTCCTGGGTTGGGAAGATCCCCCATATGAGGAAATGGCAACCCACTCCAGTATTCTTACCTGGAGAATTCTGTGGACAGAGGAGTCTACATAGCTATAGTCCATTGGGTCACAAAGAGTCTGATACGACTGAGCACACACGCATTGCTGAGTTAGAAATGGTTAATAAGTGCATAATGTCATAAAGATCAAACACAGAAACAAAACTTTTAAGTTATTGAATCAAGTTCTAGAAATATTGATGTTATAGCCTGGTTTGAAATATATATTGTTAGAAGTTAATAAATAATTGAATTGTGATGGTATGGAATAATGAAAATCAGAGTGAACTTTATTATCTAATTCTGTAATTATAAGTGGAGGGTGAAACATTTTTTATTAATTATCAGATAAGGTTAATTAAGTGAAAGTTAATGAAGTTTTCCTGTCAATTTCATTAAAGATGCTTAAATGGTGGAGAATAATAAATCACAGTAATGGAAAGAAGTCTAAATCAATGAAGTGTGGTACCTGACTTGGCTGATTGGAGTTATAGTCCATGTTCTTTCCCTTAAAACTTCTTGATGGAAGTTTCTTATGTCACTATTTTGAGCCCTGTAATATCTTGCATTTCCAGTAAATAAACATCATTCCTCAGAGGCAGTCATCTTGCCTTTATAATAACAATTTTACATTTTTTCCTTGCAATAGGATTCTGGTATGATCTGGGGAGCAGTGTGCTCAGTTAAGTGATAATTTTCCATCTTCCTATGTAATTCAAAGTGGACAGTAAAGTATGATAAGAAATTATTGGGTAATAGTCTAATGAAAGAATGTTAAGATTGTTCATGTATGGTGCTGGCATCTTCCCGAAACCACCTGTGCTCAGAATTCAGACAGGATTTCTCAACAGTCATCTAAGACTATAATACTGCATTAAAAAGAAACTTCCTGGGCTAAAAATGGTAAGATAGCTATAGACTGCATTTCTGATAACTCATGGAGACTCCATACCAATCCAGAAACATTTGCTTGTTGTTTAAGAGGAAAGAAAAGTAAACATTTATCTTGTTCAAGCCTTTGCTACTTATGATCTTAATTTGTAAAATTTATTTCACATATTTAAAAGTCCTAAAGTGTAGAACTAACAGACACAGTGGCAGATGTTCTCTTTGACAAAGTGCCGCATCTTTATATAGTAGCACTTTATACCCATTGCCTCTTCCTCATTCATTTCACTGTCGGGTGCTTTTGCTTATTAAATCTTTGCATTGTGATTTCTTTATCTTGTAGTTAAATATATATTTCACAGTGCTATGATATTTTAATGACAAAGTTATGTGCGAAAGTCCTTATAACTATTAAGTTTACTTGAGAACTACAAGATTATGTGAATTGGAAATGGTAGTAGTCAAGATGCATGTGGGGAAGGTAAACTGTTCTTAGTCACATATTTTGTTTTATTCCTATTTCACCCTAAAGACAATGTTACTAAAATAATTTCAAAACTAACCCATTAATACATAGTTAAAATTTGAAATAAAATGTTAAAAGATAATGAGATAGTGAATAAGAGGGAAAGTAAAGGAATATCTTTGGATGACTTCTACAGGATAGTTACAGTGATAGGTGCATTTACATATGCTTCCTTATCTAATCTATAAAAACTCCTTGAAAAGTAGGTATCATTATGCTTACACTAAGAATATTAGGATGCTAAGTTTCAAATATGTCAGTTAATTTGCTTAGGGTCACACAGATAGGATTTGAAAACAAAGTTCTTCTCTCCACTGTTTGACCTTAAATATGAAATAAATTTGGATATAATTATAAATAATTTCATGTCCTGGCAGATAGATATTCTAGCTAATTGTGTTTTATTTGGTTATAATAAATTCTTCACAATAAAAATTCTATAAAAATAAATTGTACATCTAGTTTCTAGTCTAATGCAGTGTACTATGTAAATCAGTGGGTAATATTTGTTTTTCACAGAATATTTCTGACTAGCTAATTCTTTATGAAAATTTTACACTAGTCAGAAAAAGGATAAATCTGAGTTAGACTATTTTGCAATATTGAGAAATGTGGTACCAGTGAGCTTTCTGGACCACTACTTCTACTTACTGTGATATTCTATGTAGTTACAAGACTGCACTATTATAGGACTCCCTGAATAAGTCAAGTTTTGGTTAACTGGTCACAATAATGTCATCATGAAAACCAAAGAACAAGATTTCTCTGTGCAAAAAGGTATGTCAAGATACTGAGAATATTTTGTAAAAGGGAACTAAGTAAATCTTATGGCTCATAAAACTAATAAAGGGAAATGCCTTAAAATATTGAGTTATGAAGCACATGATATTTTACAATTTACAAGAGTTAAGACATACAAATATCTCATTTAATTCTCACAATTCCATGAAATGTACATTCTAATTACAGAGCTTGGAGAAACTACTTTTTGAAGGTCATGTCGTAAATAACTGACATACAACTTGAATTCAAGTCTTTTGACCTGACTAGATCCTGAACATTAAGATAATATGAAAACTTCCAGAAGCAATGGTACCCTGTCAAATATATTTAGCTCTGGAGTATTTTATTTCTATTAATTCATCTTAGAATGTCATTGAAGACTGTTGACCTATGCATCGATTTATTAATTCTTTCACTGAATATTTATTGAGCACCTACTATGTGTCAAGCATTTATATAGGTTTTGAGGTTATAGAAGTGAATAAATGAGACAAAAATGCCTGCCCTCATGGAACATACATTTAGTGCAGAGAATACAGAAAAATTAATAAGAAAAAGAGTGTTATACTTTATAATATAGCCATTCAGAGCTCAGTCTCACTAATCTTGCTGTCTGGATTCAAGTCCCAATGGCTCTAGCATTGCAAGGCATATAGTTTTCTTCATAATTTCTAATCTATATAACATGGAAATAAAGTAGTAATTATCTCCTTATTTTCAAGAGAAATTAAACTCAGACATCTTTGGAGATTCAGTTTAAATAATGGAAGTAAAGTTACAGGAGAATTGTTTGCTCAAAACAACCCCTTGATAAATGTCAATTATTATTTAAGAGACTTATTGAAGATTTTTTCCTTTCCTTTTCTTTTTTCCTTTGATGTTGCACTCATTCATTCAGCACGTAAAAGAAAGTCTACAAAAATGCCTAGAATGTTCCTTCTACTATGATATACTCTGGTGGGGGTAATACTAGACAGTCAAATGGTAATGAACTGTCATAATACAGGTAATCTGCAAGACCCTAAGAGATATGACTAAGAGACTCCTAATCGCTCCGACTGGGGGTTAGTTTCTTAGTTGTTATAACACAAACTGGATGGCCTAGGACAACAAAGACAACAGAAATTCACTTTCTCAATAGTTTTGGGAGGCTAGAAGTCTGAAATCAAAATGTTTATAGTGCCATGCTCATAGCGCTCTAGAATTGCACCTAAAATGTTACTACCACACCCAAGATGATTTAGGTTTTCTCCTAATTTACCTTTTAGAAGTTTTATAATTTTGCATCTTACATTTAAGTCTGTGATCTGTTTTGAGTTAATTTTTGTGGGCGCAAGATCTGTGTCTACATTCATTTTTTTTTTTTTTTTTGCATTTGAATAGGCAGTTGTTCTAGCATCCTTTGTTGATTGACTATCTTTGCTACATTGTATTGCATTTGCTTTTTGTCAGAGAAAAGTTAACTATATTTATGTGAGTCTATTTCTGAACTCTATCCGGTTCCATTGATCTATTTACCTATTCTTTTACCCATGTCACAGTCTTGATTGATGTGTAGTACGTGTTGAAGTTGTATAGCATCAGTCCTCCTTCAATATTGTGTTGGGTCTTATGGGTCATTTGACTCTACACACAAACTTTATTATTTTTTTTTCATTTACTATGTTTTCAAGGTCAATATATATAGGTCAAACATTTCTTTTAACACTTGCATTAATCAGATCGTATAAATCCTTCGCCTTTTACACACAAACTTTAGAATCACTTTGTTGATATCTAAAAAAAGTACTTGCTGGGATTCTAAATGGATTGTATTGGAAATCCCTATCAAACTGGAAAAACAGACATCTTGATAAAGTTGAATTGTCTTATTCATGAATGTAAACTCTCTCTCCATTTATTTAATTCTCCTTTCATTTCTTTATCAGGATATTGTAGTTATCCTTGTATAGACCATCTACATATTTTGTTAGATTTATACCTACGTGTTTCATTTTTGTGGTATACTGTTCTTAATTTCAATTTGAACTTGTTCACTGCTGATATATAGGAAAAGAATCAACTTTTGTTTATTAACCTCACATCCAGCAACTTGACTATAAAGTTCTAGTTTTTTAGGAGTGTTTTTGGTTGATTCTTTGAATTTCCTACATCGATAATGATGTCATTATGTCATCTGTGAACAAAAACACGTTTTTTATGCCCAGCTTGTATACATTTTATTTTCTTTTATTATCTTATTACATTAGTTAGAGCTTCCAGCACAATGTTGAAAAGCAGTGGTGAGAAGGGACATCCTGCTTTATTCGTGACACTAGTGGGAAAGCTTCTTGTTTCTTACCATGAACTGCGATGTTAGACTAGGTTTTTCATAGGTGTTTCTTACCAAGTTGAGGAAGTTTCTTTCTTTTTACTGAGAAATTTTTATCATGAACAGGTGTTGGATTTTGTGAAATGTTTTTTTCTGTATTGACTCAATATCATCATGTATTTGTTCTTCAGCTTGTTAATAAGAATTACATTAATGGATATTTTAATGTTGAACCAGTCTTGCATACCTAGGATAAACCACTTGTTGGTAGTGTTATATTCCTCTTTATATGTTGTTGAAATCAATATTCTAATATTTTGTTGAGGACTTTTTAAAAAATTTATGTACATGAGAGATGTTAACCTATGGTTTTGTTTTCTTGTTATGTTTTGTCCCAAGTTTTGGTGTTAGGGTAATGCTGACTGCATAGAATGAGTTGGGTAATGTTCTCTCTGCTTCTATATTCTGAAGCAGAGAACTGTAGAATCTGTAGGTTCTGCATCCATGGATTCAAGTAACTGCAGATCCAAATTATTTTTAAAAATTCCAGAAAGTTTCCCCAAACAAAACTTGAACTTTCTGCATACTCTCAACTATTTAATAGCATTTATACTGAATTTAAAGCTATTTAAAAGCATATCTCAAAGATATTGTGGATTTGGTTCAAGGCCACCGCCATAAAGTGCAATGTAGTAAGTCCTATAAATTTTTTGGTTTTCCAGTACATATAAAAGTTGTGTTTATGCTGTAGTCTATTAAATGTGCAATAGCATTTTATTTTATTTATTTTTTATTTTTTTATTAATTTTTTGTTATTATTATTTTTTTTTTCCAGTGGGTTTTGTCACACATTGACATGAATCAGCCATGGATCTATATGTATTCCCAATCCCGATCCCCCCTCCCACCTCCCTCTCCACCCGATTCCTCTGGGTCTTCCCAGTGCACCAGGCCGGAGCACTTGTCTCATGCATCCCACCTGGGCTGGTGATCTGTTTCACCATAGATAGTATACATGCTGTTCTTTTGAAATATCCCACCCTCACATTCTCCCACAAAGTTCAAAAGTCTGTTCTGTATTTCTGTGTCTCTTTTTCTGTTTTGCATATAGGGTTATCGTTATCACCTTTCTAAATTCCATATATATGTGTTAGTATGCTGTAATGTTCTTTATCTTTCTGGCTTACTTCACTCTGTATAAGGGGCTCCAGCTTCATCCATCTCATTAGGACTGGTTCAAATGAATTCTTTTTAATGGCTGAGTAATATTCCATGGTGTATATGTACCACAGCTTCCTTATCCATTCATCTGCTGATGGGCATCTAGGTTGCTTCCATGTCCTGGCTATTATAAACAGTGCTGCGATGAACATTGGGGTGCACGTGTCTCTTTCAGATCTGGTTTCCTCAGTGTGTATGCCCAGAAGTGGGATTGCTGGGTCATATGGCAGTTCTCTTTCCAGTTTTTTAAGAAATCTCCACACTGTTTTCCATAGCGGCTGTACTAGTTTGCATTCCCACCAACAGTGTAAGAGGGTTCCCTTTTCTTCACACCCTCTCCAGCATTTATTGCTTGTAGACTTTTGGATAGCAGCCATCCTGACTGGCATGTAATGGTACCTCATTGTGGTTTTGATTTGCATTTCTCTAATAATGAGTGATGTTGAGCATCTTTTCATGTGTTTGTTAGCCATCTGTATGTCTTCTTTAGAGAAATGTCTGTTTAGTTCTTTGGCCCATTTTTTGATTGGGTCATTTATTTTTCTGGAATTGAGCTGCAGGAGTTGCTTGTATATTTTTGAGATTAATCCTTTGTCTGTTTCTTCATTTGCTATTATTTTCTCCCAATCTGAGGGCTGTCTTTTCACCTTACTTATAGTTTCCTTTGTAGTGCAAAAGCTTTTAAGTTTCATTAGGTCCCATTTGTTTAGTTTTGCTTTTATTTCCAAAATCTGGGAGGTGGGTCATAGAGGATCTTGCTGTGATTTATGTCGGAGAGTGTTTTGCCTATGTTCTCCTCTAGGAGTTTTATAGTTTCTGGTCTTACATTTAGATCTTTAATCCATTTTGAGTTTATTTTTGTGTATGGTGTTAGAAAGTGTTCTAGTTTCATTCTTTTACAAGTGGTTGACCAGTTTTCCCAGCACCACTTGTTAAAGAGGTTGTCTTTTTTCCATTGTATATCCTTGCCTCCTTTGTCAAAGATAAGGTGTCCATAGGTTCGTGGATTTATCTCTGGGCTTTCTATTCTGTTCCATTGATCTATATTTCTGTCTTTGTGCCAGTACCATACTGTCTTGATGACTGTGGCTTTGTAGTAGAGTCTGAAGTCAGGCAGGTTGATTCCTCCAGTTCCATTCTTCTTTCTCAAGATTATTTTGGCTATTCGAGGTTTTTTGTATTTCCATACAAATTGTGAAATTCTTTGGTCTAGTTCTGTGAAAAATACCGTTGGTAGCTTGATAGGGATTGCATTGAATCTACAGACTGCTTTGGGTAGAATAGCCATTTTGACAATATTGATTCTTCCAATCCATGAACACGGTATGTTTCTCCATCTGTTTGTGTCCTCTTTGATTTCTTTCATCAGTGTTTTATAGTTTTCTATGTATAGGTCCTTTGTTTCTTTAGGTAGATATACTCCTAAGTATTTTATTCTTTTTGTTGCAATGGTGAATGGTATTGTTTCCTTAATTTCTCTTTCTGTTTTTTCATTGTTAGTATATAGGAATGCAAGGGATTTCTGTGTGTTAATTTTATATCCTGCAACTTTACTATATTCATTGATTAGCTCTAGTAATTTTCTGGTAGAGTCTTTAGGGTTTTCTATATAGAGGATCATGTCATCTGCAAACAGTGAGAGTTTTACTTCTTCTTTTCCTATCTGGATTCCTTTTACTTCTTTTTCTGCTCTGATTGCTGTGGCCAGAACTTCCAACACTATGTTGAATAGTAGTGGTGAGAGTGGGCACCCTTGTCTTGTTCCTGATTTCAGGGGAAATGCCTTCAATTTTTCACCATTGAGGGTGATGCTTGCTGTGGGTTTGTCATATATAGCTTTTATTATGTTGAGGTATGTTCCTTCTATTCCTGCTTTTTGGAGAGTTTTAATCATAAATGAGTGTTGAATTTTGTCAAAGGCTTTCTCTGCATCTATTGAGATAATCATATGGTTTTTATCTTTCAATTTGTTAATGTGGTGTATTACATTGATTGATTTGCGGATATTAAAGAATCCTTGCATTCCTGGGATAAAGCCCACTTGGTCATGGTGTATGATTTTTTTAATATGTTGTTGGATTCTGTTTGCTAGAATTTTGTTAAGGATTTTTGCATCTATGTTCATCAGTGATATTGGTCTGTAGTTTTCTTTTTTTGTGGCATCTTTGTCTGGTTTTGGAATTAGGGTGATGGTGGCCTCATAGAATGAGTTTGGAAGCTTACCTTCATCTGCAATTTTCTGGAAGAGTTTGAGTAAGATAGGTGTTAACTCTTCTCTAAATTTTTGGTAGAATTCAGCTGTGAAGCCATCTGGTCCTGGGCTTTTGTTTGCTGGAAGATTTTTGATGACAGTTTCGATTTCCTTGCTTGTGATGGGTCTGTTAAGATCTTCTATTTCTTCCTGGTTCAGTTTTGGAAAGTTATACTTTTCTAAGAATTTGTCCATTTCATCCAAGTTGTCCATTTTATTGGCATAGAGCTGCTGGTAGTAGTCTCTTATGATCCTTTGTATTTCAGTGTTGTCTGTTGTGATCTCTCCATTTTCATTTCTAATTTTGTTAATTTGGTTTTTCTCTCTTTGTTTCTTAATGAGTCTTGCTAATGGTTTGTCAATTTTGTTTATTTTTTCAAAAAAACCAGCTTTTAGCTTTGTTGATTTTTGCTATGGTCTCTTTAGTTTCTTTTGCATTTATTTCTGCCCTGATTTTTAAGATTTCTTTCCTTCTGCTAACTCTGGGGTTCTTCATTTCTTCCTTCTCTAATTGCTTTAGGTGTAGAGTTAGGTTATTTATTTGGTTTTTTTCTTGTTTCTTGATGTAAGCCTGTAATGCTATGAACCTTCCCCTTAGCACTGCTTTTACAGTGTCCCATAGGTTTTGGGTTGTTGTGTTTTCATTTTCATTCATTTCTATACATATTTTGATTTCTTTTTTGATTTCTTCTATGATTTGTTGGTTATTCAGAAGTGTGTTATTTAGCCTCCATATGTTTGAAGTTTTAACAATTTTTTTCCTGTAATTGAGATCTAATCTTACTGCACTGTGGTCAGAAAAGATGACTGGAATGATTTCAATTTTTTTGAATTTTCCAAGACCAGATTTATGGCCCAGGATGTGATCTATTCTGGAGAATGTTCCGTGTGCACTTGAGAAAAAGGTGAAGTTGATTGTTTTGGGGTGAAATGTCCTATAGATATCAATTAGGTCTAGCTGGTCCATTGTGTCATTTAAGGTTTGTGTTTCCTTGTTAATTTTCTGTTTAGTTGATCTATCCATAGTTGTGAGTGGGGTATTAAAGTCTCCCACTATTATTGTGTTACTATTAATTTCCTCTTTCATACTCGTTAGCGTTTGCCGTACATATTGCGGTGCTCCTATGTTGGGTGCATATATATTTATAATTGTTATATCTTCTTTTTTGATTGATCCTTTGATCATTATGTAGTGTCCTTCTTTGTCTCTTTTCACATCCTTTATTTGAAAGTCTATTTTATCTGATATGAGTATTGCGACTCCTGCTTTCTTTTGGTCTCCGTTTGCATGAAATATTTTTTTCCAGCCCTTCACTTTTAGTCTGTATGTGTCTCTTGTTTTGAGGTGGGTCTCTTGTAGACAGCATATATAGTGGTCTTGTTTTTGTATCCATTCAGCCAATCTTTGTCTTTTGGTTGGGGCATTCAACCCATTTACATTTAGGGTAATTATTGATAGGTGTGGTCCCGTTGCCATTTACTTTGTTGTTTTGGGTTCACGTTTATACAACCTTTCTGCATTTCCTGTCTAGAGAAGATCCTTTAGCATTTGTTGAAGAGCTGGTTTGGTGGTGCTGAATTCTCTCAGCTTTTGCTTATCTGTAAAGCTTTTGAATTCTCCTTCATATCTGAATGAGATCCTTGCTGGATACAGTAATCTAGGTTGTAGGTTATTCTCTTTCATTACTTTCAGTACATCCTGCCATTCCCTTCTGGCCTGGAGGGTTTCTATTGATAGATCAGCTGTTATCCTCATGGGAATCCCTTTGTGTGTTATTTGTTGTTTTTCCCTTGCTGCTTTTAATATTTGTTCTTTGTGTTTGATCTTTGTTAATTTGATTAATATGTGTCTTGGGGTGTTTCGCCTTGGGTTTATCCTGTTTGGGACTCTCTGGGTTTCTTGGATTTGGGTGGCTATTTCCTTCCCCATTTTAGGGAAGTTTTCAGCTATTATCTCCTCGAGTATTTTCTCATGGCCTTTCTTTTTGTCTTCTTCTTCTGGGACTCCTATGATTCGAATGTTGGGGCGTTTCACAGTGTCCCAGAGGTCCCTGAGGTTGTCCTCATTTCTTTTGATCCTTTTTTCTTTTTTCCTCTCTGCTTCATTTATTTCCACCATTTTATCTTCCACCTCACTTATCCTATCTTCTGCCTCCGTTATTCTACTCTTGGTTCCCTCCAAAGTGTTTTTGATCTCATTCATTGCATTATTCATTTTTAATTGACTCTTTTTTATTTCTTCTAGGTCTTTATTAAACAGTTCTTGAATCTTTTCAATCTTTGTTTCCAGGCTATTTATCTGTAACTCCATTTTGTTTTCAAGATTTTGGATCATTTTTATTATCATTATTCTAAATTCTTTTTCAGGTAGATTCCCTATCTACTCCTCTTTTGTTTGACTTGGTGGGCATTTTTCATGTTCCTTTACCTGCTGGGTATTTCTTTGCCTTTTCATCTTGTTTAGATTGCTGTACCTGGAGTGGGCTTTCTGTATTCTGGAGGTCTGTGGTTCCTTTTTATTGTGGAGGATTAACCCAGTGGGTGGGGTTAGACGATTGGCTTGTCAAGATTTCCTGGTTAGGGGAGCTTGCGTCAGTGTTCTGGTGCGTGGAACTTGATTTCTTCTCTTTGGAGAGCAATGGAGTGCCCAGTAATGAGTTTTGAGATGGGTCTATGTGTTAGGTGTGTCCTCGGGCAGCCTGTGTGTTGATGTTCAGGGCTATGTTCCTGCGTTGCTGGAGAATTTGCGTGGTATGTCTTGCTCTAAAACTTATTGGCTCTTGGGTGGTGGTTGGTTTCAGTGTAGGTATGGAGGCTTTTGGACGGTCACTTATTACTTAAAGTTCCATGTAGTCAGGAGTTTTCTGGTGTTCTCAGGTTTTGGGCTTAAGTCTCCTGCCTCTGGATTTCAGTTTTATTCTTCCTGTAGTCTCAGGACTTCTCCAACTATACAGCCCTGATAAGAAAACTTCTAGGTTAATGGCTAAAAGATTCTCCCCCGTTAGGGACACCCAGAGAGGTTCACAGAGTTACATGAAGAAGAGGAGAGGGAGGAGGGAGATAGAGATGAACAGGAGGAGAAAAAGGGGGACTCAAGAGGAGAGAGACAGATCTACGCAGCTGTCTGTTCCCAGAGTGTTCTCCGTAGCCCAGTCACCTACAAGGATTCACAGAATTGGATTGGGAAGAGAAGGGGAAAGGAGGAAATAGAGGTGTTCTGAGGTAGAAAACAGAGAGTCAAGATTGGGAGAGAATAATCTTCGGTTTAAAAATAGGGCTTCTCTTCTTTTTTTTTTTTTGTAAGGTTATAGTGTATTGAAAATGAAAATTAAGGAGTAGTAGAGGAGTACTAGAGGACTTTAAAAGAAATAAGAGAAAAAGAAAAATAGAAAATAGAAGAGAAAAAGGAAAGAAAAAAAAGAAAAAAAAAGAAAGAAAAAGAAAAAAAAAAAAAAAGAAAAAAAATTTTTTTTTTCCCCCTAATTAAAAAATCGTAAAAGTCTGTGGAAATGAAAGTTAAGGAGTAATGGGGGAGTAATAGGGGATTTTAAAGGAAAATAAAAGAGAAGAAAGAAAAAAGAAAAAAAAGAAAAAAAAATAAAAATTAAAAAAAAAAAAAAAAAAGAGAAAAAAGTAAAATTATATCTAGGAGTTTCTCTGGAGCTGTTGCGGTCAGTGTGGGTTCGGCTCAGTTTCAGATAGCTCCTCGTTCCAGCTTACGCTTGTCGATATCTACAGGCCCCTCCGGTGTAGTCAGCGTTTCCTAGAGGGATTTTAATCTGTTGCACCAGTCCCTTCTGAAGTGGTTCCCTTTGTTTATTTGGCTTCTGTTTGCCGGTCTCTCCAGAGCCTCATTTCCGCCCTGACACAGGCAGGCGGAGGTGGACTCTTACTCAGGTAGCTAGTTCCGTCGCTCTGCGGGGCAGGGAGGGGCTTGCGCTACAGGGAGAGGCTGGCGCTGTGGGGACAGGCTTGCGCCTCGGGGATGGGCTGGGGCTGCCGGGAGGGGCTGACGCTGCTTTCTCCGTCTGCGCTGCTCAGGCTCCGGCTGTTCTATATGGAGCGCGCCCCGCGCTGCGCGAGGTTCCAGCCCTCGGGTGTTCCACAAAAGCGCGGAAGGAAAAGCTGCGCCTGCTCTCTGTGCCTTCCCCGTCAGAGCGGTCCAGGCAGCCAGGGGCTTGGTGGGCGCACTCTCCCCAGGTGTGGCGCGCCCCCTCCCTTCCACGGACCCAGTCTCAGTTTCCGCTGGCGCCAGTCGGGTGCGTGCGCCTTCTGCCCTCCACCTCCCCAGCCCCAGTCCCCGCCCGCGCCGGTCGGGTGCCTGCGCCCTGTGTCTCGCCGCGACCTTCCCCTCCCCCCTGCCTCCTGCCTCCTGCCTCCGGCGGGGCTGGGCCGGTCCGCAGCCTGCGAGCTCCTCTCTGGACCCTCTCGGTCTCTTTGTTCTGCGAACGGCCGGCAGTGTGTTCGGGCCGGTTAATTTACTCTCTCTCTTTTGGTCTCCCACAGTTCAAGTTGGCAACTCACAGAAGTTCCCTCCGATTGTCCTCAGGGCACTCAGGCCCGGACCCTACCCCAAGCAATGCCGCCTAAGAGCTCCCGGGACGGATCTCCGTCCTTAGCTCTTTTGTCTCACTTTTTATCTTTTATATTTTGTCCTACCTCCTTTCGAAGACAATGGGCTGCTTTTCTGGGCGCCTGATGACCTCAGCTAGCGATCCGAAGTTGTTTTGCGAAGTTTGCTCTGCGTTCAGTTATTCTTTTGATGAATTTGTAGGAGAGAAAGTGGTCTCCCCGTCCTACTCCTCCGCCATCTTGGCTCCTCCGCAATAGCATTTTATCATAAAAAGTATTTACCTTATTTTAAAAATACTCTATTGCTAGAAAACATTAACCATCATCTGAGTCTTCAGCAGGTCATAATCTTTTAGCAGTAGTAAACAACAAAGATGAATTATCACACATCATCATAACAAATAAAATGAAAATGAAAATGTTTGAAATATTGTTGAGAATTACCAAAATGTGACACAGAGATATAAAGTGAGCAGATACTGTTGAAAAAATGCTATTAATAGTCTTGTTTGATGTATGGTTGTCCCAAACCTTCAATTTGTAAAAAACACAATACCTGCAAAGTAGTATAAAGTGAAGCACTATAAAACAAGGTGTATGCCTCCATAGCATTTACATTGTATTGGGTATTTTAATCTAGAAATGACTTAATGTATACTGGACAATGTATGTAAGTTATATGAAAATACAATGTTTTAAATAAGGGACTTTAACATCTCATTTTAATATTTTCCGGAATCCTGAAACAAATCCCCTGGATACAAAAGGATGACTGTAAGTATTGAGAATTTCTAGAATTCTTTCTTAAAAGTTTGGTAGAATTCACTGGTGAACCATTGGGGCTTAATATTTTTTTGTTTCTAAAGTTACTAAGTTTTTTAATAGATAGAGTCCTATTCAGATTATCTGTTTCCTTATGTGTGAGTTTTGGAATATTGTATCATTGAAGGGATTGATACATTTCATATGGGTTATCAAATTTGTAGGTATAGTTATTCATAGAATTTGCTATTATCTTTTTAATGTTTATGGAATCTGTAGTGGTGTTCTTCTTTTATTACAAATATTAGTAATTTGTACCCTCTCTTTTTTTTTTCTTAGTTAGCATGATAGAGCCTTATTTCTTTATTGATGTTTTCAAGGGTCCAGGTTTTGGTTTCATTGATTTTCTCCACTGCTTTCCTGTTTTCAGTTTCAATGACTTTTGCCTCTAATTTTTACTATTTCTTTTCTTCTATTTACTTTGGATTTAATTTTTTTTCTTTTACTTTCAAATTTTCTAGATTACTGATTTTAGATATTTCTTATTCTTTAATACATACTTTCAATGCTATAACATTTTCTTCCAGCACTACTTTCACTGCGTCCTGCAAATTTTGATGTCTGTTTTCACTTGGTTTATGATACATGGTATTTTTAAGAATGTCTCTTGAGATTTCTCTTTTTGACCCGTATGTTGTTTGAAGTGTGTTTTAATTTCCAAGTATTTGGAGATTTTCCAAGCTATCTTCAATTTCTAGTTTAATTCTATTGTAGTCTGAGAACAGACACTATACAATTTTTTTTTTAAGTTTTTCTTTTTTTTTAATGTGGACCATTTTTAGAGTACTTATTGCAGTTGTTACAATATTGATTCTGTTTTATGGCTTGACTTTCTAGCCTCGAGGCATGTGGGATCTTAGCTCCCTGACCAGGGATCGAACCTATGTCCCCTGCATTGAAAGACAGAGTCTTAACCACTGTACCATTAGGGAAGTCCCTGATTTCTATTATTTTAAATAAGTTAAGGCCTGCCTGTGGCCCAGGATGTCCCATTTGAGCTTGAGAAGAATGTGTGTTCTGCTACTGTTAGATGAAATACTCTATAGATGTCCACTATATCCAGTCAACTAATGATATTGTTGAGCTTAACTATGTCCTTATTGATTTTCTGCCTTCTAACTCTGTCCATTTCTGATAGAAGTGTGTTGAAATCTCCAACTCTAATAGAGGATTCATTTGTTTCCTTGTATTTTCACTAATTTCTATCTTAATGTTTTGATGCTTTGTTGTTAGTTGTGTACACATTAAGTATTATTATGTCTTCTTGGAGAACTGACCCCTTTATCATTATGTAATGCCACACTTTAGCCCTGATAACTTTCCTTGGTATGAAGCCTGCTCAGTCTAAAATTAATATAACTGTTCCACTGTATTTTAATTAGTGTTAACATGGTATATCTCTCTTCATACATTTACTTTTAATCTACAGATGTATTTATAGTTAAAGTGGGTTTCTTGTAGACAACACAAAATTGGGTCTTGTTTTTAATCCACTCTGACAATCTCTTTTAATTGGTGCATTAAACTGGTGACATTCAAAGGATTTCTATATATTGCAATTAATAGTTCCCATATTTATTTTTATTTGTTGCCTCTCTTCTTTATCTTTTTGCCTTCTACTTTTATTCTGCCTTTGTGGTTGTAATTGAGCATTTTATATGTCTCCATTTTTCTTTCCTTTCTTAAAATATTAGTTGTTGTACTTCCCAGCCCATCCCCACTTTTGGTGGTCTCTATAGGATTCATAATGTATATTTGTAAATAATATCACCTACTTTCTAAAAATCATAGTACTTTATGGGTAAGAACCTTAAAATAACAAAAAATTCTAATTCCCCCTTTCCAACACTTGTATTACTTTATTCATTTCACTTATACATAAGCATGTAGGTATCTATAAGCATATATATATTCAAATGTATTATTGCTATTATATTTTGAACAAATTTTTATCAGTTAGGCCAAGTAAGAATATTAAAAAACAAAAGGTATATTTAATCTTTATTTATTCCGAGAATTCTCTGATGGTCCAACAGTTAGGACTCAGCACTTTTACTGCCAGCACCTGGGTTTGATACCTGGTTGGGGAACCAAGATCTTGTAAGCTGTGCAGCAAGGTCAAAAAAAAAAACAAAAAACAAAAAAACAACCACTTAATTCCATGTTTGATGCTCTTCCTTACTTTACATAGATCAGGTTTCTGACTCATCATTTTCTTTCTCTCTAAAAATTTCTTTTTCTGTTTCATACAAGACAGGTCTACTGGTAACAAATTCCTTTTTTATTTTTCTGAGAAAGTCTTTATGCTTCACCTATTCCTTTTGGTTTCACTTATGTCTCAATATAGCACAGTTTATTCATCCACTCATCTATGGAAGACTGACTGTCTTGGTTGCTTTCAAATTTTGGTAATTATGAATAAAGGTGCTGTAAACATCTATGTACAGGTTTGGGGGGTAGAAATATATTTTCAATTTATTTGGGTAAATACAAAGGAGTGCAATTGCTGAGTCATATAGTAAGAAAATGTTGAGTTTTATAGTAAATTGCCAATCTGCCTTCCAAAGTAGCAGTATCATTTTCATTCTCATCAGCAATGAATGAGAGTTCTTGTTGCTCACATCCTCACCAGCATACGATGTTGTCGGTGTTCTGGATTTTTGCCATTCTAATAGATGTGTAGTGGTATCTCATTGTTGTTTTAACTTACAATTCCTAATGACATGTAGCGTTAAACACCTCTTCATATGATTTCTTGCCATCCTTTTATCTTCTGAGGTGAGGTATATTTTCAAGCTTTTTGCCCATTTTTAAAAATTAGGTTGTTCTTTTTCTTACTGTTGAGTTTTTAGCATTCTTTGTGTATTTTGGATAGCAGTCCTTTATCAGATGTTTCATTTGCAACTGTTTTGTTTCAGTATGTGGTTGTCTTCTCATTTTCTTGATGCAGTGCTTTACTTACAATGCATATTCTAAAACTTTGTCTAAAGTTATGTAGTAAATATAATTTTCTATGATTTGATATTGGATAAATAATCATTGCAATCTATAAAGTACACTCATAAAGTTAGGGAGAAGGCAATGGCACCCCACTCCAGTACTCTTGCCTGGAAAATCTCATGGACGGAGGAGCCTGGTAGGCGGCAGTCCATGGGGTTGCGAAGAGGCAGACACGGCTGAGTGACTTCACTTTCACTTTTCACTTTCATGCATTGGAGAAGGAAATGGCAGCCCACTCCAGTGTTCTTGCCTGGAGAATCCCAGGGACGGCGAAGCCTGGTGGGCTGCCGTCTATGGGGTTGCACAGAGTCGGACACGACTGAAGTGACTTAGCAGCAGCTTATGCTGCTGCTGCAGCATAAAGTTAGATTTTATTTATTTTATTTTTATGTATTCATGCACCAATTATAATAGGGTAAGTGCAGCATAAATTATATTTAAAGTGTTTTCTTTAATCCTGAAAACTTAAATATTTCAAGTTCAAGGAGTTAGAATTGCTAAGTATACAAGTTATAGTGGCTATTAAATTAATAATTAAACAGAAATAAACATCATTTAAATTTATTTACAATAAAAAATAAATTATCACTTGAAGTAAGGGGAGAACACTTCTGGATCATAAATAGATATATATTTCATAAGTTTCAAACCTTCTTTTCCACAGATAATTATTTCCACACTCACCAAAACTTATCAGAATTTCCAGTGAATTGTATTAGATAAGCAGCAGTTTCAGTCTTTATCTTGCTCGTCTTCTAAAGGCACCAAGTTTCAGAGAGCTAATAAAAGGAAAGATACTAGATGAAGAAAGGGAGAATCCATATTAGATCATCGTAACTCACTGAAACTTGATTACATTGACAAAACTATAAAACAGAATATTAACCCAATTTGTATATTTAAAACAGCATTGTGAAATGAAAGGGAAACTTTTAATCAAGGGTTATACTCAGCATAACAATTAGAAATACAATGTAACCTCCATGCAAGTTCTGGAATAATAAAATTATAGTTGTTCCCATAAGTATTATTGGCATATCATAAAATGCACATCTTGATATCTTTTGGAAAAGGTGAAAATCCCCTGATAATACGTTAGAAATGAATAAGTGTAGTCAACCCTTAAGGAATTAAGATAGATGAGAAAAGTATAAGAATAGATCTCTTGAGCCCAACTGAGAAACTAAATTCATTTACTGAGTGCAAGAAGCTTATAGGAATAAGCAAAGCAATCTGAAAAGCAGAATGAAGAATCTGGACACATAAAAGTCAAGATGACACAGAAATTCTCTGAGCTATGAAATAAATTTTCCACACATTCTGTCATTGATGGGCACAAGGGATTCCATTTGAAGAACTGTGCTAGCTTGTTTATATTGATAGTGTCACAGTTAGTTTTCTGTAGGAAGTCTTATCACCAATGATGAGAAAAAAGATGAATCTGCTTATTAAAAAAATAACTACACTGAGTTTGCACAAAGATAGTCTCCTACATTTTGGGGATATGCAACCATTACAAATGAAATGTATATATGATATATAAACACACAATCACCACATATGAAGAGCTCACACCTTATGTATACATGTATGCATATACACAATATTACTTCCTACTGTCAGGAAAATGTATTTCTGTTTTCTTCAATAATCTATCATATAAAAATGGTATGCAGTATTGGAATCCAGGACTGAGACTATGGAATCAAATAGATCAGGAGTGTAATGAAAAGTGAAAGAATATTCAAACAGACCATCCAGTGAGTTATTCTCTGCCACTGAGTAAATAAGAGGTAAGCAAAGAGTTTTGTATGTGAGGAAGTTTGTAAGATTGATTTTGCTGTGGGAAAAACACCCTATCCTCAGCAATTACTTAGTAATATTCAATATAGTAATGTTCTGAATTTGTTCATCAGACAACTACTTAGAAAGGCAGTTAAGTCCAATGGTAACAGAGCGGCATCCCAAGTTGGAATCCCTTTGCTTGTGAAAATTTTACAAGTCCAGAGATATTCTTTGAAATGTAATTTACTCATGAATATTTTAAAAGACTGGATTCCTGTGTGACCTAAGTGAAAAATCAAAAGCATCTCACATTGCATAATTCACATGTTCTTTAAAATGTGGATTTAAATTGATGTTTTGTAAATTGACCCATTGAGCTGTATTTTCAATAATAGGAACATTTTTGTGAAGAGAGTTATCACACCCTTTCTTTATGTCTAAATGTTCATGAAAATTAAAGAAATAATTTAATATGCTAAATATTCTGCTACATAATCTTCATTTTGTTTCCAAACTCTGTTGAGTTTTCTAATTATGTGTGACAAACTCTTGCAGCATGTAGTGGCCATGGGACTTTTTCTTTTTAATACAGAAAAAGCTCAGTGATAGTTTCTTGACTCAAATAGTATGAAATGCTTTGTAAAGGGCACCTATGACTACAATTTTGTTCATAATGATAATGATAATTAATATTAAACTCTGCCTTGTCTTATTTCTAGACTTTATAAAATAGAAATTCTCCTAATAACTTAGATCACTTCAGTTTTCAGAATAGCATCAAGTTTCTAGAACCATCAGCCTCAAGACATTTATGAAAAGTTTAGTAATGTGGGATTTGGCTTTAAACCCTCTGGTGCCTGTTTTGTGTCATAGTTGTGGAGTCCTATATTGTTTTATTTGTTTCCACTTCACCTAAAAGCCAGTCTAGTGATCTAAGAATTGAGAGCCCTTCCTTGTCCTTTTCAGAATATTTTATAAGAATAGAGCCCATTCTTGAACTTCAGTATAACTGAAGTCAACACTTCATGTCTATATTAATACATATTTGAATCTCTAAATAAGATGCTTTCTTAAATTTTTAAGGCCCCATATAAGACTCTCCCATCAGCTTCTTTTTAAAATTCTCTCAGGCCAAATGCTTCTCTGTTGTAATAACCCTAGAATACTATGTTCTTCTTAATGGGCACATGATCTTGAATGATGCCTGAACTTGTTAGCTCAGAGCTTGACCGCCCCAGGCCAGGCTGTAAGTTTAATTTTAGATTTTTGTACCACCTGATCTGTCCTTTCTTCAACGATTAAGTAGAGAGTTGTAACTGATTCTATTCTGAGACAGCTCCCTCAATTCCAAAATAATTGGGGGTCGGATTAAGTTAACTTGTCATTCTTATCCAGATTTCTGTCATAATTCCCGAGTCTCCTACCTAGAATTTAAAGCTGTCCAGCTAGTTCCTGAGTATAAACTTTGAAGAAGCAGACCATTTGCTAACCAGCATTTCACATCACTGTGGGAAATATCTGCCCTTGAAATGGCTGCCATTTTGCACCAACTATGCTATTAGTAGGCTTTCATAGTCTTAGCTGTCTGGATCTTCTGTGAATCTCTCCTTTCTTCCTCTCAAATCATAATTGGAGGTCTCTCATGGATTGTAGGTGGATTCTTTACCTGCTGAGCCACTGGGGAAATGCCTGAAAGTCTCTCTAGGAACTGCTAGCTACCCTGAGGTTCTAGTTTCTCCACTTTGAAAAGCAGGCATTAGAGGCTTCCCTGGTGGCTCAGTTGGTAAAGAATCTGCCTGCATGCAGGAGACCCAGGTCCATCCCTGGGTCAAGAAAATCTCCTGGAGAAGAGAATGGCAACCCACTTCAGCATTCTTGCCTGAAGAACATGGACAGAGGAGCCTGGTGGGTTATAGTCCATGGATTCACAAAGAGTCAGACATGACTAAGTGACTAACACTTTCACCTTCAAGTCCTACCTAAATCCAGTAACTCATTGACTCTGCTGTCTTATTATGAGATTTTACAATGTCTAATAACTATTCTTTCCATTATCTAGAAATATCCATATAGCAAAGAGCTGGAGGCTCTTGCAAAGGTCCTAGGTCATAACTGTGAAGCTGTTTGTGTAAACTCATATCTTTATATAAATCCTGAATATTCATGTGCTGTTGCCTTGTGTGTGGGAGTGAGTAAGCAACTAGCTGTGAGGAAGAGGACAGGGGATTCCACATTTTCTACCTCTTCTTCCTGCTTCTCCACTTTCCTCATTAATAATTGATACTTAAATATTAATACTTAATAGCTCAATACTTAAGCTTCCCTGGTAGCTCAGCTGGTAAAGAATCTGCCTGCAATGCAGGAGACCCCTGTTCAATTCCTAGGTCAGAAAGTTACCCTGGAGAAGAGAATAGCAGGAGATAAAGAATCTGCCTGCTGTGTGGGAGACCCGGGTTTGATCCCTGGGTTGGGAAGATCCCCTGGAGAAGGAAATGGCAACCCACTTCAGTGTTCTTCCCTGGAGAATCCCAAGGACTAAGGAGCCTGGTAGGTTATAGTCCATGGGGTCACAAAGAGTCAGACACAACTAAGCGACTAACACTTGCACACTACACTTTTCAGTATTCTTGCCTTGGAAAATCCCCATGGAGAGAGGAGCATGGCAGGCTACAGTCCATTGAGTCATAAAGAGTCAGATATGACTGAGTGGCTAAGCATGCACACACACACTTACTAATTAATGACTAATTAATACTTAACCTGTTTAATACTGGCACTTAGCTGTTAGACAGGAACCTGGAGAAGAATTGTATCTAGCATGGGAATAGTTGACCATCAGTGATGAGGACTACAGGTGAGTTTTCCATGAAGAGCTTCATTGTATCTATCAGGTACAGCAGTCTAATTACTGAAGCAATGAGAAGATGGCAACAGACAGAAACTCCATGCAACTGCTGATTTTTAAATATGTGAATATCCTTTTAAGCTTTGTGCTATCACCCACCAAATCATTTGTCAGCTGATGGGAAGAAAAGAATTGCTGTGGGCTTCTATAACCTCCTAACCATAAATAAAACCGAGAGAGTCAAGATCACTGAGTATAGCTGTGAAAGGATTTTAAAACATTATGGTAACCCCAAAACATTAAGACTGAACTGATTTGTAGTTCCTAGTTCAATCCAGGAAACCATTTCTTAATGTTCATTTCCTTGGATATTACAAAAAATAATGGGTTCAAGAACAGTAGAGTTACTCTGCTATTAGTGAGGCAAATGGCCAGAGATTCAGCTGAGGCCTATACACAGGGGGCGTGATACATTTCCAACCTCATTTATCTTCACAGTAGTCATAACTACAGAATTTAGAGTTGGGCACATATAGGTGGTTATAGCTGGGGACTCTTGCTTAATTTAATGGATTGGGTAACTGGTAGGTCCAAACAACACTGAATAATTTGACATTTTTGAGAAACATTGTAATAGGTATATGCATTCAGCTATGTCAGGCTTTTATTGTGCTTACTCCCAACAATAATAGTTTTTGAGAACTAAAAGGAACAGTCACATTAATGAAGGTGAAATAGTAATGAAAGTCACTAAATAAATATTAAGTTGTATTCTGTGTTATTTTTAGAAAGACTTATGTGAAAGAGTCCTAAATAAGACTGCTTATCTTCATCTCAACATGCAGCCATAAAACATGCTCTCTGATCATCTAGAAAGTCATCAAAGTATCAGTTATTTCAGTGGTTGTTACAAAGTTCCATCTGGTGAAACAGCAGCCCCAAATAAACAGATGTTTTGAGATTTTCATCAGGGAATAATGGCCTTAATACACACTTCATGGCTGCTGGGCAAGAAGCAAGTTCATCGTAGGCTGGATCCTCTCATGTCCATCTGCTGGGCTGGCTGGTTGCCTGCTCAGGAGTTGGTCAAATATTTGCCATGTGGCAGAGTTTTCAACTTTGGATCGTTTACATGGGTAGTCTGAATTTGAGTAAAAGTATACATCATCCAAATGTGGGGCCATCTTTTGTCATGTGATTTTTTTCATTCTTTATTCAAATGGCTATATTTTTCATCATGCATGTTTTTCTTCCCATTCTAAAACATGATCAAGCAAAAATTTTTAATTTAGTATCTCTAAAAATATTGTTAATAAATTAAGAATAGATAGCCTATTTATTTGGAGGTTATTACTTTCAATTAGAAAAACATTCTCAGAAACTATGTCTATGAAATTGATCAGCCTCCCAACAAGCAGTTCATAGAGTGATAACTTCTGTTCCAGGTTTTATTAATTCAATATTACTAAAAATCTTTGACATGTTAATTTGATAGGAAATAATACCTCTGAGGTGCCAAGAAAGACATCACTGAAAAGCTCATGATTTGCCTCATGGTTTATAACTTTGGGAAGTACCCTAAGACTTTCATAATGAATCTAATTATTTAAGACACAGAGGAGGCTCGATTATTTGGTTTTCATTCCAAGGTAGATCACTAACAAATAGGAAGGACAGAAAGGAGGTAGGGCAGAAGGAGGCTATTTGTTCTTTAGTGTTTAGCACAGAAACTGTGGCAAGGATGTCAGTGGAGACTGGAAATAGACGGACCAGCCAAATGTCTTCCTAGACCTATGCAATATCATTGCTGCTGGGTGGTGGTCTGCACAGATATATTATGCTTCTGATCATCTGATGAACATATCAATATTTGGTAGCCTTTCTTCTCAGACTTATGTGGAGATAGCTAAAATTTTGAAAAGAATTACAAAGCATAAATGGGAAAGAAAAAAAAATTGGAACTCAAGAACCAAGGCTTTATTCTAACAATGGAAGTACAAACTATAGTTGTGATGATTTTAAACTAAACTTTAATATGTTACAATACAGTTTTAGTTATTCAAAATTCTTAGTGGATAAAATATTCTTTTAAATTTTGTTTTTTGGTGATGGCTTTCTAGTTGGAAACTCTCGTGTTTTAAATGTTACAAAATTTTATTAGTCTAAATAAGAGTAATAAGATGAAGATAATAAAAGCATTGTTTAATTTTGTAGGAGATTATTGTGCCTTTAGGCTCTCAGTTTAAATATCAATTATCATTATGGTGTTCTAGTTAGACAAGGTCTATGTGGTTCATGTCAGCCTGAACTAAACCTTTTATGTTCCATATTATTGCTAGATTTTAAATGTATTTTGAGAAATACTTTTTCTTTCTTTGAAGACTTTTGATGAAATGATTTGATATTCTGTTTGGTTGAATTCTGATTTAGTTAGGTATCACTGAATTTTTCACAAAAATGTTTTTGAAAGTCTTCAATTTACAGAGAAAAAGAACTTTTTAAAAACCTTTCAAAAGATTTTTAAAATACTATAGTGATCTTAAATAAGTGTTAATGTCCAAAACAGAAAATTATCAAGAGGATAGGCTTGAAGGACTGTATTAGGTTTAGTCTAATAGAAAAATAAACAATTTAATAGAGTAATAATTGAGATTGAAGTGTTGAGGACTTTCTTTAGAGTTGTTGTAACAGTGCTTTTCTTAGAATTTTATATTAAGGCAGGATCATTAGGTATTTTAATAATGATGGTATATGTTTAACAAGATATTTGACAATTCCTTGTGACATTTGCTGAGAAAATTGTTAGTAAAAAGGAAAATCATATGCATTTAAAATTTTTACCTGCACGTAAAGATACTTTTCTATATAAGAAACTACTGAAATTCTATATAAGAAACTACTGAAATTCTATATAAGTTTTATATAAGAAACTACTGAAATGAAAGTACATGCTGTAATATACACAGAATGAATATTTAGTCCTGGATGGGCCATTAGATCTTAACACCCATGGAAGATTCAAGTCAATGTATGGCAAAACCAATACAATATTGTACAGTAAAATAAATTAAAAAATATATAGTGGAAGAATTTTCACGAGTAAAAGCAACAGTGGGGCTCTTAAAAGTGAATAAATTATGTAAGTTCATGAAACAAATTGCATAGATGGAAAAAGTTTGTATTTGAATTATTTTATATTCAATCTTCCCTTCTGATGGTAGAAACAATCCACCTCAGGATAATGAATATTCTTTTGTAAGCAATAAATTCCCAATCCCCACTGTATCAATAATTCCAACTCCCATTATGAATCTACCTGTTCTACAAATTATTAATCATGCCTCTGACCATTGCTTGTTCCTTAGTAGATATATAAAAATCCATTTTCATTGTTCTTACTAAAAATAACTTAGTATTTAAACTCTATTTTTGTGTAACTCCCTCAATATTTTTTTCACTCACCTAAAATTTCTAGTTCTAGTCTCAATTATTTTTCATGAATGTGATTATTATCCTCTCACTTGCATTTCTGTATAGTAATTTCCTTCTCCCCATCTCACTGTGGTTGCTAAGTTCAGAACTGGATGCAGGTTTCCATTGGTGATAAAAGGTCATTTTATTATTTACTTGGACTGCCAGATATTATTTTGCTGTGTATGTAGGCAGTAAGCTTGAAATTTGCCTAGACAGCTTTTTCTCAGACAAATGATTGGAAGTGAAGAAGTAAAGGGACATTATATACATTTTTGTTTTTAGTAGAAGGTCATTAAAGACAAAGAACCTGATAAATGAATGGATGTAACATCCTGAAGTTTGAATTCATTAAAAAAAATGTATTTATTTATTTTTCTGGAGGGTAATTACTCTACAATATTGTGGTGGTTTTTGCCGTACATCTACATGAATCATCCATGGCTGTACATGTGTCCCACCATCCTGAACCCCACTTGCACCTCCCTCCCCACCCCCTCCCTCTGGGTTATCCCAGAGCACCAGCTTTGGGTGCCTTGATCCATGTATTGAATTTGTACTGGTTATCTATTTTACATTTGGTAACATACATGTTTAAATGCTATTCTCTCATATTGTCCCACCCTCACCTTCTCCCACAGAGTCCAAATGTCTGTTCTTTACGTCTGTGTCTCTTTTGCTATCTTGCATATAGGATCATTGTTACCATCTTTCTAAATCCCATATATATGCATTAATATACTGTATTGTGTTTCTCTTTCTGACTTCACTCTGTATAATAGGCTCCAGTTTCATCCACCTCATTAGAACTGACTCAAATATGTTCTTTTTTATAGCTGAGTAATATTCCATTGTGTATATGTACCACACAACTTCCTTATCCATTCATCTGCTGATGGACCTCTAGGTTGCTTCCATGTCCTGGCTATTATAAACAGTGCTGCAATGGACATGGGGGTACATGTGTCTCTTTCAATTCTTGTTTCCTCGGTGTGTATGCCCAGCAGTGGGATTGCTGGGTCATATGGCAGTTCTATTTCCAGGTTTTTAAGGAATCGCCACACTGTTCTCCATAGTGACTGTACTAGTTTGCATTCCCACCAACAGTGTAAGAGGGTTCCCTTTTCTCATCCTCTCCAGCATTTATTGTTTGTAGACTTTTTGGTGGCTGCCATTCTGATGAATTCATTTTTAAATGTAACATTTTCTGAGATATTCTTTGAATAAAATGACAGGAAAAAACAAATCTCAAAGGATCCTGCAGTGAAGTGAAGTCGCTCAGTCATGTCTGACTCTTTGCGACCCCTTGGACAGTAGCCTGCACCAGGCTTCTCCGTCCATGGGATTTTCTAGGCAAGAATACTGGAGTGGGTTGCCATTTCCTTCTCCAGCAGAGAAAGGAAAAACACATATAAAAAGAATAGAGCCAAGCCCTCAGGACTTTTGTTCCAGCAATTTGGAATCAGAGCCAACCACTGATAGGTTGGTGATGGCCACTGAGCATAGAGGAAGTTCTGCCTCACACCCAGGGATAACTCTAACTTCTCCATCTCCAACCCCACAAACCCCAAGAAGCTTCGGTATGCTGCCTACAAGAGACTCAAGGCAAAAGACACACAGAGACTAAAACTGATTGCATGGAAAATAATAGTTCATGCAAAGGGAAATGACAAGAAAATGAGGGTAAGCAATATTCACCACTGACAAAGTGGACTTTAAAATAAAGCCTTGAAGAAAGAAAGAAAAAAGACATTATATAAAGATAAAGGGATCAATACAAGAAGAGTATATTATACTCATTGGCATATACCCACTCAATACAGTAGCACTTAAATATATAAAGGAAATACTAACAGATTTTTAATTGCAGTCATGAAATTAAAAGATGCTTGCTCCTTGGAAGAAAAGCTTTGATCAACCTAGACAGCAAATTAAAAAGCAAGAGACGTTACTTTGTTGACAACGGTCTGTCTAGCCAAAACTATGGTTTTTCCAGTCATGTATGAATGTGAAAGTTGGACCATAAAGAGGGCTGAGCACTGAAGAACTGATGCTTCTGAACTGTGGTGTTGGAGAGTTCTTGAGAGTTCCTTGGGAGAGCTCTTGAGAGTCCCTTGGGCTGCAAGGAGATCAAACCAGTCCATTCTAATGGAAATTAGTCCTGAGTATTCGTTGGAAGGACTGATGCTGAAGTTCCAAGACCTTGGCCCCCTGATGTGAAAAACTGACTCTTTGGAAAAGCCCCTGATGCTGAGAAAGATTGAAGGCAGGAGAAGAAGGGGACAACATAGGATGAGATGGCTGGATGGCATCACCAACTCAGTAGACATGAGTTTGAACAAGCTGTTGGATTTGGTGATGGCCAGGGAAGCCTGGCGTGTTGCAGTGCATGGGGTTGCAAAGTGTAGGACACTACTGAGCAACTGAACTGAACTGAACAGACTTAAGAGAATTTGACAATAATACAATAATAGTAGGGGAGTTTAACACCTCACTTACATCAATAGATAGATTGGACAGAAAATTGATAAGGTAACAATGATCTTCAATAGACCAGCTATACTTAATAGATACCGACAGGACAATATATTTAAGAACAAGAGAATATACATTCTTTTCCAAGTGCACATGGAATGTTCTCTGGGAGAGATAATGTGCTAGGCCAGAAAACAAATCTCAAGAAGTTTGAGAGGATAGAAATTATATCAAATATTTTTTTCCAGTCACAATGGTATAAGGCTAAAAATCAACTAGAGAAAGAAAAATGGGGGGGGGGGGGCAATAGTATATAGAGACCAATGATATTCTACTAAAAAGCAAGGGGTCAATGAAGAAATCAAAAGGAAAATCAGAAAATATCTCATGACAAAAGAAAGTGAAAATTCAACATTCTATAATCTGCGGGATACAGCAGAAGCAGTTCAAAGACAGTTTATAGCAATATAAGCCTTCCACAAGAAATAAGAAAATTCTCAAATAACTTAACCTGCTACCTAAAAGAACTAGAAAAACAAGAACAAATAGAGCCCAAAGTCAGCAAAACAAAGGAAATACTAAGATCAGAGAGGAAACAGAGATAAAAATTAATAGAAAACATCAATAAAATCAGGAACTAGTTTTTTAAAAAGATAAACAAAATTGATAAACCTTAGCTAGGCTCATCAAGAACAACAATAACAAAAGGCCCAAATAAACAAAATAAGAAATGAAAGAAGAGAAATAACTACTGATACTACAAAGATACAAAAAAGTCGTAAAAATTATATAGCTACTTGTGAACAAATTGGACAACCTAGAAGAAATAGATAAAGTTCTAGAAACATGGCCATTTGGACAGCTGTACATGCATGTGTTCATGTTTAATCTTGTCCAGCTCTTCTTGACCCCATGGACTGTAGCCTGCCAGACTCCTCTGTCCATGGGATTTTTCAAGCAGGATTACTGGAATGGATTGCCATATCCTCTTCCAGGAGATCTTCCTGACCCAGGAATCGAACCCACATCTCTTGTGTCTCCTGCATTTGCAGGCAGATTCTTTACCAACTGTGCCACGATATAACCTCTGTTATTTGGGTAACATCGGATTGACCAATCAATGACACTCGTTGAATAAAACGTCTGTAGGCGAGTAATAGCTAATGCAGTTTGTGGCAAAAAGGCAGAGAGGTATGTTTTGAGAAGTTACTGCAGTCCCATGGTCTACAGGTCAGATATATTTGTATGTAATGACTAAGTATGGACCAAGTAAACACAAAAGCCAACCTGGGGTCATTTACAATTACTCTCCAAAGTGGTAAGGAAGAAGGGCAATGAAACCATGAAAGGAAAAGGCTGGAAGCTCTGTGATGATTGTGTTGACAAGATGCATTTTGCCTGCATCAAGAAAGGTGTAGCGAGAGACTTTTAGTTACATGCTCATTGAAAAAGCCATATAAACCCCACAAAAGCAAAAGTCAGCTTTAAACATTTACCACGGATAGAATAAGTGAAAATCAAATTGCTTTACATCACATGTATTTTCTGTCCTAATGAATCTCTCCCTTCTACCTCCCAGTATCTGTCCCAACCCTCCAGGGAACATGTATTAATGGCTTACTAGGCAGGACAGGTGATGTCTACAGGAGTGAATGATAGGAAATAACGAATCCATAGGCAACAACTCCTCTTCTGGGCATTCTTTTAAATGTTCTATATTCACTGAGTTATTTGATCCAGACAACCATCTAATAAGAGGAAATATTTTATCAAGGTCATAGATTTAGTAAATGTCAGAGCTGACCTTCCTTCCTGGGTGATCTGGTTCAAGTCAATGCCCTTAAGCAGCCTGCTAAATTATCTCTTTCTCTTGTAATGCACACCTCAACTTCAATCCTAGTGGAGGCAGGCCAATCTGTACTACTTTCCTTCTGCAAACTTCCTACCTGGGGCATGTCAGAACAGGTACAGAAAAGTTTTACCTTTAAATGAGAATTCAGAATTTTGAATATTGCATGGAATTGTGAATCATATTTATGTGAGGTTGCTTTTATCACTCGAAGTCACTGAAGGACTTTTTACTAACGAAGAGTGACAAGAATGTTAATGTACCTGGGTAGAGTTTCACCCAAATGGCAGAAATAGTTCACTTTACAAAATGGTTTTGAATGCATGTGTTGGGAGAAGGCAAGGGTGGGAATTAAAGTTACTTTCTGATTGTACCTTGCAGTTCTATGTGTTCATGTGCCTATTGCCATGTAAATTAGGGTTTCTTTACGAACTTGAACCATATTTCTAGATTTGAATAGCTAACTACTAAGCAATAAATTGTGTTGTTATATGTATTGATAATAGAGTTAAGGGATGGCTCTAAAGACAATAGATAAAATGTAAAGATATTAAAATAAGAAAATGATCTAATGAAAAAAAAAATGCTTAGCCTCAATAGTATCCAAAAAAATGCATTCATCATTTTCAGTACCAAGCTAGATGACCAAATACAGTTAATATTCATTATTGTAGTGTGGAGAGATGGAAAATCTCAAACATTACTGTTGAAGCTGTAAATCAGAATAATCACTTTGAAATCAAATTTGATAATATATATCCAGAAAAACCAAAAAAATGATACTATTCCATCCTAAGTTTTTGTTGTTCAGTCAGTCATGTCTGACTCTTTGCAACTCCATAGATTGTAGCACAACAGGCTTCCCTGTCCTTCACTGTCTTCTGGAGTTTGCCCAGACTCATGTCCATTGAGTCAATGATGACAACCAACTGTCTTGCCCTCTGTCACCCCCTTCTCCTCCTGCCCTCAGTTTTTCCCAGCATCAGTGTCTTTCCAAAGAATCAGCTCTCGCATCAGATAGCCAAAGTGTTGGAGCTTCAGCTTTAGCATCAGTCCTTCCAATGAATATTCAGGGTTGATTTCCTTTAGGATTGACTGGTTTATTCTTCTTGCAGTCCAAAGGGCTCTCAAGAGTCTTCTCCAGTACCACATTTCAAGAGCATCAATTCTTTGGTGCTCAGCCTGCTTTGTGGTCCAACTCTCACATCTGTGCATAACTACTGAAAAAACCATAGCTTTGAATATATGGACCTTTGTCGGCAAAGTGATGTCTCTGCTTTTTAACACACGGTCTAGATTTGTCATAGCTTTCCTTCCAAGGAGCAAGTGTCTTTTAACTTCCTGGCTGCAGTCACCATCCACAGTTATTTTGGAACTCAGGAAAATAAAGTTTGTCACTGTTTCCATTGTTTCCCTATCTATTTGCCATGAAGTGATGGGAATGGATGCCATGATCTTAGTTTTCTGAATCTTGAATTTTAAGCCAGCTCTTTCACTCTCCTCTTTCACCTTCATCAAGAGGTTCTTTAGTTCCTCTTCACTTTCTGCCATTAGGGTGGTGTCATCTTTATATCTGAGGTATTGATATTTCTCCTGACAATCTTGTCTCCAGCTTGTGATTCATCTAGCTGGGCATCTTGCATGATGTACTCTGCATATAAGTTAAATAAGCAGAGTGACAATATACAGCCTTGACATACTCCTTTCCCAATTTTGAACCAGTTCATTGTTCCATTTCTGGTTCTAACTGTTGCTTCTTGACTTGCATGCAGGTTTCTCAGGAGGCAGGTGAGGTGGTCTGTGTGGTATTCCCATCTCTTTAAGAACTTTCCCCAGGTTGTTGTGATTCACAGAGTAAAAGTCTTTAGCTCTGTAGTGAATGAAGCAGAAGTAGATGTTTTTCTGGAATTCCCTTGTTTTTCTATGATCTAACAGTTGTTGGTAATTTGATTTAAAACAAAAATCTACAGAGTTTTAACCTAAGTATTACATATGATATTGAAACATTGGAAGAAATCAATGACTAAATGTCTAGAAATAGGAAATTGATTATGAAACAGCATAAAGTCAGTATTATATAGACTATAATTCAATCCTTAGAAATTAAGGACATACATACAGATGGCTAACAAACACATGAAAAGATGCTCAACATCACTCATTATCAGAGAAATGCAAATCAAAACCACAATGAGGTACCATTACATGCCAGTCAGGATGGCTGCTATCCAGAGTCTACAAGCAATAAATGCTGGAGAGGGTGTGGAGAAAAGGGAACCCTCCTACACTGTTGGTGGGAATGCAAACTAGTACAGCCGCTATGGAGAACAGTGTGGAGATTTCTTAAAAAACTGGAAATAGAACTGCCATATGACCCAGCAATCCCACTGCTGGGCATACACACCAAGGAAACCAGATCTGAAAGAGACACGTGCACCCCAATGTTCATCACAGCACTGTTTATAATAGCCAGGACATGGAAGCAGCCTAGATGTCCATCCGCAGACGAATGGATAAGAAAGCTGTGGTACATATACACCATGGAATATTACTCAGCCATTAAAAAGAATACATTTGAATCAGTTCTAATGAGATGGATGAAACTGGAGCCCATTATACAGAGTGAAGTAAGCCAGAAAGATAAAGACCACTACAGTATACTAACATATATATATGGAATTTAGAAAGATGGTAACGATAACCCTATATGCAAAACAGAAAAAGAGACACAGATGTACAGAACAGACTTTTGGACTCTGTGGGAGAAGGCGAGGGTGGGATGTTTCGAGAGAACAGCATCGAAACATGTGTATTATCTAGGGTGAAACAGACCACCAGCCCAGGCTGGATGCATGAGACAAGTGCTCGGGCCTGGTGCACTGGGAAGACCCAGAGGGATCGGGTGGAGAGGGAGGTGGGAGGGGGGATAGGGATGGGGAACACATGTAAATCCATGGCTAATTCAGGTCAATGTATGACAGAAACCACTACGATATTGTAATTAGCCTCCAACTAATAAAAATAAATGAAAATAAAAAATAAAAAAAAAGAATTCATTTGAATCAGTTCTAATGAGATGGATGAAACTGCAGCCCATTACACAGAAGTAAGCCAGAAAGATAAAGACCATTACAGTATACTAACACATATATATGGAATTTAGAAAGATGGTAATGATAACCCTATATGCAAAATGGAAAAGAGACACAGATGTACAGAACAGAATTTTGGACTCTGTGGGAGAAGGCGAGGGTGGGATGTTTCGAGAGAACAGCATCGAAACGTGTATTATCTAGGGTGAAACAGATCACCAGCCCAGGTTGGATGCATGAGACAAGTGCTCGGGCCTGGTGCACTGGGAAGACCCAGAGGAATCGGGTGGAGAGGGAGGTGGGAGGGGGATTCGGGATGGACAACACATGTAGATCCATGGCTGATTCATGTCAATGTATGGCAAAAACCACTACAATACTGTAAAGTAATTAGCCTCCAACTAATAAAAATAAATGAAAAAAAAAAGTTAAAAAAAAAAAAGAAATTAAGGAGACTATGCCTATGTGAAGAATACTAAGAATGTTATAATACTATATGAAAGAGAAAACAGTGGAAATTGGGATATGCAATTCTATATATGTAAGTATAAATACACTAGCATCATATTATATAAAAAACTGAGAAAATAGAATAAAGCCTTCATGATTATTTTCTTTGGGTGCTAAAATAAGGGGTAGCTTCCCCATTTTTATTCATATAACCTTTACTCAGAATGTAATAATTGCTAAAGCATAAAAGTTACTATAGATTATGCTATTGGCTTACATGTAGCAAAAAATTGTATAAAAGAATATAAATCATGAATTATAAGAATGATGGGTGAAAGAACATACCATGAAAATACTGAAAAAACATGGGAATGATGGATTATGTTGCTTGTATTACACAGGATCTATTACTGTGTCTATAAGATAAAACATTTTCAATTTTTTATCATCACTAATAGTTCCACCTGGCACATTTATAAATGCCACATATATAGCACCTGTGCAAAACATATATAAAACACATATAAAAACATAATAAATGTCATGTGTGCATGCATGCTAAGTTGCTTCAGTTGTGTACAACTCTGTGCGACCCTCTGGACTGTGGCCCACCAGGCTTCTCTGTCCATGTCTTTCTCCATAATGGATGTCAATATAATATAAATATTAACATAATATTTATGAAATGTACATATGTTCATATATATAAAAATACATATTAATGTATCATAAATGTTAATTTACACACACATACATTTCATCTTTACTACAGTTTTTTTAATTATAATTCCTTAAGGTTTATAGAGTATATTTCAGCTCACCTCTAGAAAAACCTATATGAATTTATAGTATATGTATTAATCTTATCTTTCCTACCTAAATTTACAAACACTCCTTGTTTTTTCACCATTTTCATTTATTAACTTAGTTATCACAAATGTAATTTATAAATATATCAAACATAATGGGAATTCAATCAATAAAGAGTTGTCTATAACACAGATAATCTACATATGCATATTTTTGCTGATATGTGGTAGGATTCTATAATAATGAGAGTAGTATTAGTCTGTGGGTCAGGAATCCTGAATTCTTATAAATATGTTGCATAATGTCTTTAGGGCTTTGTCTTCATTTGTAAATTAGGCAGATAGCCAGGGAGTCTCCAAATTATTATTTATTCTTACAAGTAAGGATACTGAAACTAAGTGGTACATGATTCAATGGATGGAGAAAAGCGATACAGCCTAGTTTCTTTAACTTATATTCCAAAATGCCCTTGAAAAAGTGAGGAAAAGTTAATATATTGTTGAAAAGAAAGTAAAATAGAAAAGAGATTACCTTCTAATATTGATCAGAAGAAGAAGTAGTTTATTAATATCAAAGTAGATTTAGGCACAAAAAAGGTTGCTAGGGATATTAATAAAGTGATCATATTGTTCAAGAAGTGCATATATTCTCAGTCACTAAGTTGTGTCTGACACTTTACCACCCCAGGGACTATAGCCCACCAGGCTCCTCTGTTCACGGGATTCTCCAGACAAGAACACTGGAGTGGGTTGCCATGCTCTCCTTCAGGGTATCTTCTTGAGCCAGGCATTGGACTTGCGTGTCTTGTGTCCTTCACTGGCATATGGATTCTTTACCACTAGCACCACCTGGGAAGAGCATCAAGTAAATAAAGCAAAAATTGATACAACTGCAAATGGAAACACAAAACTACAATTATTATCATGTAACTCACCATATAAATAAGGTGAGAACAAAACAAAATACATGATCATTCCAGTAGATGCAGAAGAAGCATTTAAGAAGAATTCAAAATCTGTTCCCAGTAATATATTTCAGCAAATTTGAAACAGAATGGATTTTCCTCAGTTTGAGCAGGGACAGCTACAAAAACACTTTGTAATTAATATCATATTCACATGCTAAAATATTGACTGTTTTAAACCTAAAACTAGAAATAGGAGTAGAATAATTGTTCTGTTTACTTCTGTTCAACTTTCAACCATTAATAGAAGATCTTGCCAGTGTAATTAAGTAATAAAAATAAATAAATTCACCCGTATTTGACACCAAGAACTAAATCTCTACTTGCAGAACAGTTGATCATCTATGCAGAAAATCCTAAAGAGTGTACAAAGAAAAGCTACTAGAAATAAATAACATTAGCAGGGTTTCAAGATATAATATTAAGATGGAAAAATCAATTTTATCTCTGTTTACTAGGAATAAGGCCTTGCTAGTTTAGCTGATAAAGAATCTTCCTGCAAGGAAAGGAATGCAGGAGACCCCAGTTCAATCCCTGGGTCAGGAAGATCCCCTGGAGAAGGAATAGGCTACCCACTTCAGTTTTATTGGGCTTCCCTGGTGGCTCAGAAGATAAAGAATTTGCCTATGGTGCAGGAGACCTGGGTTCTATCCCTGGGTTGGGAAGATCCCCTGGAGAAGGAATGGCTACCCACTCCAGTATTCTTGCCTAGAGAATTCCATGGATAGAGGAGCCTGGCAGGCTACAGTCCATGGGGTCGCAAAGAGCCAGAAATAGAAATGGAAATTACCATTTACATCACCGTAAGAAATATGACATTTGGGATAAATTTAAGGAAAAATGTTCAAGATTGCAAAGTGAAACCTGCAAAATATGTTAAAAGAAGCCCAATATATAAATAAGTGGGGGAAAGAGAAATGCAAAATGTTAAAAAAACAATATTCAACTGAGTAAACCTTAAAAATCTTATTGGCTTCATTCAACAGGTTGTGAATTGAGCAGCATCCAATCTAGCACATGGAAAGGTGCTCTGAGGTGTTTTATAAAATGAAATGGAAAGGAGTGGAATCAACTTATTATAGGCAAAAAAGGGTATTAGTTATGACAAAGTCACTTTCTTTTCAGAGGATGACAGGGATTTATCAGGCAGATTATCTAATTAGTGCTGACTAGGTGATTCCCAATTGCCTGGTTTAAGGTTCCATTTCTGGAAGATCTGAAACTGTAAGTCTCAGTTTGGTTATGTGGGGTTTAGCCAAAGTGACTCCATTTGGTATTTGCTGTCTTGTTTTTAGTAAATGTATCCAAAAACTAAATACTATTAAGATAGCACTTCTCCTTCCTGCAATTCCAATCAAAATCCTAGGAGATTTTTTTATTTATTATTTTGTTTTTATTTTTTGAGGATTGGTGATTGACAAGTTGATAATAAGATTTATGTGAAAATTCAAAGGATCTAGAATAGCCAAAAAGAGTTTTGAAAAGTAAGGATAAAGTTGAAGGACTTTAACTATCTATTTTAAAGCATCAGTAGTTAAGTCATTGTGATACTGGCATAGATAGACAAAATCACTATAAAGAAGCAGGTTGTTCAAAAATAGATCCTTACATATATGTTTAATAGATTTTTGACAAAAGTCAAAGGTAATTCAGTGGAGAAAGAACAGTGTTTTTTTTTCAGATGACGCTGGAACAATTGGGCTTCCATATGCAAAACAATAAACCTTAATATATTTTATACTGAAAGATTAACTCAAAATACATTGTACAAATAAATGTTAAACTATAAAACTCAAGGAAACAACATTTGAGAAAAAATTAGTAATCTCAAGTATTTTTTAGATTTCATTCAAATTCAAAATGTTCACTCTGCAAAACACTGTTAATAGAATATGCAAAGAACAAAGAACAAAATGATAAAAAGTGCTTGCAAATAATATGTCTAATAAAGAACTTGTATCCAGAACATAGAAAGACTTGAATAGGTTCTTCCGCAAAGAACATATACACCAGTGGTAGGAATGTAAAATGGCAAAACAACCTTAGACATACTTTTAGAGTTTTCTGAGAAATCCAACAATTTTCTCTCCAAGGTATTTACCAAAGGAAACATAATCATATGTTCACACAAATACTTGTACATAAATATCAAAACAACTTTATCTGTAATAACCTCAAATTGGAAACAACCTAAATATCCATCAAGTGAATGGATATACAAATTCTAGTGTAGAAAGAAAACAGAATAATATGCAACAAAAATAATGAACTATTGATGCATGCAATAATTTATATGGGTCTAAGCATGATTATGATAAATGAAAAGAGCAAGATATAAAGCTCCATTGCAAATATTATATTCTAAATGATTAGTTTTAAATAAAGTTCTAAAATATTCAAACCTTATCTATCATAACAGAGGGAAAATAGGTCAATTGTTGTCCAAAGATTGAGTGAAGACTAGTTGGACTGGAAAGACAAAAAGTCTTACAAAGAGGCATGAGGGAATTTGGCGGTGGGTGAGGGGAAGATGAGGAACATACAAATTACTTGCATTATGGTCATGATTTTGTGGAAGTTTATTTCAAATATCAGATTGTACACTTTAAAGATGTGAAGTTCAATATATACAAATTACACCTCAAGACGATAAAGAATCTGCCTGAAATACGGGAGACCAGGGTTTGATCATCATGAGAAACGCTGGGTTGGATGAAACACAAGCTGGGATCAAGATTGCTGGGAGAAATATCAATAACCTCAGATATGCAGATGACACCACCCTCATTGCAGAAAGTGAAGAACTAAAGTGCCTCTTAATGAAAGTGAAAGAGGAGAGTGAAAAAGTTGGCTTAGAGCTCAACATTCAGAAAACAAAGATCATGGCATCTTGTCCCATAACTTCATGGCAAATAGATGGAGAAACAGTGGAAACAGTGGCAGACTTTATTTTGGGGGGCTCCAAAATCTCTGCAGATGGTGACTTCAGCCATGAAATAAAAAGGTGCTCACTCCTTGGAAGAAAAGTTATGACCAACCTAGACTGCATATTAAAAAGCAGAGACATTACTTTGCCAACAAAGGTTCATCTAATCAAGACTATGGTTTTTCCAGTGGTCATGTATGGATGTGAGAGTTGGACTATAAAGAAAACTGAGTGCTGAAGAATTGATGCTTTTTGAACTGTGGTGTTGGAGAAGACTCTTGAGAGTCCCTTGGACTGCAAGGAGATCCAACCAGTCCATCCTAAAGGAAATGAGTCCTGAGTGTTCATTGGAAGGACTGATGTTGAAGCTGAAACTCCAATACTTTGGCCACCTGATGCGAAGAGTTAACTCATTGGAAAAGACCCTGATGCTGGGAAAGATTGAAGGCGGGAGGAGAAGGGGATGATAGAGGATGAGATGGTTGGATGGCATCACTGACTCAATGGACATGAGTTTGCTTAAACTCTGGGAGTTGGTGATGGACAGGGAGGCCTGGTGTGCTGCGGTTCATGGGGTTGTGAAGAGTCGGACACAACTGAGTGACTGAACTGATCTGAGGGTTTGATCCCTGGGTTGAGAAGATCTCCTGGAGAAGGAAATGGCTACCCACTCTAATATTATTGCCTGGAGAATTCATGGACAGAGGAGCCTGGTGGGCTACAGTCCATAGGGTTGCAAAGAATCAGACATGACTGAGTGACTCACACAACATGAGTAGTTCAACTCAAATATCAAGAAAGTATAATATACATTATCAAACATTAAAACTCTTTTCTACAAGTTCAAAGTTTTTAAACATCCTAGTACAGGCATGAGACAGTAGAATAGAACAGTCCAGACAAAACTGAAATACACTTATCATATTATAATGGTTACACTGTAAATCATAGTTGAGAGAATTGTCTAATTGATAACAGTCTACCCTTAAGAAATAAATTAGAATCTCATCTCATTTCATTAAAAAGCAATTTGAAATAGATTTAAAGGTTAATGCTAAGTCATTAAGTTAATAAATAAGTTTATTAAACATAAGTTAAAACATTCTGAAAAAGTTGAGGTTAATATTTATCTCTTTAAAAATAGATGAATATTTATATAAGCTCAGTAGAGAAGAAAAAACGAGACATCAATGGCAGAAATAGTGAAGAAAGTGGTTACTAACTCTGAATATATAAAAAATGAAAATTCATAGAATGTTTATGAATAAAATCATAGTAAGCATTATTAAAATGTTAACAGTAAATGAAAGAAGTAATTTGCAAGTTCTTATTAGGAATACATTTAACACTCTTAGAATGTAAAGAGGTCTAACACTTCAAGTGAAAGTCACTCAGTTGTGTCCAACTTTTTGCAACCCTATGTACTATACAATCCATAGAATTCTCCAGGCCAGAACACTGGAGTGGCTAGCTGTTCCCTTCTCCAGGGATCTTCCAGACCCAGGGATTGAACCCAGGTCTCCCACACTGCAGGTGGATTGTTTACCAGCTGAGCTACCAGGGAAGCCCTTTAACACTTCAACAGCAATTAAAAAGGCAACTCTCTTATTCGAAAGCAGGCAAAGAACAGATATAGGCAGTTTCAAAAGATAAAAAAGATGTAGAGATGATTAGCATGTGAAAATGTCATGTTTCAAATCACTATAGCCTAGAATTCTATTAATAGTAGAGTGTTTGTCTTGGACCTTATGACTGAATCCTGATGATTAGCTCAATAATCCCTGAGCTAAATGTGGATGTGGGAGGCACCCAGAGTCCTCAATAATTCCAACAGGGGTAGACTTTTTTTGGGGGGTTTAGAAATGTTTCTATCCCAGCTGTCAACATTTAAGTGACTAGTTTTTCTTTTGATGTGGACGCAGCTTTGCCATCTCAGGAAGATATCTGACACCCACCTTCATCAGTGACATCTGTATCAGTCCAATCAACTCCTTTCTCTGAGATGGACATTTTTCTTCTTTTAACATTTAAAGGAACAGAATATTTACATTTACCCATGACCAAGTAAACTGTGTTCTTCAGTGTTTTGTTTTGTTTTTTTCCTCCCCTGAAACCTTTGCTGTGGCCAAAATATATAGTTTCATCTTAAAAAAAAAAAAAAAAAAAAAAGACATTGTAGAATGTTTTTCATTATTCCTTACTTGTCATCTCCCTAGAAAAATGTTCTCTCTCTGCTTTTGAAAGCTGAAATTGCATAGATCCTCCAGTTGTTTGTAGATTAGCTGTAATTTATTCAGTGCCCAGAGGGTAACATAAGAGGATTAGCCAGGGTAGAGCGGGAACAGGGACAGTCCTTCAGGCTTTGTTATGTTACAGTCATGCAGATGAAACCAAAACTGGGCCAAAGTGTCACCTCTTTTTGAGATTAACTACCTAACAAGATTCCAACTTACTCCTCCCACTATCTTATTTATGTGATTTCCTGAAATTCAAAATCACTATGAAACTTGACTGCCAGCTTAACTGAAAGCTGACTACTTCCTATCAGCATTATTTTTCTAAATGCTTTGTCTAAATATGTTTCTTACCATGGTAACTATTCCAATAAAATGTTCAACAGAGCTGTGCCTTGTAATTCTGATAACAGTAATGCCAATTTATTAATTAAAAAAATTTAAAATAAATTCATTTATTTTAATTGAAATATAATTGTTTTCAATATTGTGTTGGTTTGTGGTATGTATCAAAATTATTTATTGCTTTTTAAAAATATTCAGAATATTTTAAAATATTTTCAATATTTAAAACTGTGAATATTAAAAAACTGTACTTCAAGAGAGTTACTGTTTCCTTTGTTCCCACTGGCTATGTTTCTCCCTAATCCAGAACAAGCATTCTGTAAAAATGTGTTCAATGATTAAATGGTTAAATGAATGGTAGACTGATTTCCAGACTATGCAATTAAAAATACTGTATTTCAGTTTTTTTTTTCCCCCACAGTTTCACTTATCTAACATAAGAATTATTTTTAATCAGTATTGTTCAGACAGCAATCATGATTTAACAGTCTTGGTTCTGAGAGAGTCCATCCCTAGGTAGGTTGTTAAGAAGTCCAGGGTCCCCAAGGAGGAGAAAGGGATCCAGAGTCCCTGAGGGGGAAATAGGGGTCTGGAGTTCTCAAGGAGGAGAAAAGGACAAACTTTTTTTTTGTTTAAGCTCCAAGCTGATGATGGCCCAAGAAAACTACTCATCTTGCTCAAGGATATGCTTTTCCTTAAACTTTGTACCAATGATTATGTAACAACAACCTATCCTGTTTGAGGGCATGTTTCTCCTTCTTGAGAACCTTCTGACTAATCCTGTCTTCTTAAAATGTATATTGTGGGAGTGAGTCTAGTAAGACCTTTCTATTGTTGGTTCTAATCTTGTTAATTTAAGATGTGTGTTATGGGAGTGAGTCTGGTAAAAGTATACAAGGCCTTGCTAAGACTAGAGAGTGGGGGAACTCTCTGCCCCCCTTCTGATGTCTATGTTAGAAACTTTCTCTGTCCCTTTTTATACTTTAAGAAAAATCTGCTACATAAAACCTCTTGAGTGATCAAGCCTGGGCCTTTGACCTGAAGCTAAATCTTCTTCGGAGACCACAAATCCGACACCTTTCACCATAGGCTATCAGTTCCTGTGCATATTTGTTAAGAGCTGTTCATTTGTTCATCACTAAAACAGAATGAGTATAATTACATTTACTATGCCAATTAAAGGTAGGTGAAAGTATCAAATCTCTTGGAGTAAATGAAAGAAATTCCAGAGCCACTGAAGTTGCTGTCTAATTTATGCATAGCATAAGTCAGTCATTAGTGTGTCACACATCAGTTCATAAAACTTTGTGCAAATTTTACACTCTCACTAGTGTAAATAGTATAAATAGTACCACTACTATTAAACATAGTTTTGGAAGTTTTGGCCACAGCAATCAGAGCAGAAAAAGAAATAAAAGGAATCCAAATAGGAAAAGAAGTAAAAGTCTCACTGTTTGCAGATGACATGATCCTCTACATAGAAAACCCTAAAGACTCTACCAGAAAATTCCTAGAGCTAATTAATGAATACAGTAATGTTGCAGGATATAAAATTAACACACATAAATCCCTTGCATCCCTATATACTAACAATGAGAAAACAGAAAGAGAAATTAAGGAAGCAATACCATTCACCATTGCAACAAAAAGAATAAAATACTTAGGAGTATATCTACCTAAAGAAACGAAAGACCTATATATAGAAAACTATAAAACACTGATAAAAGAAATCAAAGAGGACACAAATAGATGGAGAAATATACTGTGTTCATGGATTGGAAGAATCAATACTGTGAAAATGACTGTACTACCCAAAGCAATCTATAGATTCAATGCAATCCCTATCAAGCTACCAACGGTATTTTTCACAGAACTAGAACAAATAATTTCACAATTTGTATGAAATACAAAAAACTTTGAATAGCCAAAACAATCTTGAGAAAGAAGAATGGAACTGGAGGAATCAACCTGCCTGACTTCAGGCTCTACTACAAAGCCACAGTCATCAAGACAGTGTGGTACTGGCACAAAGACAGAAATATAGATCAATGGAACAGAATAGAAAGCCCAGAGATAAATCCACGTACCTATGGACACCTTATCTTTGACAAAGGAGGCAAGGATAAACAATGGAAAAAAGACAACCTCTTTAACAAGTGGTGCTGGGAAAACTGGTCAACCACTTGTAAAAGAATGAAACTAGAACACTTTCTAACACCATACACAAAAATAAACTCAAAATGGATTAAAGATCTAAATGTAAGACCAGAAACTGTAAAACTCCTAGAGGAGAACATAGGCAAAACACTCTCCAACATAAATCACAGCAGGATCCTCTATGACCTATCTCCAAGAATATTGGAAATAAAAGCAAAACTAAACAAATGGGACCTAATTAAACTTAAAAGCTTTTGCACAACAAAGGAAACTATAAGCAAGGTGAAAAGACAGCCTTCAGAATAGGAGAAAATAATAGCAAACGAAGCAACAAAGGATTAATCTCAAAAATATACAAGCAACTCCTGCAGCTCAATTGCAGAAAAATAAACGACCCAATCAAAAAATGGGCCAAAGAACTAAACAGACATTTCTCCAAAGAAGACATCCAGATGGCTAACAAACACATGAAAAGATGCTCAACATCACTCATTATCAGAGAAATGCAAATCAAAACCACAATGAGGTACCATTACATGCCAGTCAGGATGGCTGCTATCCAAAAGTCTACAAGCAATAAATGCTGGAGAGGGTGTGGAGAAAAGGGAACCCTCCTACACTGTTGGTGGGAATGCAAACTAGTACAGCCGCTATGGAGAACAGGGTGGAGATTCCTTAAAAAATTGGAAATAGAACTGCCATATGACCCAGCAATCCCACTGCTGGGCATACACACCAAGGAAACCAGATCTGAAAGAGACACGTGCACCCCAATGTTCATCGCAGCACTGTTTATAATAGCCAGGACATGGAAGCAACCTAGATGCCCATCAGCAGATGAATGGATAAGGAAGCTGTGGTACATATACACAATGGAATATTACTCAGCCATTAAAAAGAATACATTTGAATCAGTTCTAATGAGATGGATGAAACTGGAGCCCACTATACAGAGTGAAGTAAGCCAGAAAGATAAAGACCAATACAGTATACTAACACATATATATGGAATTTAAAAAGATGGTAATGATAACCCTATATGCAAAACAGAAAAAGAGACACAGATGTACAGAACAGACTTTTGGACTCTGTGGGAGAAGGCGAAGGTCGGATGTTCTGAGAGAATAGCACTGAAACAAGTATACTATCAAGGGTGAAACATATCACCAGCCTAGGCTGGATGCATGAGACAAATGCTCAGGGCTGGTGCACTGGGAAGACCCAGAGGGATGGGATGGGGAGGGAGGTGGGAGGATGGATCAGGATAGGGAACACATGTAAATCCATGGCTGATTCATATCAATGTATGGAAAAACCATTATAATAATGTAATTAGCCTCCAACTAATAAAAATAAATGAAAAAAAAAAAAAGCTTTGTGCAAATTTTGAATGGAAACTGCTTGACTTCCACAGACTTATATTTCAATATAAGAGAAAAAAAAAAAAACCACAGGTTATTAAAATACAAAAGTGCCCGATCAAAACTTACAGTATGAATGAAAGAAAGAAAAATCACGGAACCTGGAGTGAAATACTTACAAGAAATAATGCATCATCAGTGGTAGCCATACTATAGGAATCATTATTGTGTAGAAAATGCAATATTAATTAATCTACATTTATAAGTATTTTCACTTTTCAATGAAAGATTAGGAAATGTGATTCAATCCTTTTAGTAATGATAGCTAGAAAAAGATTATAATGTAATGACATTTGGGTGCTCATAAGCCAATAAATTCCAAAGGAAAAAGAAAACCAACGTGGTTAATTTTACTTTTTGTAAAAGGTTAATTTTAATTTTAACCTTGCAGAAGTCTGCAAGGTTATTGAATATGTGACCCTGAGAAGTAAGCAGAGCTACTTGGGCCTCAGTGAATCTCTGAGATGAGGCAAAAATATTGGAGTCCAGGGCACACCAGGAAGGGATAGCTTAGTTAAACCAATAATCTTTCAATCCCCACTTCTAAAAGGCAGAATCCTAGGAGAAAAGGTGTATCATCAATTACTTGCTCTTACAGGAAAGAAAGCCATATTTAAAAACATCTTAATCTCTATGATCAAATTAAGGTATCCTATATTGTTATTGTCTGATCTGCCTGGTAAGGGCAAATGTAATTCTTTCCTGGACAAAGATGATAACCTACCAGGCCTTGGTTGTTTCTACAAATTTTCAAATACAATATCTATGACATAATCAAAACTCTGTAGATTAGCTAATTTAGGAAGTGAACATCAGTGTGAATATACCAAGAAAAACAATAAGTAATATATATAGACTCACAAATTACCTAGAAAAACAGATTTAAAAATAACTATGTTAAATAAAACTTATGATTATTTTCAGATAACTATAGAAAGAACAAAATTAAAATCTTAGACTGAAAATTGCTATTATTGAAATAGAGAACTCAGTGAATGGATTTAATAGTAAAGCAGGCATAGCTAAAGGAAAATGAATAAACTAGAATGTTCAGTTCAGTCTCTCAGTTGTGTCTGACTCTTTGTGACCCCATGGACTGCAGCACACCAGCCTTCCCTGTTCATCACCAACTCCTGGAACTTGCTCAAACTCATGTCCGTCGAGTTGGTGATGCCATCCAACCAACTTGTGGATTAGAAGAAATTTTCCAGAATAAAACATGGAGAGAATAAAGGATAGAAAATAAATATAGAAAGCAGATTAAAAGATCCTGCAGGAAGATTCTAATATACATGTCATTGGAGTCCCAGAAGAAAAGGAGAAAGAAAGTGAAGCAGAGTCAAGATAATAGCTGAGAACCTCTCAGCACTAATGAAGAACATCTTTTCATAGATTTAGAGAGTCCCAGGAATGTAATGACCAGTTTTCACAACTAAAACAATATGACCTAAAAGACAATAGCATGATATCTTCAAGTCCTAAATGAAAATGACTGGAAACCTCAATTTTTTGTCCAGGAAAAATATCCTTCAAAGACTATTGCTTCAAGGCAAAATAAATATGTTTTTTAACATTGAAGTCTGAGAGAATTAGTAACCAATAAAACTACATTAATAGAAATGTTAAGAAGTATTACTTCCAGGGATAAGGAAAATGTTTCCTATGAAAAGATATTTCTTAATACAGAAAGGAATGGCATTCAATAGAAAGGATAAATACATGTGAAAATCTAAAGGCATATTGACTACAAAGATGATAATGTTCAGTACTGTATAAAACATATGGAAAATTAAAAATAACGTAACAGCATATAAATTGAGTGGGATTGTTGAGTTAAACTGTCATGAGATTTTGTGTTTTTATACCAAAACCAACATTGGTTAGGAGAAATAGAAAGTAAAAAGCTAAAATGCACACTTGTTTGATTGCGGATTGATTAAAATCTTTAAGTAAAACTTGAAGATTACCAAACTATATTTAAAAAAAAACTGTATGCTGCTTCCCAAGGACACCTTTAAAACATAAGAATACAGAATGATTGAAAGTAAAGGTAACGAGAAAATATACTATGTAAATACTAATGAAAAATAAGCAGGAAGAGTTATATAAGACATAATAGATAACAGGGCAAAAACCATTACCAGAAATGAAGAGAAAGAAAAATTCTTTAAGATAAAAGTATTCTTTTATAAAGAATATGTGGTTGTGGCGGTTTAGTTGCCAGGTTGTGTCCAACTCTTTGTGACCCCCATGGACTGTAGCCTGCCAGACTCCTCTGTCCATGGAATTTTCCAGGCAAGAATACTGGAGTAGGTTGTCATTTCCTTCGCCAGGGGATCATCCCCAACCAGGGATTGAACCTGGGTCTCCTGCATTGCAGGCAGATTCTTTACCAACTGAGCTACCAGGGAAGTCCCCTGGTAACAATCTAAATCTATGTGGAAATCTAAGGAAAAATGTGTTCATTATAATGGGATGGCTAATACTCCTCTCTCTCAGAAATATACAACATGAAAGTCAGTAACAACAAAAATATTTGAACTAAATGATTAACAAAATTATATGTGGAATTATTTGTCCAACTATTACATAGTTATTCAAATATATTTGATGTATTTTCTTAATTGAACATAGTTTGGGCCATGAAGTGAATCCCAAAATTTCAGTTTTAGAAAACTTATTTTTCCAAGTAGTCTTGGAAGCTTTCAAGAACAGGTGAATAATATGTGTCTCAACATTTCAAGTAATTGACCTTTGAGAACAAATATTTTCATCACAATGGGACTGTTAGAAATTAGTAGCTAAATTTTAATGAGTCTTTCTTATAGACTTGGTAATTTACTTAGCAAGTTTCTATCTAGGCAACTACTGCTGCAAAGAATAAATGAAAAATAAAATGTAGCATTTATTTTGAAGAAAACCGTTAATTAAAATATCATGTATAAAACTTAGATGCAGGTAAAAATTTCTTAGTAAAAAATCCATAACTTTAAATTCAGATATTAGAAAGGAAGATAACCTGTAAGTCAGTAATCTATAAATTTCTAGAAGTTAGAAGATGACCAGAAAATTAAATCCCATCATAAATCAAAGAATAAAATAAATATAAACTATAAACTTTATAAATCTGAAAATTCTTGAAAGACCTGATCAATGAAGTAATTGAGATAAAGCATAAAAACCAATGTCAGTATTGTAAAGAGTGATATCATTTCTGATTTTTATATTAAAAAAGTTAACTGGTTGAACAAAGTTGATTTAACATTTGAAGAACAATCAGTGTAACTTCAGTTCAGTTCAGTTCAGTCGCTCAGTCATGTCCGACTCTTTGCAACCCCATGAATCACAGCACGCCAGGCCTCACTGTCCATCACCAACTCCCAGAGTTTAAGCTAACTCATGTCCATGGAGTCGGTGATGCCATCCAACCATCTCATCCTCTGTCGTCCCCTTCTCCTTCTGTCCCCAACCCCTCCCAGCATCAGGGTCTTTTCCAATGAGTCAACTCTTTGCATGAGGTGGCCAAAGTATTGGAGTTTCAGCTTCAGCATCAGTCCTTCCAATGAACACCCAGGACTGATCTTCTTCAGGATGGACTGGTTGGATCTCCCTGCAGTCCAAGGGACTCTCAAGAGTCTTCTCCAACACCACAGTTCAAAAGCATCAATTTTTCAGTGCTCAGCTTTCTTCACAGACCAACTCTCACATCCATACATGACCACTGGAAAAACCATAGCCTTGACTAGACAGACCATTGTTGGCAAAGTAATGTCTCTGCTTTTTAATATGCTGTCTGGGTTGGTCATAACTTTTCTTCCTAGGAGTAAGCATCTTTTAATTTCATGGCTGTGTAACTTACCACATAATAAAAAGAGAAAACATATCATCAGTACAGTATTACACTGAGATAAGTCAGAGAAAGCAAATAGTGTTTGATACTACTTTATATATGGAATCTGAAAAAGTCAATTTGTCAAAACAGAGAGTAAAATGAGAGACTCCCCACATCAGAGAACTGGGGTGGGGATATTAAAAAAATGTTGGTTAAAGGACCCAAAATTGGATGCAAGAGGTGAAAAAGGAAAAAGAAATGTTGAGGAAAGGCAAATTTGTAGAAATGGAAACTAGACTGATGTTTGAATGGGGTGGTGATGGTGGGGGCCTAGTGGGGATTAACAGTAATGGCAAGAAAGATCTTATTGGGGTGGCGACTATGTTCTAAAACTGACTTGTGATGGTTGCATGACTCAGAAAATTTATTAAAAACCATTGAACAGTAAAATAAAAAAGAAACTGTCCATTTTCAAATGTTTGGGAAAAATTGGTTAATAAAAGTAAAGCAATTACTACATTGCTTTACTCATTACTTATTACTACAGATGTATTAATGTAAGCCACAAATCTCTAAGGAGGGATGAAGTATACATTTTTAAACATTTGTGTGTGTGTTATGCTGGGAAAGTATCAAGGAACATACCTTGGGAGACAGATTTATAGAGCAGTCCTTAATACCAACCATTCTTATACAAATATATTTGTCTTCAATAGCCAGGCACTATTCTAAGATACAACAGTGGAAGAAGAGTCAAATATTTTTGCCCTCGTTGAGTATACATTATTATGTGGGAACTCAGACAGACACAAGGTAAATAAGCAACAGATAAAGTATGTTAGACATTGATAAGTGAAGTGAAATTCGCTCAGTTGTGTCTGACTCTTTGCAACCCCATGGACTATACACTCCATGGGATTCTCCAGGCCAGAATATTGGACTGGGTAGCCTTTCCCTTCTCCAGGCAATCTTCCCAACCCAGGGATCGAACGCAGGTCTCCCTCATTGCAGGCGGATTCTTTTACCAGCTGAGCCACAAGGGAAGCCCAAGAATACTGGAGTGGGTAACCTATCCCTTCTCCAGCGGATCTTCCTAGATATTGATAGGTGATGCAAAAATAAGCTATAGAAAGGATACAGTAATTTTTGAGGTGAATTGATGTTTTCAATAAGATTACCTGAGAAATTTTGAGAAAGTAGCTTTAAAGCAAAGTTCTAAAGACTGAGCTCTATAGATATCTGTGGAAGAACATTCCAGGTAGAAGGAACAGGACTGTCTTTGTGATGGGAGTATGACTGACATGTTTAGGAAACAAAGAGTCTGTTATGAACAGAGTGAGTCATTAAAAATTGCTCACAAATTTAACAGAAGAGACAGTCTATTCATGTGGGCCATTGTAAAGATGCTGGCTTTGACTCAGATGGAGAGTTGTTGGAGGATTTTGAGAGGGGAAGAGCAAAATCTGATTTACATTTTAGTACACTTTACTTGTGTTGAGAATATACTAAAGGGGGTCAAGTCTGGAGGCAGGAAGATAAAGTTTAGGTGAGAGGTAATAGTGAGTAGGACAAGAGTGATAGCAATTAAGCAGTAAGACATAAAATGTAGATTCTAAGATATATTTTGAAGGCAATCCCCACAGAATGACTTTTCATATACAGTGGAGACTGTAATTATATTCTGGTCCTGTAAGAAAGGTATTGCTATCCTTTCCTTTTTGATCTCAGTATTTTAAACCCTTCTGATTTGAAACACAAAGTGGTTGGCTCAAAATGGAAGGGCATACCACATTAGTTCTGCAATCATGTGTCAGGATAAAGAGAAATTGCTCTCTAGATTATCCCATCATTTACTGGAAAAATATTATTAGCTGCCAAGTTATGTATTATATAAAAATTTCCTATGTGCATAGAAATTGCTTCTTCCCCACTCAGATTCCATCTCTCTGACATGTATAATGACTTCTTCTGTGTGTACTAAAACTTGGCACATACCTCTGTTTTCAATTATATCATTGTATTGTTGCTATTTCTTGATATGTATTTCTCTTCCATCTGACTATGATTATCAGCTCACTCATTTTTAAGATTTTCTGACCATAATCCACTGACTTGAAAATAGGTATTATTGAGTAAATTTTCAACTTACAGAACCAGTTCTTGAAACATTTAACATTATATAATTCAGCCCATATTCTATTGTAAAACATAGAACTCAGAGATCTAGTCTGATGATTTTAAATGCTGTAGTAGTATTGCCTCAAGTTTTAGTTTGTATCAGGATACTTAGCGGAGCCTTTTTAAAGTCAGACTTCTGGACCCCATTCACAGAATTCATGATTCAGTTGACTCAGTAAGTTTGAAGTTGACCTTAAGAATTTTCTAGTTGTGGTGTATATATAGAGAGAATATATATAATAGAATATATATAGAATATATGTATAATAGTAGAATATTTTTCAGCCATAAGAAATGAGGAAATCCTACCATTTGTGACAACATGGATGGACTTTGAAAGCATTATGTGAAGTGAAATCAGTCAGACAAAGTCAAATAAGGTATGATCTTACTTATACGTGTAATCAAACAAAACAGAACAAAACACAAAATTTCTAGAAAAAAAGATCAGATGTATGGTTATCAGAGGCAGGTGGTAGGGGATGGGTGGATTGAAGGAAGATGATCAAAAGATACAAACTTCAGTTGTAAGATAAAGAAGTACTAGGGTGTAATATACAACATGATGAATATAGTTAATACTGCTGTGTAATATATAGGAAACTTGTTAAAACAGTAAATCCTATGGGACTTCCCTGGTGATTCAGTGGCTAAGACTCTGCATTACCAATGCAGGGGGCCCCGGTTCGATCCCTGGGGAACTAGATCCCACATGCCACAACTAAGACCCAGTGCAGCCAAATAAATAAATAAAAATTAAAAAAGAGTAAGTCCCAAAAGTTCTTATCTAAAGGACAAAAATATTTTACTTTATTTTATTGTATCTACATGAGAATATGGATGTTATATGAACCTATTGTGGTAATCATCTCATAATATATTTAAGTCAAACCATCATGCTGTATACCTTAGACTTACACAGTGATATAAGTTCATTATTCTCAATAAAACTGGAAAAAATTGTACTTCTAATATGTTTCCAGGTGATGCTGATATGGCTGTTCCAGAAGCCATATGTTGAGAACCACTGCCGTAAGGATTTCCTTAGGACTGTCTATGCGGAAAGAATTGGAGTAGAGAGTAGCGGGACTACACCAGATAAAATGTCATTATACTCAATTTATTGATTTATAGGCACCACTAATAATTTTCTGTGTGAAATTGTTTCTATCATGAGACAGACTCACACAGGTCTTGCTATGCTAAAAAGGAGAATTTATTATAATGACTTATTACTTGTATAGATCAGAATAAGAAAGAGATTAAGATTCAAGGTAGCTCCAGGAACTTCTCTTTCCTTCTCTCTCTTCCTGTTTCTTAACCTTCCTGCATTTTGTCACAAAACAAATCTGTTTTTTACTTTATTCTTCATTCTCTATCTAGTAAGTGGGATTGTCCACTTATTTTTGTATTCTTCAATGGAAATCAAGAAAGAGATTGTCCAAATAGTTCAGCTTATTGGCATCATTTGATGTCAAAAAACTCATAAGAATGCATAGGTGGAGCCCTGCTGACCCATTCATGGCTTACCCATGCATTAGGTTCAACTTAATTAAGTTAACTTAATTAAGTTCACTGTTTCATTGAGTAGAGATCTGCAGGTAGGACTGCATCTGCTAGAGGAGGATGTTGGGCATTTTGGACCCTGTGACAGATATATCTGGCAGAATATTCCTAAAACCCAGATTTTAGGGGGAAAAGGAAATCAAGCAGGAAAATTCCTGTTGAATTAGTGAGAGATATGGATATGAAAAGAGATGTCACAGTTCTTGGAGAAAGGATAAGAAAACAAATGTATTCAGCTTTATGACATGTCCTTGTCTTGACAAACAAGATTTTCCTGCTCTATTTACAAATGATGTTGGAGTGCAGAGACAGCACATAGAACTGCTGTTCTTTCCCTTTACTTTTGAACTCACTTGAAAGTCACACGAAGAAGCACTTGTTAGACACAGAAAAATTTAATGTGAGGAGCCAGATGCTGTTAGAGGATATACTTGCCTAGTGGGACCCCAGAATGTGGATCCCTAGCAAATCTGGCTCTAGACTGTTAGTGTCTTTTTCAAGTGTAAATCATCCTGTGATTCCTGCTGAAAAAAACTGACAGTGATTAGTTGATCTCTTTCTTAAAAAATAAGATTTTTGCACAGAAAATAAGTGTATGTTGTCTTGGTAGGAGGCCTATTGCAGATTCCATTGCATGGTAGGATGATGGGAAAGACAAGTGATTATATTCATTATGAACTTTTTTCCCCGTAGGAGCCAGCTGCAAGAGGACAGGTAGCAGTTTGCTAAGGGATCTCTAGCATATTTTTCTGTGTCTGTTAGAAAGATAACCATTGGTTCTTTTCCTTAGGGAAAGTTTGTGATCACATTTGAACTTGGTGTCGTCTACTGGAATGGAACAGGACTTTGATTTTCTTTCACCTGTCTGAATAGTTGTGATTTAATGTTGACACTAAAAGACAAATTGAATGAATCTTCCTCCTTCGCTCTCTTGGAATCAATTACTTCTGCTCAAATAGCTTACTTCAGGAAGCTTTAGGGCATCTGATAAATTCATTTACATACTCTCAAGAAATGATTAGCATCCTGGTGGAATAAGATACCACAAAGGACTGATTTTCCTCAATGTTTCTTTCCTTGTGGCTATCTGACCAATAATAAGAGTTCATATGTGTTGGACTGGGTACACTGGTCTCTCGCAGTTTCATGCAAAGAAAACTTGCTGAGTTAATGAACTGTGGCTGAGCAGCAAAGAAAATGAGGATAGCATAATGAATGCAGCTAAGGATCTTTGTTCCTCTCTTTAAGTCACCTCTTTACCCTGAGACCACTCAGACTCATCTAGGGCAAGACCCAGAGAGAGCATACTGCTTCTGTTTAATTAGTATAGGTCAAGCTCGTAGTATTTTCTTTTGAACCCGTGGCTCCTCAGGAAAAGATGAGCTGACCACAGTGTAGCCCTCTGGATATGAAATAGAGCATAATTATTTCAGATATTCCAAACATGTGCAACTTCTGCTTTGATTTTACACTTACTTTGTCCTTTTTTTCCACTTAATTTTCTAGTACACTGCACAGCTATGCTAATTTGGCACGGATGCTAAATATAAGGTCAGAGCATCTCACTTTGGTCTTTACTTGATTGCTTATCACCTTTCCTGAATGCCATTTCTGTTTACTCTATGCATCTGATCTCATGTCAGCACTGCATCCCCCTGGCAGGCTGGTGTTCTTGTTTTTCTCTCTTTCCAAGCAGCTGTTCAATAATTTCACATGACATAATGTAAATGTATTTTCTATTCATGAGGGAAGAAAGTGAGTCCCCATAATCTCAGACCATCTTCCATCACAGATTTGTTTTATCCGATGATCAGAACAGGTTCTGTGCTTTTCGCTTTTATAATCTCTGTTGTATAAAAGCATTTTTGAGGAGAATTATACAAATGTTTACATTTCCCTTTTTTCATCACATGGCTCTTTCACAATACATTTTACAAGTCATTTCAATATTTATTATAAATCAATGGTTCTGTTCCCTGGTTTCTCATTCACTGACACCTGCAAATAATCAGTGAAGATAATTAGGCACATGAATAGACATAGTGCTACATAAATTAGTTTGGGAGCATTCTTGTATGGGGTAGATTTGTAAAAATTATGTTTGTATGAGTAACATTTACGTGAGGAAAAAACCCCCCAGGCTCTTAATGTAACTCTTGGTTTGTCCAATTGATTTAAAAAAAAAAAAAAGAGTAAAAGTCAAATATTAAGATGCTTTGGCTTCAGTGTTTGGCATACAAAGAAATCTCCATGGTCCCAAATGGAGAACAACATTAACCAGCATGCTCTGATTCTGTCTGTACAATTTCTAACATTACTTTGACTTGAGGTTTTAAATACCATATGGCAAATTCATAAACACTCTGAGTGAGCAGGTTTTTCTGAGAAATAATATGAGATTACCACCTACCTGAGACTTAGGGAAATCAAAAAAGACGTGCATTTGCTGGATGTGTGGCTTCTGTTAGTGATTTTTAGAAACTCTGCCAGGAGCTATTTAAGAATTCTTGTGTTGATGCCTGGCAAGTGAGCACCATACAGAATGTAGGCAATATACGTTTCCTAAAGAAGTAATACAAAGTATAAGGGTAGATTTGATTATTTATTTATCCTTTTCTTTAAGTTAAAAATATACAAACTCATTGAAATAATAATGAGTTGATTGCACTATCTTTAGAGTATTTCTGAAAGATAAATATGATCTTCTAATATCCCTAATTTAAACCAAATTCCCTACAGTGAAAATTCTAGTCTTTGTTTTGCCATCCAATTTCCTGCATTTTGTCTTTTTCCTTGTCATAGGCCTTATATTACAAATTAGTAGCTAGTCCCTAATGTGACCATTTTTATTGTGGTTTCTTTTCTCTTTTCTCAATATGGATCTCTTATTATAATTAAAATCCAGTTTAAAATGATTGCAGCCATGAAATTAGAAGTTGCTTGCTTTTTGGAAGAAAAGCTGTGACAAACCTAGACAGCGTATTAAAAAGCAAAGACATCACTTTGCCAACAAAGGTCCATAGTCAAAGCTATGGTTTTTCCAGTAGTCATGTATGGATGTGGGAGTTAGACTTTAAAAAAGGCTGAATGCTGAAGAATTGATGCTTTTGAACTGTAGTGTTGGAGAAGACTTTTGAGAGTCCCTTGGGTAGCAAGGAGATCAAACCAGTCAGTCCTAAAGGAGATCAACCCTGAATATTCATTGGAAGGACTGAAGCTGAAGCTTCACTACTTTGGCCATCTGATGTGAAGGGCTGACTCATTGGAGAAACTCTGATGCTGGGAAGGATTGAAGGCAAAAGGAGAAGAAGATGGTAGAGGATGAGATGGTGAGATAGCATCACCGATTCAATGGACATTAACTTGAGCAAACTCCAGGAGATAGTGGAGAACAGGGAAGCCTGGCATGCTGTGGTCCATGTGGTCACAAAGAGTCAGACATGACTAGGTGACCGAACAACAACAAAAAGAAAACAACTATTGACATGCCTATCTCTTATCCACCTCCTCAATGAATTGTGCAATCAAAGATAGTTAATATCCCATCTCTAAATGCATCTACCAGTGCTTTCAAAAGATTTGGGCACATAGTAGAATGTACAGTATATATATGCTTAAGAAAGAGAATACAAGGATGAATTAACAGTATCTATTATATATTTCATGTGTAAACATTTTATTTCAAGAGTATAGTTTGTAAAACACTAAATCTCTTAAATATAATAACTTCTGAAGTCTAAGGTTTTAAGTAAACCCCCAGGAACAGCTAACATTATGAGACTGCCCTTGCACTGGCATTATCTTTTATGACCTAAAGCCAAACCCTTAGATATTTAACCCAGAGCTAAATTCATTTTATTTAATACACATGACATAAAAGTGGGATATGGTTTTCATACTACAGTGTATATATAAACCCCAAAAACGTGAAAGACACAGAGAAGGGTACAAATAAAGAGGGATTAAAAAATGTTGGCTAGCTGTGAATGCTAAAACAAAGTATGCTTTATTATACATTTTAAAGCAGTAATTAAAGTTCACAGTGGATGTTCCGAGTCATCAAGTAAAACCTGGTGCACATCCTCCGTTTAAGGAGATAGGAGACAAATACATTATAAAACTGTATCATAATAATGGTTGAGGTAAGCAAAGTCTGCCTGCCTGAATTTTAAATTTTAAATGCATTTCTAGACAACTTGTGTGAAATACTTCATTTTTCTTAAGTTGCCAAGAGATGCTGGAAAAATACAAACTGGGAGTTGCAGAAATTACTAACCAGGTATTGCTGGAATATCCTGAAGCACAGATGCTTCTCCATTTTCAGTGGATTCAGGAAGCCACAGGAACTTGGAACTTTTAGTGGATCCAGGAAGCAGAATCAAGGCAGCAAGTTTTCCGCTCAGATCTAGTTTTAACTACTGCATGAGCTAATAATGCTCAATATGGAAAAATCTGAGCTTCATCCACAGATGCAGATGGCTTCATCCACAGAGCTTGCAACAGGCCCTGTTAACAGTAAGGCAATAGAAATATCTTTATGAATAACGAATGAATAAACCAAATAACTTGAAATGTGCATTTTTGTAATTTCTGACTGGCTCAGAAGCATTTGAGGGCAGGATTTATGTATGATTTGTTCAGCATGATATATACCTAATGCTAAGCACAAGACCTTGTACATCAGTTCAGTTCAGTTCAGTTCAGTCGGTCAGTCGTGTCTGACTCTTTGAGACCCCATGAACTGCAGCACGCCAGGCCTCCCTGTCCATCACCAACTCCCAGAGTTTACTCAAACTCATGCCCATCAAGTCGGTGATGCCATCCAGCCATTTCATCCTCTGTCGTCCCCTTCTCCTCCTGTCCCCAATCCCTCCCAGCATCAGGGTCTTTTCCAATGAGTCAACTCTTTGCATGAGGTGGTCAAAGTACTGGAGTTTCAGCTTCAGCATCAGTCCTTCCAATGAACACCCAGGACTGATCTCCTTTAGGATGGCAGGTTCTAAATAATACATGTTGAGTGAATGGATGAATGTTACACATTGTTTCTAATGTGTAACAATGTGGTTACACATTGTTTTTACCATAAACTTTTATCCTGATTTTTTTTGTGTGTGTGGTGATTTTTTGATGTTGTGAATTGGAAACATATTGTTCAAAGATAGATATCTTTATTCCTTTTAGACTAATGCCGGACAAGTATACAGATGAGAAGACATAATAAGTTTTTAACTTAACTGGAGCTAACATTTGTTTATTTCCATAAGTGATCTTCTCTTTTTTCTTAATAAGGTGTTCTTTTTTAAAGAAAATGCCATGTATGTCTTTTTTTCACATTTGTATAATAAGACAGATAGCAAAAGGCATATTTAGAGATGTTTACAGGGTTATAGAAGCCAAAATGGCAAAGACTGGAGGTAGTAATTTACTCAATTGCTGAAGAAGTAATTTACTCCTGGGTTACTGTGAGAACAATTACAGAACTTCTGATACATTAGCACTATGTTTCCCTAATAAAGAACTTTTTTTACAGAAGCTAACATTTTAAAATATTCATTAGTTAAATCGAATTACTTCATTCAAAGGAGAAGTTCACTGTTCACTGTACACTTAAAAAATTAGTCATCTGTGCTTCTCAGAAAAAATTTGGAAAGTGAGGAAAAATGGGAAACATTATCATAAACCTGCTATTTAAACAATATTATTATCAAATTGTGGTATAGTTCCTTTCTTATCTTTATCTTTTTCTAACTATATAAAATCATATGTTTCCTGAATTTTTCTACTTTTTAGTGTATTAAAAGATTTTTTTTTCCTGCTGGTATACAATCTATTAATTAAGAAGTTGCCTAATAATAATTCTCCTTCTAGGCAAAATGGAATAATAGAAACTAGATATAACATCTCACCCAAAACAATAATTAAATAATGAACAATGGTTTTGAAGACACTGGACACAGGCAATGAATAACAGATATTCCCAAGAGAATGCAAACAAATGGGATAATCTCTAAAATTTCTTTACCTTGGGATAAAGAAAACTTATTGCCTTGGGATAATTTCTAGGAGGGGAATACACAGAGAGCCTGGCTGACTCACTGAATTGAGGAGATGAACTTCAAGGTTTGGAAAGACAAAATACAGCTAGAGTTCTCAGGGAAAGGTATCAAAGGCAAGGGCTGCAGAGACAGAGCTGAAGAGGGTCTTCCTCACATATTTAACTGAGCACTCATCAGCCCATGCATGAAAAACTATTGAGCTTGGCACAAGAACCACCAAGAAGGATTAGAGGAGATAAATCAATCAGTAAATCAAAATTGACCTGGAACTGTTAGAATTAGCAAACATGGATGTTAACATATTTATTATGACTACATTTCCTATATTCTAAAAATTAAATAGAATATGCATACACACACAAATGCTAGATGAGCCTCTAAAGATATAATGTCAAAGTCTGAGATGAGAAATACAGTTGATGGATAGCAATAGATGAGACAGGGCAGAAGGAAATACTGTGCTCAGTCACTTCAATTGTGTCTGACTCTTTGCGACCTATGGACTATAGCCCAGCAGGCTACTCTGTCCATGGGATTCTCCAGGCAAAAATACTGGAGTGGGATGCCATGCTCTCTTCCAGGGGATCTTCCAAATCCAGGAGTCAAACCCATATCTCTGGCATGAATTGAAATACCAGAGAATACAAACTAACCACTGACTCAATGGACTTGAGTTTGAGCAAACTTGGGGAGATGGTGAAAGACAGGGAAGCCTAGCATGCTGCAGTCCATGGTGTTGCAGAGAGTCGGTCATGACTGAGTGACTGAACAGCAACAAAGAAACTAACCAACTGAAAGCAAAGGGAAAAGATTTGTTTTAAAAAAGAAGTTGGCCTGCTGAGGGAAAAATCTAAGCAACCTATTATATTAATACATGGAATTGAAGTCCCTAATGACAAAAAACAGAGAGATGATGGAAAAATATTTAAAGAAATAATAGCTGAAAAACTTCTGAATTTGTTTAAAATACACACCAAGTTCTATGAAAGCTAATAAGCTCCCATCACAAAATAAATGAAGAAAAGTAGATCGTCACATTATGATAATCAATATCTTATAATGAGTACTCAGGAAAAATTCTTAACAAGAGATAGAGAAAAAACAATGAATGTTAAATACAAAGGGACAAAGAAAGGCCTGTCAACAGATATCTCATTGTAATGAAGAGGATAGTGAAGCAGTGTCTTTAAAGTACTAAAGGAAAATTAGCATCTTGGAGTTCTTTACTCAGAAAAGTTGAAGACTAGATAAAGATGCTTTTAGACACACAAGAGTGAGAATGTTTATTACTCAAAGACTACGGTATAAAATATATTAAGGAAATTCTTCAGGAAAAGGAAAACTAATTCTAGATGGAAATATGAATCTTCACAAAGGACAAGTAAATATACAAGATATATTTCTTATTTTTTAAGCTCTTTGAAAGATAAAGAGTGATACCAAAAGAACACTCAGAAACAGAAAAAAAAAAGAAAGAAAGAAAGAAAGAAGATACCAGAAGAGATGTTAGAAGAGAAAGAGATACTAGAAATCATTCTATCCCTGTATGCTCAGAGGAAAGTCCATATGAAGACATAATGAGAAAGTGGATGCCTTCAGGCCAAGAAGAGAGCCCTCACTAGATACCTAATTTGCTAGTGCTTTGATGGGGAACGTGCCTCTAGAACTGTGAGGAAATAAATATCTGTTGTTTAATAACCCCAATCTTGAATATTTTGTTATGGCAGCCTGAGCAGACTAATGCGCCCCTACAATCAGAAACAATACCAGAATGTCTGCTTTTGTTACTCCTGTTCAAGATTGTGCTGCAAGTTGTAGCCAGCAATCATAAAGGAGTCTGGATTGGAAAGAAGGAAGCAAAACTCTTTCTAATCACACACAACATGATCTTATAGACTGAAGATCCTAACGTATGCCAAAAACCCATTAGAGGGAATAAACAAGTTCAGGTAGATTGTGGGATATAAGATGAATATAGAAAAATCAACTGAATTTGCATATGTTTGCAATAAATGAACCAAAAATGAAATTAGGAGAATCATTACAATTGACAGAACATTTCTAATAGCATCAAAAAGAATAAAATAAATACAAATTAACTTAACCAGGTTAAGTTTGCAAGACTTAGACATTGCAAAATATTGTTGCATGAAATAAAAATGATCTGAATGCATAGAGACATGCTGTATTCTTGGGTAAGGAAAAATATTGTTAAGACAGCAATACTACCCAAAGTAGTCTAAAGATACAATGCAGTCTCTATCAAAATTCCAATTGTCCGTTATTTTTTGAGAAGTGAACAAGCCAACTCCAAAATTCATTAAAAATTACAAGAGAGCATGAATAGTTAAAACAATCTTGGAAAAGAACAAAGTTGAAATAGTAAAACTTCCCAAACTTATTTATTTATAAATTTATATTTTATGTCGGATAGGATAGTATAGTGTCCAATATAACATAGTTGATTAATAATGTGCTTTAAAAAAACAAAAAACAGTGTTAGTTTCAGGTTACAGCAAAGTGATTCAGCCTGCAATGTGGGAGATGATCCCTGGGTTGGGAAGATCCCCTGGAGAAGGGAAAGGCTACCCACTCCACTATTCTGGCTTGAAGAATTCCATGGACTGTATAATCCATGGGGTCGCAAAGAGTCAGACAGGATTGAGTGACTTTCGCTTCACTTCACTTCATTTTTTTCAAACTTTTTTCCCTTGTAAATTATTACAGAGTATTGAGCAGAGTTCGCTACACTATGCGGTATGTCCTTGGTTATGTATTTTTAAAATAGTAGTGAGTGCTTGTCAACCCCAAACTCCCAATCTATCCCTTTCCCTTCCCTTCCCCCTGGAAAACATAAATTCATTTTCTAAGTCTGCAAGACTTGTTTTGTTTTATAAATAAGTTCATTTGTGTCTTTTTTGAAGATTCTGCACAAAGGGATATCTTGTGATATTTGTCTTTCTTTCTCTGACTCACTTCATTTGATATGATCATCTAAATGTAAATACAAAAACATACATCAGTTCAGTTCAGTTCAGTTGCTCAGTCGTGTCCGACTCCTTGTGACCCCATGAAGTGCAGCACGCCAGGCCTCCTTGTCCATCATCAACTCCCAGAGTTTACTCAAACTCATGTCCATCGAGTCGGTGATGTCATCCAGCCATCTCATCCTCTGTCATCCCCTTCTCCTGCCCCCAATCCCTCCCAGCCTTCAGGGTCTTTTCAAATGGGTCAGCTCTTCGCATCAGGTGGCCAAAGTATTGGAGTTTCAGCTTCAGCATCAGTCCTTCCAATGAATACCCAGGACTGATCTCCTTTAGGATGGACTGGCTGGATCTCCTTGCAGTCCAAGGGACTCTCAAGAGTCTTCTCCAACACCACAGTTCAAAAGCATCAATTCTTCGGCGCTCAGCTTTCTTTATAGTCCAGCTCTCACATCTAACCATACTGGAAAAACACAGGCCATCAAGTCAGTGATGTCATCCAACCATCTCATCCTCTGTTGTCCCCTTCTCCTCCTGCCCGTAGTCCCTCCCAGCATCGGGATCTTTTCCAGTGAGTCAACTCTTCGCATGAGGAGGCCAAAGTATTGGGGTTTCAGCTTCAGCATCAGTCCTTCCAATGAACACCTAAGACTGATCTCCTTTAGGATGGACTGGTTGGATCTCCTTGCAGTCCAAGGGACTCTCAAGAGTCTTCTCTAACACCACAGTTCAAAAGCATCAACTTATACAATATTGTAAATCAGATATACTTCAATTTTTAAAATTCCACATTCAAAGCATAAAAACCCACAAATAAAATCAGTAGCTATTAAACCATAGTGCACCTTGTATCTGTATATTAAATTTCTAGTACTGATTTAGTTATGTTTAGCGTCAAGGAATCAGTTTTGAGTTGTGTTCAATATTTAGACTTCATCCCCACCAAATCATTTTTGAAAGTGAATGGAGAAATCATTTACAACACATGGAGTCCTGTAGGACTTCAAAGGTATTTGAAAGTGAAAAGGACTTTGAGAACAGCGGTTCAGCAGCTACGTGATATGCTGTTCCCCGTGGCTCAGTCACGTACTGGAGAAAGCCTTAAAGGCTGAGGTAAGATGTTTACTGCCTGGATAGAACACTCAACTATTAAGCCCAATTATCAGCCTCATTTTGTATTTTCAACCTTGTTGCAAAACTTGTGCAGTGCCAGTCAACATTAATCCTTGGTGGAAACTCTGTGGAATCTGCTGAAAAATCCCAAAGAATATAAATTTCTTTGAATAGATTGACAAGGCCATATCACATTATGATTTAGAGCCAAATGATTTAAGGCTTTGCATTTTCATGAACTTCTAGTGGTTGACAATGACACATTGAAATGATTGAAGTGCTGTGAGGGAAGTAAAAATCTTGCAGTGCTAGTGGAGGAGTGTTGTCTGTATTAACTATTTCTTGGCTCGTAACACTATCCTGAAGATTCTGATCAGCTTTAAAAAAATTAAATGAAAGCTACTGATTTTTTTTTTTTTTTTTTAAGCAGCAGTTCTCTTGACACTGCTGCTACTACAGAAGTTTAAGAAGTAGTTTTTCTGGGCTCTTAAAAAAAGTTATGACTATTGGCTAGGGTGGAAACACACCTTTTACATATTTCATATAAATCTTTAAGCAATAGATGAAGAAGATCTACATAATCTCATCTAGTCATTTCCTGTGATAAGTAAGGGTTTTTTTTTTATTATCCCTTCTATGGTTCAATATAAAAAAAGGTGACTAGATTTCTTGCTGAGAATGAAGAGGTAGATTTTTGTACCTTGTCACCCTGTGGCTATCAGATGACCAAGTATAAAGTAAATTTGGTAGGCATCAAGATGATAGAGTAGGAAGATTCTCAGCTCACTTCCTTCCACAGGTACCCCCAAATTACAACTGCTTACAGAGCAGCTATATCTGAGAACAACCTGAAGAGTAGCAGAAGATTTTCTACAATTTAAGATAGTCAAGGAGATACAATACTATGGGTAGAAGCAACTGAAATGCAGTTTAGTCAGGACCCATGTTCTCAGTGTAGGGACTGGGAACTCATAACTGGGAGGGAAGTCACAATTGCAGAGATCCTCCCTAAGGCCTGAGGGATCCCAGTCACACATCAGAGTCCCCAAGGAGGAGGGGGCCCTGCACCAGAAGGGTAACCTCCCAAACATTAGCTTAATTGCTAAATTGCGTTTGCCTCTGAGACTCCATGGACTGCAGCATGCCAGACTTCCCTGTCTTTCACTACCTCCTGGAGTTTGCTCAAACACATCCATTGAGTCGGTGATACCATCCAACCATCTCATAGTCTGTCACCCCTTCTCCTGCCCTCAATCTTTCCCAGTCAGGGTCTTTTCCAATGAGTCATCATATTTATTAGCTATATATTTTTCTATATAAGCCTATTTTTTTTCCTCTTAGCAGCTTGGAATATTTGGTTACCGTGAAGTATGAGTCCTACTAGATGGTAGACTATGTTAAATATTTCTTTTTTTTCTTTTTCAAAGTAAAACTTTGGTTATAAGTCATCTAGATGAGGAGAAAGATACTTTGTTGGGCAATCTCTTTTTGGAACATCCTTTTAAACTTCCAAATATTCATAGATTTAAAGCATTTCAGTCCATTACATTCCTTGTTCTTCTGATTCTCAAATCATCAGTTTTTTCACTCTGGGTCCCTTAAAGTTGGCACATGGATTCTTCTATTATGACCCAATTAATCTCTAACAGCTTGTTTGTTTTCTGTCACAATAAACTATCCCAAGCTCTTGTTCTTTTCCTTACCAAAACCTAGCTATTTTTAGCTGTAAATGGTTTTGCAATCCACAATGTGACTTTAGTGGCATTAATTGCAAGAAAATATAGTGTTAAAACAATTGAAATTTTCAGAGAAAGAAATGTGACTATTTAGAAGTCATATTTTTAATATTTCTTGTTCAGTTTTAGCATACAACATAATTACTTTGATTTTATAATTTTATTTTTTCTTTTACCGAAACTACTGATTCACAATATCAAATTATTTATTCTCTCTCACAATGTACAAGATATGCCAATTCCTACAAACCTAAAAATTAGAATTTAAAAATGCAGAATGACATTAAAAATTATTGAAAAATTTTTTGTGTGTCTTTAGAGCCTACTAAATATATAATATAGTTTTGTCTCATTTGCAAATTACACCCTGGTTTAGTTTCTAATTCGATACATAGTTATCTTCATTCATTTGGGGAAATTCTTTTCTGTATAAAGGATTTCTTTATGTTTGTATTTTTATCAGTTGAATGGTTGTGAAATATTATTTTACTGTTTTTAGTTTGTAGTTCTCATAGCATAACTGAGTTTGAGCAAGTTTTCATGTTTAGTATTATTTGTATTTCTTTCAATGAATTTCTACAAATGTCAAATGTCTCTTTGTATTGGGCTATTATCTTCTGTATATCTAGCTCTTTTTATTTGGGGATGATCACTTTTTATCTGTTATATAAATGTAAGTATTGTTTCCAAGATAGTCATATATCTTTTGATATATCAATATTTCCTGCTTTTGACAATGTAGAAATTTTGATTCAGCTAATCAAGTTAATTTTTTTCCTAATGGCTTCTGGACTTTGAGACCTAGTTAGAGAGACCATATACAGTCCAGATTTTAAAGGAATTAGTTTATATTTTGTTTTACTATTTGTTATTTTCATTGTGTTGGATATGTGTGGAATTTATCTTGGTTTGTGATATATAGGCCAAATTCATATTTTCCCAAATGGTTATCTAGTAATTTCAAAGTTTTTCATGAAAAAAGTTCTTTAACCTAGTATTAGAGATATATTGACCATGACCTTTTTTAGTACTCCACACTGTCTATCCAAGTGAGTATGCTATACTAGCTGTGAATTTTAATAGTTGGAGTTAAAAATAATTGCCATTTTAAATTCAAATTTCAGAATTACACAAATGAACAGATTTTCAACCATAGCAAATTTTCAACCTACTTCTCTTAGTCCTTAGAAATTGTAGTACATATACACACACATTTAAAATATGTGAATATTTGTAAATACAAAGATCATTTTCTGAAGATAAAAAGGTAGAATATTTGGCTTATTTTTCCTCCATTTAATACATTTGGGTACAATTTTATTCTTGTAGAAATAGGTATATATTTATATTATAGTAAACACAAAATAAAGCTATTTAAATATAATATATGCACATAAAGAACTTCTAATTTTAAATTATTTTTTGCCTAAAATTCTGGATCTATAAAATGTTTGCTTCATGTGAGAATGACTAAGAATGTTAATATTAGATCAGAATCTTTATCATACATTGGTAAGCCAAAAGTAAATAAGTTCCATTTCCAAAGAAGTATTAATTGAAAATATTTTTAAGAAATAAATATAGATTAAAAATAAAATGCATACTGGCCATGCTTCATTAACTTAGAATTGTACTAAGTTAAACTAACATTCCTGAAGGACTTTCTGAAAGTCATTTAATTCTTAGTTGTTGTTTAATCACTAAGTTGTGTCTGATTTTTTACCCCATGGACTGAAGCATGCCAAACTCCTCTGTCCTCCACTACCTCCCAGAATTTGCTCAAATTCATGTTCAAACTCTTAGTTACCAGTTGCTAAAAATAGAAAGGTAAATTATTTTAAAAGGGTACCTACATTTTTCAAAATCTTATTGGTGAAGGACTAAATGGCCTTGATGTCAAGTTATCTTGTTTTTAATCAGTCAATATTATATCTGGTTTTATGGGATAATCATTTTAAAGTTGGTTTTTCAACTTTAACATTTATGGTCTTAGTGAAATAGATCTCAACTGGAATGTCATCAATGGGCATTTTATTATTAAGGAATTAGCTGAGAGTTATATATATTTTTTTCTTGAGATTTAAGAGAACATGGCCAACTTTCCAAAAGAATTAAGAGGAAAGGCCAGGCTGGCATGTTACAAGGATTCTATGCTCATTTGTGTAATGGGCTTACAAGCATAAAGTAACATCTGTTTGCAAAATGATGCACTGGAACAATGCCTCTCTGAATTTTGCAGTCAAGTTCATAGGAAAGTTATTAGTATTAATTCTAAGTTGAGGAACTGATTAACGGGAAAATTAAAATCTACCTCTAGCATTTGAATAAGTATTCTGATTGAAAATCTAATATCCATAAGAAACTGTGGGATTCATAATGCATACTTGTACAAAAGACTTGATACTTTGTTTTCCCTTATTCTGTACTTTTAAAAAGTAAGTGGAACTCTTTGTTTCCAAATATTAAATAAATAAATGATTTGTATTATTACAGGTGAGGTATAGACCTGTAGGGTCACGAGAGATACAGTTATTTCAAATTTTAGGAAGCAAAATAAGGTCATAGTGCTTCTTTTAAAAATCTTATTTATTATGGGGAATCAAAACAAACATTACTATGAATATTTGCAGAAAAAATTCAAGGCAATTTGAGGAAATGAGATAAATATGTTCATAACTATTTGTAATCCATTGCAGAATAAGAGAAAAAAAATGGAAATGTGACTGCAAAAATGGAATATTTGATAATTATGGTTGAACATAAAGGATATAATTTTTTATTTGGTTTTTGATGCATAAGTAGGATTTAAAAAGCTGAGTGTGTGTTTGTGAAGAGGGGAAAGGGCTAGGTTCCTACATCAGGCATAAAGAGGACATATCAGAAAAGGAAGAATATTTCAATCTGAAAAACAGATCAAGCAAAGACATGAATATAGGAAAGTTGAGGATATAATTCCAGAGAATTATGCTGCACTTGTTATGACCACAAAACAGAAATATGAAGAAATAAGAAGAATCTTTTAACCATAAAAATAAGAATTCAATGGTCTCAAAAGTTGACTTATTATTATTATTTTAAATATATAGATCTCAGAGTGCTGTAGTTGGAATTCTCCCAAGACACACAATTAGATGTGTATAGCTTATATGCATACAAACCACACACAGGGTTGGGCAAAAAGTTCGTTCATGTATATATATGAAGGGAGAGAGAGATTTATTCTGTTAAAGCATACATAGCATAAAATCTACATTTTTAAGTGTACAACTCAGTGACATTAGGTACATTCACAATGTTGTGTTAACATTACACTATTAAGCTGAATAATAGCACTGTTACACATTTGAGATATTATCAACATTTTTTGAAACCTTTTGGTTATGCTTCCCAGTCTCTTTTCACTTATAAAATTTACTTAGTTTTGAGATGTCTTCACATATATTTTAAGAAAAAGCAACACAAAATTTATTTTGAAGTTTGGAATCTAGGATGTCCCATCTCCAAATCTTCGGTGATCTTTGGTGAACCATTTAGACTTTCTGGGTTTATATTTCCACGTTTGTAAATTGAGGGTAGTAAAATACACAATCCAAAATACACAATAACAAAATATAATTTTGTTATTATACAACAGGATGTGTGATCTGTGAGGCCACAGAGGGTTCTAAGGTTAGAAGGACCCTGCAATTAGGTTAATTCCATTTTGAAATTCTTAATAATTTGAATAAGGAATCTTGCATTTTAATTTTGCACTGCCCTCTGCAAACTGTGTAGTTACTTTTTATGAAAACAGCTGTGTTTTTAGGATTAAATGATGTGGGTGAGATCCTTAAGTATATCTTCCTTGTTTTATTTACCATTTTAAAAAGTAAATTTTCTAAGGGAAGAAATGTAAAGAAAGAAAAATCAGAAAAATTCAACTCCCATACTTCTACTTTTATATACACAGCACTGTACTCAGGACTGAAATTGTATCACCTTGATTGGCTACTGAGAAAAGTCAAGCATTTTGATTTAACAGCCCAAGAGCTTTCCAAGTGTTCTTTTCAGGCAATATCTTTAAACAGCAATATGGTTGTGACAGGTTGGATTACAGCATTTAGCACTTTTCCAGGAGTTCTTTGATTTTACATGCTTTCTGCCTTTCAGAAAGATCTGTACCAGACATCTCAGATATGAAATAAATATATTTTTATTGCTTATTCTGGAGTATATAATGTCACCCTAACATTGACAGGAAATATATTTTTTCCTAGCAGAAAGCTTGAATAGTCAAGTGATCTCAAATATTTAATACTCACTAGTCATAAACTTTAAAAATAATCAGGCTGGGAATATATACTTATTGGCAACATATGAGGCACATACATATTCTATATTTTGAAAGTTAGATGAAGGAAAGCTTTTAATAATTTATATCTTAGAATTGGTCATAAAAGGAACAGTACTAAACTAATTAAATAATGTGTAAAAAATAGATTTTGCATGCCTTACTTACTGAACAGAGAATTATCATGAGTTTCTCCTTGTGATATGAAAGCTGCAGATGGTTAATTACTATTAATACAGAAAGACTTGCCATGATAAACCTATTGTTATAAATTTCACAAACTTCTCCACATTGCTACAGTCACAATGTTTTGAAATAAGTTAGATATAAGAACATTCAAAAATATATTTCTACCAATTTATTTTGTTTCATGATATTTCCACCATTTTGAGCATCTGAAATACAGAATAATCTAATATTATTTATAGCAACTCCTCAAATTACCTCCTTCTCCTTAGAAGACATGTCCTCAAATCACCTTAATCATGATTTTCCAGGTGAAAACAATACTCTTTCATTATATCTATTAAAGTTCATTGGGCACTGCCTATATGCATTATTTCATACTAAATATTAGAAAATAATGCTGTACAATGTAATTATCTCTCAGGTAGCTCAAGTCTGTTTTAAGCACAGACAAAATATTTCAAATAATGTCCACAATGTATATCTACACCCTTGAAGACACTGTACAAAAGTCCATGGTAGATATTATACCTGATCTTAGCCAAATATCAATAATTACTTTAATTGTAAATGGATTAAATGTTCCAAGCAAAAGACACAGACTGGCTGAGTTGATACAAAAGCAAGACCCATATACACGCTGTCTGCAAGAAACCCACTTTAGACCTAAAGACACATGTAGACTGAAAGTGAGAGGATGGAAAAATATATTCCATGCAAATGGAAAGCAAAAGAAAGCTGGAGTAGCAATCCTCATATCAGACAAAATAGACCTTAAAATAAAGAATATTACAAGAGATAAGGAAGGACACTATCTAATCATTAAGGGATCAATTCAACAGGAAGACATAACAGTTGTAAATATCTATGCACCCAACAAAGGAGCACTTTAGTACATAAGACAAATACTAACAGACATAAAAGGAGAAACTGATAGGAACACAACAATACTAGGAGACTTTAACACCGCACTCACACCAATGGGCAGATCATCAAAACAGAAAATTAATAAGGAAACACAAGTCTTAAATGATACATTAGATGAGGTGGATCTCATTGATATCTTCCAGACATTCCATCCAAATACAGAGGAATACACCTTCTTTTCAAGTGCACATGGAACATTCTATAGGATAGACCACATCGTGGGTTGCAAGTCAAACCTCAGTAAATTTAAGAAAATTGAAATTGTATCAAGCATCTTTTCTGACCAAAATGCTATGAGACTAGATATCAGTTACAAGAAAAAAAAACTGTAAAAAATGCAAACACATGGAGATTAAATAATACATTTCTAAATAACAAACAGGTTACTGAAGAAATTAAAAGAGAAATCAAAAAATTTCTAGACACAAATGACAATGAAAACATGACAACTCAAAACCTATGGGAGGCAGCAAAAGCAGTTCTAAGAGGGAAGTTTATCACAATACAATCCTACCTCAAGAAACAAGAAAAACACTGAATAGACAACCTAACTTTACACCTAAAACAACTGAAAAAAGAAGAACAAAAAAAACCCAAAATTAGCAGAAGGAAAGACATCATAAAGATCAGAGCAGAAATAAATGAAAAAGAAATGAAAGAAACAATAGTAAAGATTAATAAAGCTAAAAGGTGGTTCTTTGAGAAGATAAACAAAATTGACAAATCTTTAGCCAGACTTATCAAGAAAAAAATAAAGAAGAATAAAATCAACAAAATTAGAAATGAAATAGGAGAGGTTACAACAGACAATGTAGAAATGCAAAGGATTATAAGAGACTATTATGAACAACTGTATGGCAATAAAATGTATAACCTGGAAGAAATAGACAGATACTTAGAAAAGTTCAATTTTCTAAGACTGAACCAGGAAGAAATAGAAATTATGAACAACCCAATTACAAGCACTGAAATTGAAGTTGTGATCAAAAATCTCCCAAAAAAACCAAAAGCCCAGGACCAGATGGCTTCACCAGAGACTTCTATTAAACATTTAGAGAAGAGCTAATGCCTATCCTTCTAAACTCTTTCAAAAAGTTGCAGAGGAAGGAACACTTCCAAACTTATTCTATGAGGCCACCAACACCCTGATAGCAAAGCCAGACAAAGACAACACAAAAAAAGAAAACTACAGGTCAATATCACTGATGAACATAGATGCAAAAATCCTCAACAAAATTTTAGCATACAGAATTCAGCAACACATTAAAAAGTTCATACACCATGATCAAATTGGACTTATTCCAGGGATGCAAGGGTTCTTCAATATCCACAAATCAATTAATGTGATACACCATATTAACAAACTGAAGATAAAAACCATATGATCATCTCAATAGGTGCAGAAAAAGTCCTTGACAAAATTCAGCACCCATTTATGATTAAACCTCTTCAAAATATGGGGATAGAAGGAACCTACCTCAACATACTAAAGGCCATATATGATAAGTCTACAGCAAACATTACTTTTTATTGTGAAAAACTGAAAGCATTCCCCCTAAGATCAGGAACAAGACAAGGGTGTCCACTTTCACCATTATTATTCAACATAGCTTTGAAAGTCTTAGTTACAGCAATCAGAGAAGAAAAAGAAATAAAAGGAATCTAGATTGGAAAAGAAGAAGTAAAGCTCTCACTGTCTGCTGATGACATGATACTGTACATAGAAAACCCTAAAGATAGTATCAGAAAATTATTAGAACTAACCAGTGAATTTAGCAAAGTTGCAGGATACAAAATCAATACACAGAAATCACTTGCATTTCCATACACTAACAATGAAAAATCAGAAAGAGCAGTTAAGAAATCAATCCCATTCACCATTGTAACAAAAAGAATAAAATATCTAGGAATAAACTTACCTAAGAAGATAAAAGAACTGCACACAGAAAATTATAATACACTAATGAAATAAATCAAAGATGACTTAAACAGATGGAGAGATATTCCATGTTCCTGGGTAGGAAGAATCAATATTGTGAAAATGACTACACTACCAAGTGCAATCTACAGATTCAGTGTGATCCCTATCAAATTACCAATGGCATTTTTCTCAGAACTAGAACAAGAAATTTCACAATTCATATGGAAATACAAAATACCCTGAATAGCCAAAGCAGTCTTGAGAAAGAAGAATGGAGTTGGAAGAATCAACCTTCCTGACTTCAGATTATCCTACAAAGCTACTGTCATCAAGACAGTATGGTACTGGCACAAAAGCAGAAATATAGACCAATGGAACAAGATAGAAAGCCCAGAAATAAACCCATGCACCTATGGGTACCTTATTTTTGACAAAGGAGGCAAGAATATACAGTGGGGAAAAGACAGCCTCTTCAATAAATGGTGCTGGGAAAACTGGACAGCTACATGTAAAAGAATGAAATTAGACCACTTCCTAACACCATACACAAAGATAAACTCAAAATGGATTAAAGAACTAAATATAAGACCAGAAACTATAAAACTTGTAGAGGAAAGCATAGGCAAAACACTCAATGACATAAATCAAAGCAAGATCCTCTATGACCAACCTCCTAGAGTAATGGAAATAAAGACAAAAGTAAACAAGTGGGACCTGATTGAACTTAAAAACTTTTACACAGCAAAGGAAACTATAAGCAAGGTGAAAAGACAGCCTTCAGAATGGGAGAAAATAATAGCAAATGAAACAATTGACAAAGGATTAATTTCCAAAATATATAAGCAGCTCATACAACTCAATACTAGAAAAACAAACAACCCAATCAAAAAGTGGGAAAAAGACCTAAACAGACATTTCTCCAAAGAAGACATACAGATGGCTAACAAACACATGAAAAGATGCTCAACATAGCTCATTATTAGAGAATACAAATTAAAACTACAATGAGATATCACCTCAGGTTGGTCAGAATGGCCATCATCAAAAATCTGCAAACAATAAATGCTGGAGAGGGTGTGGAGAAAAGGGAACACTCTTGCACTGTTGGTGGGAATGTGAATTAATACAGCCACTATGGAAGACGGTATGGAGATTCCTTAAAAAACTAGGAATAAAGCCACCATATGACCCAGCTGGGTTATATACATATATATATATGTATATCCCTCTGGGGTTATATGTATATATATATATATATATATATATATATATAGGAATAGGAATAATAGGAATAAAACCTCCATATGACCCAGCTGGAATAAGAATAATAGGAATAAAACCTCCATATGAGATTTTGTTCATATATACATATATATATATATATCAATAGGAATAAAGCCTCCATATGACCCAGCTGGGTTTTATATATATATATATATATATATATATATATATATATATCCCTCTGGGGTTATATATATGTGTGTGTATATATATATATAACCATATATATATATATCCCTCTCCTGGGCCTATACCCTGCTGCTGTTGCTGCTTAGTCACTTCAGTTGTGTCCATCTCTGTGTGACCCTATGGACTGTAACCCTCCAGGCTCCTCTGTCCATGGGATTCTCCAGGCAACAATACTAGAGTGGGTTGCCATTTCCTTCTCCAGTCTGCCCCCTGAGGAAACCAAAATTGAAAGAGACATATGTATCCCATTTTTCATTGTAGCACTATTTACAATAGCTAGAACATGTAAGCAACCTAGATGTCCATTGACAGTTGAATGGATAAAAAAGTTGTGGTGCACATACACAATGGAATATTATTCAACAGTAACATGGAATGCATTTGAGTCAGTTCTAATGAGGTGGATGAATCTAGAGTGTATTACACAGAGTGAAGTAAGTCAGAAAGAGAAAGATAAATATTGTGTACTAATGCATATATATGGAATCTAGAAAAATGGTACCAAAGAATTTATTTGCAGGGCTGCAGTGGAGAGGGAAATGGCAACCCATTCCAGTATTCTTGCCTGGAGAATCCCAGGGACAGAGGAGCCTGGTGGGCTGCCATCTATGGGGTCGCACAGAGTCAGACACGACTCAAGTGACTTAGCAGCAGCAGCAGCAATGGAGAAAGAGACATAAAGAATAGACTTATGGACATGGGGAGAGGGGAAGAAAGGGTGAGATGTATGGAGAGAGTAACGTGGAAACTTCCATTACCATATGTAAAATAGGTAGCCAATGGGAATTTGCTGCATATCTCAGGAAACTCAAACAGGGGCTCTGTATCAACCTAGAGGGGTGGAAAGGGGAGGGAGATGGGAGGGAGTTTCAAAAGGGAAGGGTTATATGTATACCTATGGCTGATTCATGTTGAGGGTTAGGCAGAAAACAACAAAATTCTGTAAAGCAATTATCATTCAATTAAAAAATAGATAAATTTTTTTAAAAAGCCCATGGTAAAATTCCATGTATTCCAAAAACTTTTTGTATCAAATATTAATGTTTTTCCTAATTATTTTGTGCATAAATTAGAATGTGGATTCACTGGATTTAAGGTTTAGTTCGGTCAATAAATATACTTTTTGGTGACTGCTTAAAACTAGAACAGGGTCACTGTGAAAGGAAACAAGTATATTATGACACTTTTGGGTCAGTCACATTTTAAATAGCTTCCCACTGTGATGATAAAGTCAATTTATGATAACTACAGTATGACCTAGTCATGCCGTAACTTCCCAAGGTATATTCATTTCTAAAAGAGTTTAACGGTTCTTGTTAGTAATGTGATCAAAGGAAAATTTCATTGCTTTCCCACAAATTTTACTGATAATACATTCTCTAAGGATATCATTAAGTAGAACTATTCTTTCATTAACCCTGGAACTAATTCTAATCCGTTTCTAGTTCATTGCTTTCTCTTGACCTTATTTTCATCATAGACTTGTATTAAAGGAACACACCCTTATTTCATTTGTGCAGATATGTTAAAATATTTTGTCAATAATATATATGTCTAATATAATCACTATAAATTATATTTATTATACATAGAAGTATTAAATTTATTAACTCAATATAATCAAACTTAAATTATATATACATTTTAATATAGCATATATATGTACAAAATTATATGTCTGTGTATATCATACTATTTTCTCAATAAATCATTTTAATAAACTACCTCCTAAAAATGGTAGATCACACATATTTGAAGTTTTTCTCCAGAAACCTCACTCAAATGATAGGAAAAGAAAAAAAAAAGAATATTACCAACAAAGTAAAACAAAAGGAAACAAGAGTGGATAGAAGAATTCAGTACTTTAGAACAGGGAAAGAGTGTAGGTGAATAGCAACTAACATCAGAGCAGAGCAAAGTGCAGAGTAAGTGACTGCCAAGAGAATTCAAAGGAAAAGTCAGGTAATTCACCTTGAAGAAATCCCTAGAAACTGTACTGAATATGCCAAGTGTATGGAAGGACAGGATGCAAAGGCTGAAAACAGAAGAATAGGTGAAATCTCACTATCCAGAATGTTTCCATATTTAAACCTTCTACCTCACAAAAGAATAAAGAATAATTTATGTATTGCTTATTCATGAGATATTTACCCTATTCAGATGTACCAGCCATATGGTAATGAAAAAGTGAATACACAGACTGAGAAAAAAGTCATTAAGTGAAAGCCTATATATTGAATTATGTGAAACCTCAGGTCTACTTTCTCCCTGATCCCATAACACTCTTTGCCAAGCACATATCCCATTTTCCTCCCTGCTCCAGCAGAGGTATTGCATGAATATCTTCTGGAGAAGTAGAATGGCCTCAAAGAATAGTCTTCTCTCTAGGAGTTCTACAGTTTTTGGTCTTACATTTAGCCTTTTAATCCATTTTGAGTCTATCTTTGTGTACGGTGTTAAGAAGTGTTCCAATTTCATTCTTTTGCATGAAGCTGTTCAGTTTTCCCAGCACCATTTACTGAAGAGACTATCATTGCCCCATTGTACATTCTTGCCTCCTTTGTTAGACATAATGTGCCCACAGATGTGTGGGTTTATCTCTGGGCTTTCTATTTTGTTCCATTGGTTTATTTTTCTGTTTTTGTGCCAGTACCATACTGTCTTGATGACTATAGCTTTGTAGTATAGTCTGAGGGCAGCAAGGTTGATTCCACCAGCTTCATTTTTCTTTCTCAAGATTGTTTTGGCTTTTTTGGGTCTTTTGTGTTTCCTTTTAATTGTGAATTTTTTTGTTCTAGTTCTGTGAAAAATGCTATTGGTAATTTGATAGGGATTGCATTGAATCTGTAGATAGCTTTTGGTTGTATAGTTATTTTCACAATATTGTTTCTTCCTACCCAGGAACATGGAATATCTCTCCATCTATTTATGTTGTCTTTGATTTCTTTCATCAGTGTATTATAATTTTTTGTATACAGCTCTTTTGTCTTCTTAGGTAGATTTATTCCTAGGTATTTTATTCTTTTTGTTGCAATAGTGAATGGGATTGATTCCTTAACTTTTCTTTCTGATTTTTCATTGTTAGTGTATAAGAATGCAAGTGATTTCTGTGTATTGATTTTGTATCCTGCAACTTTGCTAAATTCGCTGATTAGCTCTAGTAATTTTCTGATAGTATCTTTAGGGTTTTCTGTGTATAGTATCATGTTGTCTGCAAACTGAGAGTTTTACTTCTTCTTTTCCAATCTAGATTCCTTTTATTTATTTTTCTTCTCTGATTGCCATGGATAGGACTTCCAAAACTATGTTGAATAACAGTAGTGAGAGTGAGCACCCTTGTTTTGTTCCTGATCTTAGAGAAAATGCTTCCAGTTTTTCACCATTGAGAATAATGTTTTCTGTGTGTTTATCTTATATGGCCTTTGTTATATTGAGGTAGGTTCTTTCTATGCCCATAATTTAAAGAGTTTTTATTATAAATGTGTGCTGAATTTTGTCAAAAGCTTTTTTGCATCTATTGAGTTTATTATATAGTTTTCATCTTTCACTTTGTTAATATGGTGTATCATATTGATTGATTTGCACATATAGAAGATTCCTTGCATCCCTGGGAAATGAATGGATTAAAAAATCTGTAGTACATATATGCAATGGATTATTACTCAGCCATAAAAAGGAACATATTTGAGTCAGTTCTAATGAGGTGGATGAAACTAGAGCCCATTATATAGGGTGAATTTAGTCAGAAATAGAAAAACAAATATCATATATTAATGCATACATATAGAATATAGAAAGATGTTACTGATGAACCTTTTTACAGGGCAAAAATGGAAATGCAGACATAGAGAACAGACTTGTAGACATGGGGTGGGGGAAGGAGAGGGTGGGATGAATGGAGAGTAGCATGATAATATATACACTACCATATGCAAAACAGATAGCCAGGGGAAATTTGCCGTATAACTCAGGGAACTCAAACTGGTGCTCTCTGACAACCGAGAGGGGTGGGACAGGGTAGGCAGTGGGAGGGGAGTTCAAGAGAGAGGGAACTTATGTATATCTATGGCTGATTCATGTAGATGGATGGTAGAAACTAAAACAATATGGTAAAGCAATTATCCTTCAATTAAAAATAAAATGTTTTTAAACATCTAAAAGAATAGTTATCCCATTATCTACAAGGGATTCACTGAAAAAGTACATGATTATCCTATAAAAAATGCCAGAACTTGTCCAGCACTACTGTATATCCAGTGCTAAATTGCTTCAGTAGTGTCCAACTCTTTGTGACCGTATGGTCTCTGTAGCCCTCCAGGTTCCTCTCTCCATGGGATTCTCCAGGAAAGAATACTAGAGTGAGTTGCCATGCCCTCTGACAAGGGATCTTCTGACTCAGGGATTGAACCCACATCTCTTATGTCTCCTGCATTAGCATGCCACTAATGCCACCTGGCATGTATCCAGAGGTCTCTTAGGCTGTCTTCACTTCTTTTCATTCTTTTTTCTGTATTCTGTTCTGAGTGATTTCCATCATTCTATCCTCCAGGTATTTACCCATTCTTCTGCCTCAGTTATTCTGTCATTGATTCCTTCTAGTATATTATTCATTTCTCTTCTTTAGTTCTTCTAGGTCTTTGGTAAACATTTCCTGCATTTTCTCAATCTTTGCCTGCATTCTTTTCCAGAGATCCTGGATAATCTTCATTATCATTACTCTGAATTCAGTTTCTGGGAGGTTTCCTATTTCCACTTCACTTAGCTGTTTTTCTGGGGTTTTACCTTTCTCTTCATCTAGAATACAACTTTCTGCTTTTTCATTATAATTAACTTTCTGTAATATGGCTTTTGTTTTAGCTGCTGTGAGACTGTGCTTCTTTCTTCTGTCTGTCCTCTGGTGGATAAGGTTAAGAGGCTTGTGTAAGCTTCTTGATTGGAGGGACTGGTGATGAGAAAAAACTGGGTCTTGCTCTGGGGGGAAGGGCCTTGCTCAGTAAAACTTTAATCCAATTATCTGCTGATGGGTAGGGTTGCACTCCCTCCCTGGTAGTTGTTTGCCCTGAGGTGATCCAGCCCTGGGGTCTACAGGCTCTATGGTAGGGTTAATAGTGAACTTCAAGAGGGTTTATACCAAGGGGAACCTTCCAGTGCCCCCATCCCTGTGGTGAGCCCTTGCCGACTCACACGTCCCCAGGAGGCCCTCCAACACTAGCAGGTAGTTTTGGTTCAGTCTCCTATGGAGTCCCTACTTCTCTCCTCTGGGTCTTGGTGAGCACAAAATTTTGTTTATGCCCTCCAAGACTGGAGTCTGTGTTTCCTTCAGTCCTTTGGAAGGCCTATAATCAAATCCCACTGGCCCTCAAGGCCAGATTCTCTGGGGATTCCCAGTCCCTTTGTCAGATCCTCAGGTTGGGAAGCCTGATGTGGGGTTCAGAACTTTCACAATAGTATGAGAACTTCTTTGATATTATTGTCCTCCAGTCTGTGAGTCACCCACACAGAGAGGATGGGGTTTGATTTTATTGTGACTATGCCCCTCCTACCATCTTGCTGAGGCTTCTTCTTTGTCTTTGGATGTGGGGTATCTTTTTTTTTTTTTTAAGGGTCACAGCATCCTCTTGTTGATGGGTGTTCAACAGCTAGTTTCAATTTTGGTGCTGTCACAGGAGGAGATGAGTGCACATCCTTCTACTCTGTCATCTTACAGTAGGAGCTTCTTGATGGAGGAAAATCCTTACTGGAAAGGTGGAACACCCAGGGAACGTGTGTTTTTCTTTTGTGCTGCTTTAAACCTACTAAAGGCTTCCCTGGTGGCTCAGCTGGTAAAAAACCTGACTGTAATATGGGAGACCTGGGTTGGGAAGATCCCCTGGAGAAGGGAATGGCAACCCACTCCAGTATTCTGGCCTGGAGAATACGTATGGGTTGTGAAGTGAAAAGTGAAAGTTGCTCAGTCGTGTCTGACTCTTTGCGACCCCATAGACTATACAGTCCATGGAATTCTCCAGGCCAGAATACTGGAGTGGGTAGCCTTCCTCTTCTCCAGGGGATCTTCCCAACCCAGGGATTGAACCCAGGTCTTCTGCATTGCAGGCAGTTTCTTTACTAGCTGAGCAACAAGGGAAGCCCAAGAAAAGTGGAGTGGGTAGCCTATCCCTTCTCCAGGCGATCTTTCCAACCCAGGAATTGAACCGGGTTCTCCTGCACCGCAGGTGGATTCTTGACCAACTGAGCTATCAGGGAAGTTAATGTAAAATATTGGGCTTCCCTGGTAGCTCAGCTGGTAAAGAATCCACCTGCAATGTGGGAGACCTGGGTTCAGTCCCTGGGTTGGGAAGATCCCCTGGAGAAGGGAATGGCTACCCCCTCAGCATTCTGGCCTGGAGAATTCCATGGACTGTATAGCCCATGGGTCACAAAGAATTGGACACAATTGGACACAAAGAATTGGACACTACAATATGACAACAGGTTGAACTTTAATGTCTGCTAAAATATACCAATTGGCAAATGTGTTGGTCTTAATTAAAATTGTGACTAAATTAATTTTATCTGGGGGTCTCACTTAATTTACACAAGGGTACCCCTTATACCCTTAGGGGAATTACCAAATGTAAAATAGAGAACACATAGGTTTGCCTTATGTTAACCATAAGAATGGAGAAGACAATGACAACCCACTCCAGTACTCTTGCCTGGAAAATCCCATGGATGGAGGAGCCTGGTAGGCTGCAGTCCATGGGGTCGCAACGAGTCAGACATGACTGAGCTTGCACTTTTCACTTTCCTGCATTGGAAAGGAAATGGCAACCCACTCCAGTGTTCTTGCCTGGAGACTCCCAGGGACAGGGGAGCCTGGTGGGCTGCCATCTCTGGGGTCGCACAGAGTCGGACACGACTGAAGCGACTTAGCAGCAGCAACCATAAGAATTATTACTTTGTCTAAATTTTCAATGATCATAGCATCCATTGTGCTAAAATATCACATAGTGCACATGAATACTATGATCCAATAAATAAATTAAATAGAGTCTTTACCAATTAAAAATTGGTTTGGTAAAAGGGGACCCCATGAATATACCCTCTCTGCTTCATTTAGAATAACTAATGTGACACAATGAAACCAAAGCACATGAGGACTGAACTGATACAAAACTTGTGATTATCCTCACTGCATCTCCATCTGATAGCTCAATTTAGTCTACACTTTAACCTACAAAGAAAGAGTACCATCTCCTAGTGGATTATCACAGTTTTAATGATGTGGGTCCTGTTGAGACCTCCTTACCCAATGTTTTTGAAATTTGAAGTTACTGATCCCATCCAATCAGCCTTTAGCAATCGCTTTGCTATTACAGATTTGGCTAATATGTTCTGTTCAGTGTCTATTTCAGCAGTCTTGCAGTCATAATTTGCCTTAGCTTTTTTGCCAGCTTTACTGAGATATAATTGACATGATTTGATACAAGTTTCTGTTGCAAAGTTCTTTAACTTCTGGAGGTTCCTAAATATACCTTCACACACAAAATGTTAACTGCATGTACATTTCTCCAAGATCACAGGTATGACACTGCATTGATAAGTTCCTCCTCTGAGGAGTTTGATTTCAAGGCTCACACAGAACGTAAAAATACAAAGGGGCTCACACACACAAAAAGTTATATCATTGACTCACACATGGTGTGAACCTCTGCCATCTCTGTTAAGCTTCTGAAAATCATTTGGTCAGCTGAGGACCTCTTCATCTCTGACACTGTCCAGAAATTTCTATGACCCTCATAGCACCCACAACATCTTTTAGGTTTTTCTGGGTTCTAGAGGCATTATATTCCACCATTATGTTTTCTGGAAGCCATCTATGCTGTTACTTGTAAATGAACCCACCTTGAAGGAGACTCTCCAACAAAAGGTTCTAGCATCTGTCCAAATAGAAATACAACAGGTACTCCTGATAGTGGTTGAAAGAGTCCCAGATACCCTTTCATTTTAGAGGCACGACCTCGCATGCCTTCTCTAGGCTCGGACTTTCCATAATGGTCATGATTAGCAAATGATCTTTGATGCAAGAAACTGTCCACCTTTGTTCCATATTACATGCTGTGCTATTAGGGAGGGCGTTGCTGTCCATAAAGTGGGTTCTCTTGGAAATGGAAGCTCTCATAGACCCTAGGCCTATAACTGTCCACATCTAGTTGCCTATTATGCCTTGGGTCAGGGAAACAGCACACTGTGATCTCAAAACACATGATATCATGTGTTTGATAGCATGGCTATCAAAACCTCTTAGCTACATAATGGATCCAAACCTGGGCTCCTACATGCAGGAGAGGATGGCTTCCCCTATGTTCAGTCCTCTGCCAAATATGGTAGTACTGGAGGACTCCTTGGCTAACTCCATGTTCAGTTAAGTTCAGTTCAGTCAAGTTCAGTTCAGTCGCTCAATCATGTTCGACTCTTTGCAACCCCATGAACTGCAGCACGCCAGCCCTCCCTGTCCATCATTAACTCCTGGAGTTTACCCAAACCCATGTCCATTGAGTCAGTGATGCCATCCACCCATTTCATCTTCTGTTTTCCCCTTCTCCTCCTGCCCTCAATGTTTCCTAGCATCAAGGGCTTTTCAAATGAGTCAGTTCTTCGCATCAGGAGGCCAAAGTATTGGAGTTTCAGCTTCAGCATCAGTCTTTCCAAAGAACACCCAGGACTGATCTCCTTGCAGTCCAAGGGACTCTCAAGAGTTTTCTCCAACACCACAGTTCAGAAGCATCAATTCTTCTACACTCAGCTTTCTTTATAGTCCAACTCTCACATCCTTACATGAACACTGGAAAAACCATAGCCTTGACTAGACGGACCTTTGTTGACAAAGTAATGTCTCTGCTTTTCAATATGCTGTCTAGGTTGGTCAAAACTTTCCTTCCAAGGACTAAGCGTCTTTTAATTTCATGGCTGCAATCAACATCTGCAGTGATTTTGGAGCCCAGAAAAATGAAGTCAGCCACTATTTCCACTGTTTCCCCATCTATTTGTCATGACGTGATGGGACTAGATGCCATGATCTTCGTTTTCTGAATGTTGGGTTTTAAGCCAACTTTTTCACTCACCTCTTTCATTTTCATCACAAGGCCCTTTAGTTCTTCACTTTTTGCCATAAGGGTGGTGTCATCTGCATATCTGAGGTTATTGATATTTCTCCCGGCAATCTTGATTCCAGCTTGTGTTTCCTCCAGCCCAGCATTTATCATGATGTACTCTGCATATAAGTTAAATAAGCAGGGTGACAATATACAGCCTTGATGTACTCCTTTTCCTATTTGGAACCAGTGTGTTGTTCCATGTCCAGTTCTAACTGTTGCTTCCTGAACTGCATACAGGTTTCTCAGGAGACAGGTAAGGTGGTCTGGTATTCCCACTTCTTTCAGAATTTTGCACAGTTTATTGTGATCCACACAGTCAAAGGCTTTGGCAAGTCAATAAAACAGAAATAGATGTTTCTCTGGGACTCTCTTGCTTTTTTGATGATCTAGCAGATGTTGGCAATTTGATCTCTGGTTCCTCTGCCTTTTCTAAAACCAGCTTGAACATCTGGAAGTTCATGGTTCACACATTGCTGAAGCCTGGCTTGGAGAATTTTGAGCATTACTTTACTAGCGTGTGAGATGAGTGCAACTGTGCGGTAGTTTGAGCATTCTTCGGCATTGCCTTTCTTTGGGATTCGAATGAAAACTGACCTTTTCCAGTCCTGTGGCCACTGCTGAGTTTTCCAAATTTGCTGACATATTGAGTGCAGCAATTTCACAGCATCATCTTATAGGATCTGAGATAGCTTAACTGGAATTCCATCACCTCCACTAGCTTTGTTCACAGTGATGCTTCCTAAGGCCCACTTGATTTCACATTCCAGGATGTCTGGCTCTAGGTGAGTGATCACACCATCATGATTATCTGGGTCATGAAGATCTTTTTTGTGTAGTTCTTCTGTGTATTCTTGCCACCTTTTCTTAATATCTTCTGCTTCTGTTAGGTCCATACCATTTCTGTCCTTTATTGAGCCCATCTTTGCATGATATATTCCCTTGGTAGCTCTAATTTTCTTGAAAAGATCTCTAGTCTTTCCCATTCTATTGTTTTCCTCTACATCTCTGCGTTGACCACCAAGGATGGCTTTCTTTTTTTTTTTTTTTTCACAGTCTTTATGAAGTTTTTGTTTTAAAGATGAAATTTATTTCAAAAGTTCTTATATAAACCAATCATGAATAAACTTTTACAATGAACTTCTCAAATCTTTTTACTATCTACCTTTCTGGCTCAGCTGGTAAAGAATACGCCTGCAATGCGGGACACCCGGGTTAGATCCCTGGGTTGGGAAGATCCCCTGGAGAAGGGAAAAGCCACCCACTCCAGTATTTCTGGCCTGGAGAATTCCATGAACTGTATAGTCCACGGGGTCACAAAGAGTCGGACACGACCGAGCGACTTTCACTTTCTTCTTGGGATAGCATTGGTATGATAGTATTACATTTTCTTTTTTATTCAAATGAACTATTTTAAAGATTAATGATTATTAGCAAATCTTGATGCAAGATAAACATGATACTATAAAATTACCATTTCCTATCAACTATCTAAAGTAAAAAAGTATTTGGTACTAAGTGTTCTTATGTTCAAACTCTAAAAGTAATTTTTAATCCCAAGGGAACTTGGTACTCCAAGACTTGAAAAAATTTTTTTAATGATATTTACATAATATATATATTTTAAATCACTAAGTTCCTCCTCATCACTGAAGTATGTGCTTTTCCTTATCCTTGGGCGTTTTGAATCATCTGATGTTGAAGGACCTCCTGAACTGGGTTTCCATTTTTTTTGTTCTTCAGTTTTGGCTTGCTGGAAAGCTATAGCCTGACTGAGGCTGTCAAGAGCAGGATCTTCCCTTTCATCTTCACTTTCTTCTACTTCTTCAATTTCTTCTTCTGGCTCAGGAGTTTTCTTTTTTTTTCTTTTTCTCTTTCTTCTTTGGAGGTTCACGTTCTCCAAGCATATTTTTAGGACAGGCATAACTTAAGTGTCCGCTTTCCCCACATTCATAACACTTAGATTTATCAAAGCAGTTTCGTCTTCGGATGAACTCAGCTGCTCTTCCATTGTCAATAGCAATGCTTGCTTTTATCACTCTACCAAATAACTGTTTGTTGTTTATTGCCCTGGTACAGTTTTGTGCAGAGTCTTTATCCAAAAATAAAATAAATGCAACCCCTTTACTCCTCCTGGTATCTTTATCTTTCATTATAGTAACCTTTACAACTTTGCCATACTTGGAAAAGATCCGATATAAGTCATTGTTGGTCAGGGAAAAGGGCAGATTGGATACATACACTGTGCTTTTACTTGGGGCCAATCCACCACTCATTTCTTCAAGTGGGGCGGGCCCGGGGGATAGGGCCAGAAGAGCGCAAGCCCTCAGCTTACCTGGGGCTCAACCCCGACCGTTTGTCGCTCCTTGCAGCTGCCTCGGCATCACGGGTCCTGGGAAGGGTCAGGTGCAGGAGACGAGAAAGTAGATCAAGGACGGCTTTCTTATGTCTCCTTGCTATTCTTTGGAACTCTGCATTCAAATGGGAATATCTTTCCTTTTCTCCTTTGCCTTTTGCTTCTCTTCTTTTCACAGCTATTTGTAAGGCCTCCTCAGACAGCCATTTTGCTTTTTTGAATTTATTTTCCTTGGGGTTTTTCTTGATTCCTGTCTCCTGTACAGTGTCACAAACCTCCATCCATAGTTCATCAGGCTCTCTGTCTATCAGATCTAGTCCCTTAAATATATTTCTCACTTCCACTGTATAGTCACAAGGGATTTGATTTAGGTCATACTTGAATGGTCTAGTGGTTTTCCCTACTCTCTTCAATTTAAGTCTGAATTTGGCAATAAGGAGTTCATGATCTGAGCCACAGTCAGCTCCTGGTCTTGTTTTTGCTGACTGTATAGAGCTTCTCCATCTCCGGCTGCAAAGAATATAATCAATCTGATTTCAGTGTTGACCATCTGGTGACGTCCATGTGTAGAGTCTTCTCTTGTGCTGTTGGAAGAGGGTGTTTTCTATGACCAGTGTGTTCTCTTGGCAGAACTCTATTAGCCTTTGCCCTGCTTCATTCCATACTCCAAGGCCAAATTTGCCTATTACTCCAGGTGGAGAATCCCAGGGATGGGGGAGTCTGGTGGGCTGCTGTCTATGGGGTCGCACAGAGTTGGACACGACTGAAGTGACTTAGCAGCGGCAGCAGCAGCCAAGTGTTTCTTGACTTCCTACTTTTGCATTCCAGTCCCCTATAATGAAAAGGACATCTTTTGGGGGTTCTAGTTCTATAAGGTCTTGTAGGTCTTCATAGAACCATTCAACTTCAGCTTCTTCAGCATTACTGGTTGGGGCATAGACTTGGATTACTGTGATATTGAATGGTTTGCCTTGGAAATGAACAGAGATCATTCTGTCATTTTTGAGATTGCATCCAAGTACTGCATTTCGGACTCTTTTGTTGACTATTATGGCTACTCCATTTCTTCTAAGGGATTCCTGCCCACAGTAGTAGATATAATGGTCATCTGAGTTAAATTCACCCATTCCAGTCCAGTCCAGTTTGCTGATTCCTAGAATGTCGATGTTCACTCTTGCCATCTCCTGTTTGACCATTTCCAATCTGCCTTGATTCATGGACCTAACATTCGAGGTTCCTATACAATATTGCTCTTTACTGCATCGAACCTTGCTTCTATCACCAGTCCCATCCACAACTGGGTGTTGTTTTTGCTTTGGCTCCATCCCTTCATTCTTTCTGGAGTTATTTCTCCACTGATCTCCAGTGGTATATTGGGCACCTACCGACCTGGGGAGTTCATTTGTCAGTGTCCTATCTTTTTCCCTTTCATACTGTTCATGGGGTTCTCAAGGTAAGAATACTGAAGTGGTTTGCCATTCCCTTCTCCAGGGGACCACATTCTGTCAGACTCCATGACTCCTCATGATTTACTAAGTGAGTAGCAAGGAGTACTTACAGATAGTATAGCACCATCACATGTGATGGAGCTCAGTAGAGAGTTGCTGCTTTTTATTCCTAAGATATCCCTGATAAAGGATGGGATTCAGGGTTCAGCACAAATGGCCTAATTTCAGGCAGTCATCTTAGCACTGAATGCTCTGGATAACAATAGGCCCCATACGCACAATTTTACACCTGTGGGGCATTTCAAATAGTCAGGTCAAATGTAGCAAAATAAATCCTTATCTAAGGTTTCTGTTTTAGGGCAAAGACACTGGGAATCTCTTGCCTCTCAATCTCTTGCCTATCCCAAAGATAAATCAAGTCCACACATGCCTCTGCATATCATAAAGCCATAATACAAGGACACAGTAAGACACTCCTTGTTGTCTTTGGAGTTCCAGATGTTACTGACCATAACAAAGCCACTTATTTCACTGTTCAGAAAACACAGCGTAGGGCTCAAACACAGAGTTCAATAGAACTTTCTCCTTCTTTATAGGCTTCAAGTTACAGACCTCATACAGCATCGTAATGGCTTATACTAGTTCAGATTTAATCAGATGAAACTGGGCCTATCTAGTCATCAGTTAACACCAGGAGCAAATTGTACTAAGGAATCTGACTCCATAATTTAAAGTTTGACTACCTGCAGCTTTTCTCTTTCCTCTTCCCATTCTGCCCCACATCTAGGCAAAATGATTAGGTCTAATGTGCTTACTCTTGGCACAGCAGGATATTAAAGCCATCAAGCTTCTGCCCATGTGTGGTAACACACCCTGGTTTTACCCCTTACCTCAATAAAAACCCCAAGCAAATCTCATCTCCTCACTCTTTCAAGGCATTAAGGACCTATGTGGGAAGGCTTCTCTGATCACCTCAGAAAGCATTATTATATAAATAATAAACTTTTTCACATACTCTTGGTCTTTGTGTGGCATTCTATGTGTCTCATGCAAACCAAATTTGGGTGTTGGTCCATTCTGCTGCTGCAGAGTGGCCCAGATATCTACCAACTATAAACGCATAGTAAAGTCTATGGCATTGGTACATAGATAAAAACCTAGAGCAAGTGAATAACAGAAGACCTAGAAACAGATCCACACACATATATGAAAACCTAGTACCTCTGAGAGATACTGGTGCAGATCAAGATAAGATAAATTTGCCATAAATAGGGTAAATGTACGGGAAAAAAGTATAACTTGCCTCAAACTTCCCATCATGAATAAAAAATAAATTCCAAGTAGATTAAAAACCTTAATCATGAATGGAAAAACTAGAAAGCATTTAGAATATAATATGGTTGAATAAACATATGAGAAGATGCTTAACTCATTGTAATTAGGTGAATGCAAATTAAAATACAATGAGATGGCATTACAAACCTACCAACTTGGCAAAGACATAAAAATCTAAGAAAATTAAGTGTTGGCAAAGTTGTGGAACATTGGGTACTTGCATAAACTATTGATTTTACCACATCATTAAATAAGAGCTTGGCAGTAGCTGAAAAAATTGAAGATTCACATACTTTATGACCCAGCAATTTTACTCCAAAGTCCTCATATATGCAAAAAGTTATAAGAAGATTATGTATAAAACCTTGTATATCTAAATATATGTATATTTACATAAAATTGTATGTATATGCTAATGTAAGAATGCTATCACTATTTTTATATGGAAAAATATGGAAAAACTGAAATTCTATAAACAGAATGGATAAAGAAATTGTGATATGTTAAAATGTATAGATAACAATTGAAAGGAACAGGTTGTAAGTATATCTTTTAGCATGAATAAATCTCTAAACCATAATTTTGAGCAGAAGAATAAAATATTCAAGACACAAAAGAGATACATTAAGATTCCCCTCTCAAAATCTGATAAAATTGAACTATGATCATTAACCATACATATATGGGCTTCCCTTCTGACTTAGATGGTAAAGCATCTGCCGGCAATGCTGGAGACCTGGGTTTGACCCCTGGGTTGAGAAGATCCCCTGGAGAAGGAAATGGCAACCCACTCCAGTATTCTTGCCTGGAGAATCCCATGGACAGAGGAGCCTAGCGGGCTACAGTCCATGAGGTCGCAACGAGTGAAACATGACTGAGCAACTAACACACACATACACATGTGGATTGTAGAACTCAAGAAAATCAAGAAAGTGATTATCACAAAATTTGATGGAATGCTTACCTCAGGGATGGGGACATCAAGGTTTCTGGGATTCCTGATGTTGAAAAGAGTATATACAACATGGCTCAGAGTAGGAATTCAATGCACTTTAAGTGAATAAAACAGACTAGAAAGTTCAAGTGAGCGATGAGTTAAAAAGTGAGAAAAACCATAAAGTAATGTGTGTGTGTGTGTGTGTATGTGCGCGTGCATGCACGCACACTGTCTCTTCAGTTGTATCTGACTCTTTTCAACCCACAGACTGTATCCTACCAGGCATCTCTGTCCATGGGTTTTCCAGGCAAGAATACTGGAGTGGGTTGTCATGCCCTCCTTCAGGGGATCTTCCTGGCCCAGGGATGGAACCTGCATCTCTTATGTCTCCTGTATTGGCAGGTGGGTTCTTTACCACTAGCACCACCTGGGAAGCCCAAGTAATATACGTATTTTTAAAATATTTTTATTTGACTGCACAGTGTGTTAGTTGTGGCATGCAGGGATCTTCGATCTTCGCTGAGACATGAGAACTCTTAGTTGCATCATATGGGATCCCTGACCAGGGATCAAACCCAGGTCCCTTGCATTGGGAGAGTGGAGTCTTAGCCACTGGACTATCAGGGAAGTCCCTAAAGTAATATATAAATATATAAAGTCAGGAAAATGAATTGTAGAAAGATGTTGCAAACCTCGATTTATATTTGTAAAATGATAGCTGTCTTAATATTATAGAGTTCTATTGATTGTTTTTACCTGCTAACTATACTGAACTAAAACTAGGCTAGATAATGTTGCATGGACTGTTGTTAACTGTAGGTAAGAGGTGATATGATGAAAATGGATATCCTAAATAACACCAAATTACAGTTAAAATTAACTGAGTTCATATGAGTTTATTAACCATGGCTAGAGCAAAGATGGCTCAAGGATACAGTCATATTTTAGCAAAGTACATTATTTATGTAAAAGATAATTACTACTTAATTCTTGTCATCCTTCCTAGAGGGGAAAAGTAATCTTTGAGTAGAGCAACAAGGAGATTGTCAGGCAAATATTCACCAATTTATTTCCATAATATCATTTCCTATCAAAACCAGAAAATTTATTTTTTACTGTTTCTTTTGATTGACTAATCAAGACACATGTGTAAATTTGATTTAGTGATTTCAAAATAAAATGTGTATAGAGTCACATTTCCAGCTAGACAAATACAAATTGTGCTTCAAGTCTGATTGCAAACCTCACTCAAATTATATAGATTATGGCATGTCTTGGCCTTGGTAACTCTTTTCATGTAGTCTAACATGTTTGTCCCTAACATTTTTATTCTATAATAGGACATCCCTACTGTGAATTAGAAATGATAAATCAACATTTTTTTTTCCTTTTCAGTGGTTGGGAAATATACAACTTATTATGCATGATTGGTTCATTTATGGAATGAACCAATTAAAGGAATACCTTGAATTTGATTGAAAACATAATAAACACATGTAGGAAGTAAGTTCTTTGCAAAAGGTAGAAAGGCATTTTATGGTGGGATGAATATGAAATGCTGGAATGCCCTTCTGTGGCATGCTTTTCCTACGCTAGGATCTTATTCAAATGCCGTTTATTCAGTACATATGTATCACATGATAAATCTAGGATAAATCTATAAAACCTCAACATATGACCTGTGTGATGGTGGTTTAGTCCCTAAGTTGTGTCTGACTCTTGCGACCCTTGGAATGTAGCCCTCCAGGCTCCTCTGTCCATGGGATTATTCCCTTTTTATAAGCATATGTCTTTAACTGTTTCTTCTTATTTTAATGTCAGTATTTTAAGTGGTAAAGTTCAATTCTAGTTACGTGACAACTTTTACATACATTTAAGGACTTAGTTACATAGACCTAAATTTTCATGCAGAAGTTGAGGCTATATTTTGAATAAATCTCAGCCAAATCAATGGTACAAGTTTGCAGTATACATTATCCATTATCCATTATCTTGTCTTTTTTTTCTCCTATAAGTCTCCCTATCAACTCTAATTCTTTACTGAAGCCCATACTTGGAAACTAAATACAATCTTAGGCACTAAAAGCTATTAAGTGGAAAAAATATCTTGTAAGAGTGACAAGGTGATTGGCTACCTTAGGTTCAGATTTTTGTCCATTATAACCCTATTTCACCCTGCTAGACCCTGCAATTTTGTTTCTAAAATAAACCTAAATATACTCTTGACATATTCAAAATCTTGAAATTTGTATTATAAGATCTACTTCTGTGGCAGCTTGCAATTTACCCCAGGACAAAAAGTGTTGGAAATCTATTTTATAAAGTATTATTGTAACAAAATATAAAAAGTAACCAATCAATATATAACAAGCTGAACACATTCTAGCTATTCCATAAAAAAGCAAATTTATTAGTGATTGTAAAAAGCTTGATGAATAAATCTTTCTCATGCTGCAAATCAGAAATAGACCTGTTTTACATTGGGTTTGCCTTTTCCTTTTATGAACTCTTGGGTTGCATATACTATAAAATTTGATGGGTTTCAACCTACTCTGCGTTCATACAACTGATTTGATATAGTTTGTAGTTAATTAAATTATAAAATTTAACTTGAATTTCATAACTAGAAAGACTTGTTCCATGCTTTGATTAATTTTATGCACCCCCAATGTTCTTTTAATTATCTATTGCCTTATTTTGCTTTCTGTTCTGACTTTTAAAAATTCCATTATTTTGGCTTGCTTTCCCAGCAACTGACATCTGGTACTATCAGTATATCTGGAATTGGCCCAGAAAATGTAGCTGCTAGGAAAAAAAAAAGGAATATTCTCTTTCTTTTGTAAAGGTTAGGTTCTGATCCTTTCCAAAGCTAATGAACCTTTCCACAAGTCCTCTTTTAATGAAGTTCTTTATTGGTGAAAATTAATGAGCCCTCAGGTTCCTTTAAACCTTAAAAAACATTGGTAGAACATACATTTATTAATACTTGTTAAAAAGACATTTAAAATAGTATATATTGTTATATGAAATCTATCCATAGCTGCTAATTTATATTTAATGTTGTTAAACTATGCACAACTACTATATCTATCAATAGTATCTGATTTCAAATTCTATGACAATTGTGATGATAGAAAAATATAAGTCAATTTCTTGTTATAATGACCCATCCTTGACAGTTCACTTGCAAATCCAAAGTACTGAATGAAATATAGTTCTTTCGAGCCTTTGAGAGTAATGCTAATATATATATACATATATATATGTATATAATTAGAGTATTTAGAATATATGGGCATCCCTAGTGCCACTAGTGGAAGAACCCACCTGCCAATGCAGGAGACATAAGAGACATGGGTTCAATAACTGGGTTGGGAAGAACCCCTGGAGGAGGGCATGACAACCCACTGTAGAATTATTGCCTGGAGAATCCCTTGGACAGAGGAGCCTGGTGGGCTATGGTCCAAAGGGTCGCAAAGAATTAGACATGATTGAAGCAACTTAGCACACACACACCTTAGGAAGTAGGTCTTTAGTTCTGCGAAATAAGCACTGACTCAAGAATTAAACTTGAGAAGCTCTGTAGCTGTCAGGAATTACTTCAGAAATCAGAAAGCATTGCTGCAACTTTAAACAGAAAGTCTTTTGATATAAAGAATGATTATAAAATAAATGGAAGAGTGGAAGGAAGCTCTAGAGTGGTCCTTCAAGAAGACTCAGAAATTTGTGCTACATCTATTGGAGGAAAGTAGAACCAGTATTGGAACTGATTAGTTCAAGAACACCTCACTACAGCTATAATCCAGTTATTAGGAAATTACCACCATTACTATAGCCTCCTTTTGATACCCACATAGCCATTGACTGTTCTGTAGGAGGCCAAATCCTGCCATGACCATGACTAAATGCTTTTCTTACCCATGAAGCCAAAGATTGGAACACTATGAAGAAATGTGTCCACAAACCATTTTAGTAGCAGCAATAGATAAAGTTGGAGGAAGTTAACTCCCAATTTATTTTTGCCTTCCAAAGATTTTGTTCCACTATCTAATTAATGGGAACTAATTAGAATCCTGAAGCCTATCTGAAGAGGGTCCCAGAATTGTAGTTCTAAGCTATCTAATGTCAGAATTTCAGAAATTCAAACTGAAAGAAACCTGAGAAAAGAACTTGAAAAAGACTAAAATGTGTATCTGAGGTTCAAAGACGACAAAAGGTAGCTTTTTGGAGGATCTGATGTTAAGCTAATTAATACAGATTGCTTGCAACTGCACCTTGCAATTAGCCATGATTCATACAAAAAAAAATTTCCTGGTTACAAAGCTTGCCAATAGTTTAGAAAAGCTTTCCGTGTTAGATAGACATTGTGAGGACAAAACAAAGATGTGATGTTCAAGTAAACTTGATTAGCCAGCTATTTTAAACAGAACTAATTTTTTTCTGTACTAAAACCTGTGTGTTTTATGTGTGTGTGTGCTTAGTCGTTCAGTCATGTCCGAATCTTTGAGACACTATGGGCTGTGGCCCTCCAGGCTCCTCTGTCCATGGGAATTCTCCAGGCAAGAGTACTGGAGTGGGTTGCCATTTCTTACTCCAGGAGATATTCCCAACCCAGAAATGGAACCCACATCTCCGGCATCTCCTGCTTTGGCAGGCAGATTTTTTTCACTGCTGAGCCACCGTGTGTGCTTTATACTTGGAGTGAAAAAGAGTAAATTAGATTCATTAAACACCGAGTATGTATCAGGAAATGTGGTAGGTGCTTCTTCCTAAATTATTTCTTAGTCCAGTGAAAAACAAGCCAGATTTCTGAAATAACCAAAAGACTTGATTATATTTATTATATGGAAGCTATTAAAGTTGAAATGTAAAATAGATATTTTAAGTCACAAGTGTGGAAACAAAAATAATCCAGTTAGATGTGGATTTTGGGGGAAATGGTTAGAGATTTAATACTTAACCTCCCTTTTCAATCATCTAGAGTTTAGAACCAATTGACAGAAAGAGAAGTTAGGCAAATAGAAATCAAATGTACCCTTTTTTTTTTTTTTCACCAAAACTGGCTTTAGTATGAATGTTTTTGTTTTGTTTTGAACACCATGGAGAATACCTGTTGGCCTGGCAGAGGCCTGGTCTGGTTGGAGGAGCGTGGGGTTTCCTAGGGAAGCCAACGAGGTGGAGCCTGCAGGGGGTGCTCTGTGACTTTGGGTGTCTGTAGGTAGGATGTGTGCATCCTGATAGAGGAAGAGGATGGGCCGGGATACCCTGAGGGCCAGGGCAGCTCAGGGAACTGCCTGAGGTGTTGCAGCTGCAACCTCTCTTCCCAGAGGAAGCCTGCTCTCGCGGGATTTCATGAGATTTACCAAGGCTGGCAGGGGAATCTTGGGATGAAGACGCTTGGGTCCTGGGTGCCAGAGGTTGCTATTCTGGACTTATCTCTACAGAGTGGTGAGGGGGAATGAGCTCTGGCTCAAAAGCTATGCAGAGGAGAGACCCACTGAGGTCAGGAATCATGTTCATCAGTGGGTTTGCTCTTCCTTCCTGATCCACAAGTTTGGACCTTAAGGCAGCCTTTGAAATGGAAAGGTCGAGTGTGATAGCTTGCTACTAGTGGAAGATGAATCAGCAAACTGAAAAGAACTCAGAGAGATCTCACCAACCAATCAGAAGACCACAGAGAAGTGAATTGAAGTAAGTTCAGCTGAGAGTTGCTAAATTAAGTGGGATATGTCCTATATAAATAACTGTATTCATTCATAAATGTGTTAATTAACCATGTAGGAATAGAAGGCTATAGTACATAGGAAACGGCCAGTAGGACAAGACAGGATATGGGTGGATTTTAAATTTTATTGTTTAAACTATCAAATATATGAAAGCTCAAGGATGGGAGAAATCAATGAAAACCAAAATAATACTGGATTATAATGGAGATAGGTTAGTGACTGCCTACTAGGTTAGATGATTTCTGTACCTTATTTCTGTCATTGAAACTAGAGCATCATTTTTAAATCTCATGATAGCAAGGAACCTGTTTTTCTCTCCTCATTTTTTAAATGAAAGATAAGAATCAGAAATTGTAAAGTGATTAGGAGACAACATAAAGTGGCAATTAATATCTTGTATGTAGATTCAGACTGCCCGGATTCACATCCCAGGTTTGTCATGTATATTGAGTCACACTGAAATGGTTAGTTCACCTCTGTAGGCTGTAGTTTCTTCATTTGTACAAGGGGGAATCTTTGTGTTTTATAGCTGGAGTAAAAAAAATAAATTGTAACCCTTTATTATAAGCGGAATCATAATCACAGTATCTATTTCACTAGTTATAAGGATTAAATGATATAACCCTTAGCCCAGTGTCTGGCAGTTAGTAACCTCTAAACACATATTATTATTATTAGTTGCAGAGCTTATTTAATGAATGCATTGAGGCATGGATAGAAGCGAAAATTTGAATCTGCACAATTACTTACACCCACATTGCTGTTATACAAAGCTGCTTCAGCATATGCCACATGGTAGATGACCAGTATACATGTTTATTGAACATTAAACTCAGGAGTCACTTGGAACATAAGTTGACCATTCCTTTGCAGCGCCTTTCCTACATTTTGAACACAACTGAAGACACCGTCCACATTAGGGTCCCTTGCTCTGATAAGCTGCAGCCCCCTCTGAGTTGCACTGTCTGTTGCAAAATATTCCATATATAACCTCATATATGAGGACAAAGCAGGCAGAAAGAAATGATGTCTGATTCACAGCAAACCTGTGGACCGTTTTCTTCCATCTGTGTCAGTTACCATGGAAAACTGTCTTTTAGAAAACTTAGTTTTATCCAATGGTGCATTTTGTGCACTTTTGGGGACTTTTTCTAAAATATAAAGCCTTGTTAAGCATGCTTCTCCTTTATCCCTAAGTTTCGCCCCCAGGGCAGGTTTAAATTGCAGCTGTCACATTTACTTCCTTAAGTGCTACAACTCTATTAATATATCTAGCAGTCTCATTGCCATACTGCCACAGGCTCAGAGAATTTTGAAGAAAAATGCCAAAGAGATGCCTTCTGCTTAGACAGTGGCCCTTAGACACTGTCACTCTCTGACTTCAACCATATGTTCTGCCTCTAGCTATTGGTCCTTCTTCAAGACTGATGTCTCAGTACCTCAAGGTCAATAGCTTTATTGTATTGAATGAAACCATTGATTTATATTAGAGAAATTATTAATTACTCTGATTATTTTACATTAATTTCTAGTGGAATTATCTTTCATTCCTCTTTTAATCCCCAAATATTTTTTGAATACCTATCATGTAGAAAATACTGAGTTAGTCTTGGAGTAAGTCATAGATTAATTGAAGACTCTACTTTTGGTCCAACAAAATCATAGTATACCAGTAAAGATTGAGAGAAATGATTTGATACCTTATTTTGCATCATAAGTAGCATGCGTGAAATTTTCTCAAGTGTTTGTTTAGTGCTGGCTTTATTGTGCCTTACTATAAGAAAGGCATTTAATGTAAGAAAAGTATTGAATATTTTCAGCAAATGCCAAGAAGTATTTTTAAAATGTCGCAAAGGATAATACTAGAAAGACAAGTTGGTGCCAAGTTATAAAGGACTATTCTAAAGAGATTGCTATAGGAAAAAGAGAATCACCATGAGTTGTTTCAGAAAATTCAAGAAGATAAGATTTTTTAAAATTTCAACAGCAGCAACACTTATCTATCTCTTCATGCATTTAATATTCCATAAATATTGGATGAGCACCTACTAGGTGATGGATATATAACAGTAGATTTAATAGACTTGGCTCTGCACTTGTAGAATTTAAAATCTGCTGGCAGAGAAGGAAAAAAGTCAAGAAGAAGCAGAAAAATTATATATTTTCTGAAAGTTGAATATAATTTTTAAGCCCTTTTCAGTCTAATCAAATATTTAGGGGTAATGTTTTAATTTTGAGACCTTGAAATATTATGAGAGTATTTCTTAGTGAAATTCTTCCTGATAGAGGCTAAGAGGTAAGCTTTAAGGGAGTCCAAAGGTTATTATAAGAAGCTGTTAGTTCCGATCCTGGTACCTGCTTGCTGGTGTCAGATAGGGCAGGAGAATATTGACATCTTAGAGTGCTCTGGGAACTGTGACAACCGTCTGTTCAACCTAGGCTTGATCAGTTGTAGATATTAGTGAATGATCTACATTATGAAACTTGAGCCCTTCCACCCAGTGTCTGAGTTAAAGTAAAACAATTTTATACTGTATCTGCAATTTCATCTACTGTTCGTATGCACCATATGTATTTTGAAATTTGGTATCTCAGTCACAGCAGTATGTTTTACTCAGGATCTTTTGAGCCAAGTACTTGTTTGCTAGGGTTTCCCTAGTGGCTCAGAGGGTAAAGAATCTGCCTGCAATGCAGGAGAACCAGGTTCAATCCCTGGGTCTGGAAGATCCCTTGGAGAAGGAAGTGGCAACCCACTCCAGTATTCTTGCCTGGAGAATTTAGTGGACAGAGGATGTCCATGGGGCTAAAGTCCATGGGGTCACAAAGAGTCAGACACAACTAACACTTTCACTTTTTTTTCACTCGTTTGCTAGCTCTGAATTTGCATCCTGTTCACTGCTAAGATAGAAGCTGTAGCATGAACTTCAGCCACATCTTTAAAATACTGACCCCAAGAAACCAATTCCTTACCAGTTAACTTCTGGGACTTATTAATAATTTTTCCTAAATGATGGTTTGAGTGTGCATTTCCTTCAGTTTGGAAGAATTCCTTAAGTGAAATTGGTCTCAGCCACCTGGGTCCTCAATTCTACAGAGATTCTTTATGTCCCCATCTCACAGATTAGATCTTCTGTATATAAATTCTGCCTTTGGTTATATATACTCATGTGAACTTTGTAATGTGAATTCCTGACCTTGTCCTTGAGGATACACTATTTGTGATTAGGGATCTTTGCAGTGCTTTCTTCATGTTCCCCTTGATTGTCATTTGAGTTGTAAGGAATCTGATCACTGACAAAGCTAAGGATTTGCACTGAGAAGACCAGTAGTTCAGGAAATTTGTAGATTTTTATACCAATCTTTGAGCCTCATCCAAAATCTGGAGAAAATAGTGAACATTTATGGAATAGCATAAGTGTGCCATTTACCATATGATTGGCTTGTATTACATGTTTTAATATACCTTAGATTTTTCTGAAAGGCACATAAATAAACATAAAATAATAAAATCATCATAGGCATTTGAAGCAACTTCTGAAGGTCATGTATTTCTTTTTGCTTTACCTTTAAATAGTGTATTATTGAAGCCATTAAAAAAATATGTTTCTTTGAACCATTGCAAGGTCTGATATTTGAATACCAAGTTTAGTAAGCTACTTTAAATCAGTGAACATGGATGTTTTGACCACGATTCTTCTTTGAAATAACTGTACTTGGTTCATTACCAATGGATTTCAATTGACACTGTTTAAAAATTCAATTTTATATAAGAATATATATAATTCATGGAGATTTAATTTTGAAGCTGTTATTTTCTCTGCTGAAGCCTCAAGGTTAAAGCTGCTGTTCCCAAGCAGTCTGATTCAATGAATACTGCTGTGTATGTGTATGGGACGCAGCAGACCAATAAAAACAATCTGATTGATCTATCTCGTTATGGACTTGATGGCTTCCAAAGCACTAGCTATAAAATAAGCTAACTGGAAAATCAAAGCTTTAGTGACCTCAGAGGACTCTTCATCACATAGTGCAGTTTAAATCATGTTACTTTAAATTTAGATATCACATGCACAACACATTTTATATAACAAACCAGAGAAAACTGGTGAACAGCATTTTATTTTCCACCTTTCCAGGCTAGAACACTTGCACTGGTGAACAGCTTTCCAAGTACCAATCTTCTCTAAATGTTTAAACTTTAGTTTTGGCTGGATTTTCAGACTCTTGAGCCCTCTTTACCAGCACCTCTGCTCTTCTTTAAATGCCTCACTCCAAAGAGAACAACTTGTCCACTGCATAGAGGTCCCCCTAGTCAAGATATGTGAATGCAAAAATCTCACATTTAATTCCAATATTCTAGCTTGGCAAAAGGATTAACAGATTTTTTTTTCTATTTCTAACTAAATATCTATAGGCTGGCAGAGCAAAGAAAACAGTTTGGAGTGGTGAGAGGACTGTAACTAATTGGTTTCATTTCTCAAGAAAGAAATTATTATTGCAACAACAAAAGATAGTGATTAAGTTCTTAGAAAGCTGAGTCCATTTAGTCGTACCAAATGAAACTGTTAAATTTGCATTTGCATCATTTCTTAGCATCCCATTTTTAATGTATTCTTTTTCTTCTTCATACCATTCTAACCTTCACTCCCCTCCTCTTATATCCAGTGTCCTAATGGTGGCCTCTAGATATCTAAGAATTGCCTTTGCATCAACAACTAGATTCCCTATGCTCAGTGACTTTTTACCTTTCTCTTTTTCAATATTCCTCTATCCTGGACCTCATTTTTAAGGTTCACTTTCTCTACAAGATAACCCTGAAACTGGGTTGTAATGAGATAGCAATAAATGATGGTGGTATTCATTAATTTTAAAATGGTGGTGACATTTATTTCATTAATTGATTATTTTTAAATGATATATAAGGTGTCCATTGTTACACGCTACACTAGGAAATAGAACTGAAAGATTTCCTCCTGTTAAGGAATTCTCAGTGTTAAGGGGAATATAAAACAAGGAAGCATGTAAATATACAGTGGTATAGAGAGATTGCTATAACAGAGGGAGGCACAGTCTGATAAGGCATTAATGGACACGAGCATCAACAAGGGATTTCCTGGAGGCAGACAACATGGATTTTGACGGTCTTAAAGGATAAATAAGTTCCAAGTGGGTGACAAAGGCAAGAGAGGTGTCACAGTCAAAGGTACCTCATATAAATGTCATGGAAGACGAGAGTGTGATGCTGGCAAGGGATCTGCAATTTGTTTAACTCAACCTGAGACTATGGCATGAGGAAGATGTTTGAGAAGAGAGAGCTGAGAAGTTTCCAAAGGATAAGCCATGCAGAGACTTGTATGTGGTAGTAATAAGTTTGAATTTAGTCAGCACTGACTTCAGAGTCAGATTAAGTTTAAATCCTAGCTTTGCCACTTGCTGGGGTGCTTCCCAGGTGGCGATGATGGTAAAGAATCAGGCTGTCAGTACAGGAGAGGCCAAAGATGTGGGTTCGATCCCTAGGTCGGGAAGATCCCCTGAGAAGAAAATGGTAACCCACTCTAGTATTCTTGCCTCGGTCCATGGGTCACAGGGAGTCAGACACTACTGAGCACATATACACACACACATCACCGCTCGCTGGCTATGTACCTTGGGGCATGTTACTCAAGCTGTTTCTGCATCAGTTGTCACATCTGTAACGTGGAAGTAGTAATAGAACCTGCCTCATAGGCAACATGAGAAATGGGTTAATACATATATAGTTCTTATACCCAGAAGTGTCCTATATCAATCACTCAATAAATCATCATCATAACAATTTTTATTACTACTATTAACCATCTTGGCAAAGGAGACACATTGGTGGAACTCCCATGTAGTCACATATGTCTAAACATATGTCACTTTTGATCAAATGGGTTTGAAAGTTTATTCTGGCATCTTTAAGCAAAATGGGCTGTATGGGGCAGAGCCAAAACTAGAAATAGGAAAATCACTGGTATTTTCAATTGAGAGATGACGCAAAAGACGCTTGACCTAATGATATTATAGTGTGGTGACAGGAAAGAGATGCATAAAAGAGATTTTAATGAGAAAATTGGACACAATATAGTCATTAATTAAATATTTAGAGTAACCATAGCTACCTACAAAGATTCTGACTGGAATGGTGTGGTTTATCATTCACTAAAGCAGGGAATGTAGGAAGGGGCGCTGGTCTGAAGGAGAAGATGATGAACTGAGTCTCTGCAGATGTAGAGTGACTGTGAGAATGAGTTTGGAGCTGAAAATAGATCATGGAGAGTCACCAGTAAATACAAGTGTTAGATGAAACCATAGGTATATATGATCAAAGGAGTACATGTAGTGCAGGAAGAGTAGAGGGTCTGTGATGCAATGCTTAGAAGGTATCAAAGACTAGGAACTTGAAAGTGATGTTGCTCAATCGTGTCCAACTCTTTTTGACCCCATGGACTGTAGCCTGCTGGGCTCCTCCGTCCATGGGATTTTCCAGGCAAGAATATTGGAGTGGGTTGCCATTTCCTTCTCTAGGAGAGAAGATCCCCTGGAGAAAACAAGATCAACCTCAAAGATTAGAGAAGAGCATAAAGTGGGGGGAGGGGACCATAGGGTTAGACACATCTTCTAAAGAGACATGGAGGGACGGAAGTGCCAGTTTCACCTTAATATTCAAGTCAGAAAGCCCCACTGGATTTGATCAGAATAGGATCTTTCTATTGTAAGCGACGTAAAATCCAAACTCCATATGTGATCTTGTTTGTGTGTGTCCATCGTGTCCAACTCTTTGAGGCCCCGTGGACTGTATCCTGCTAGGTTCCTCTGGTCATGGAATTCTCCAGGCAAGAATACCAGAGTGGGTTGTCAATTTCCTTCTCCAGGGTATCTTGTTTTTACCATGCTACTCTTTGGGCTTCCCAGGTAACTCAGTGGTGAAGAATTCACCTGCCAAGCAGGAGACATGGATTCAACCCCTGGCTTAGGGGATCTTGTTTACCTTGTTTCCACTGGTAAACAAGGTAGAGCATGTTCCCACTGCTAAACTGGTAAACTGCAGCTGCTAGGAAGTATCTGATGCAGAAAAGAAGTTAATTGAATATTTGACGAATTAGTGAATACGTGAAGTAGTGAGAAGGGTAGGCAATGGGGAGAGAAAAACCCAGGGAAGAGTTGTACTACAGCATTTAGGAGTCTGAAAACAATTGTTTTTATTGAATTTAACAAAAGGGTCACCAACGGCATTCGTAGGAGTAGTTTGAGTAGAATATTAGAAGCAGAATTCAAACATCTAAGCCTGAGGAATGAAAGAAAACAAATGAGTGAAGAAAACAAATTTATTTTTTCCTTTCAAGAAGCTGGACTATATAGAAAGAAGATAAAGAAATATTTAGAAGAGCAGCTTTTTGAAAGTAAATACAGACAAGCGTACAACTCAGAAACAGCTTAGAGTGTTAGAGACACCTTCAGAAAGCTATAAGGTCAATATTTTTGTTTTGCTTTCTTTTAGTTTGAAACATTTTTGAACTTAAAAGGTTGCAAGAATGTTTCTAAGAACTCCCGTATAGTTTTCATGTGAAGGCCTCATCAGGTTCTAGCAATTATACCATTCAGTCTTTAAGCAAAAAGATCCAGTCTGTGGCAGATTCATGTCAATGTATGGCAAAACCACTACAATATTGTAAAGTAAGCAACCTCCAATTAAAATAAATAAATTTATATGTAAAAAAAAAAAGTAAAAAAAAAAAAAAGATTCAGTCCAGGATCCTGTGTTGTACACAGCTGTCTAGTAATACTAAAATTTTTCACTTTGAAAGAGTTCCTCAGTTTCACATTGACTTTTATTACTCTGATATTTCTAAAGATTGCAGTGCAGTCATTTTGTAGGATGTCCCTTAAATTGGCCAATCTGTTTCTTCATGACTAGACCCAGGCAATATTATTCAGCTGGAATATCACAGAAGTGATGCTGGTTTTTTTTCTCATTGTCTTCTACTGAGTGATATGTGATATTGACTTGTCTCATTACTGGAGATTTTAACTTTCATCATTTGATTTTGTAACTGTAAAATCACATTTTAGCCAATTTAATTTTATCCAATTTAATATCTCATTAGTAAATATTTTGTGGAGAGGTACTTTGAACTTATACAAAATTCTGTTTCTTATCCGACTTTCACCCACTATTTTGAGTATGTATTGGAATGTATTGTTTCAATTATCATTACTGCAGTGGTGGCCAAATGGTGATTTTTCTAATTCCAGCTTGCTTTCTTCATTTGTTAGCTATCATTCTATTGTAAAGAAGAGCTACCTCTGCCTTCCATTTCTTTGTTTCTTTACATCAATGTAAAATCTTGAATTGCTACTTTATTCATTTGATATAAGTGTTACTGTCATTATTTATCTTGATGTTTAAATTGTCACAGATTTGAACATTGCAGTGTTTTGTTTTTAATATAGAGATAATTTTGAATTCTCTTGCATTTTTGGAAAATAAACCAGTAGAACAGTGACATTCAATCTTGGCTGTGATCAAATTCACCCAAGGAGCTTTTAAATATCTTAATGTCCAGGCCAAACACTGCACCAATTACACAAGCAGTTTTGGAATTGAAACCCGGCTATAAATATTTTTCAAGCTCTCCAGTGATTCTGATCTGGAATCAAGTTTAAGAACCACTGAAGAGAGAGGGGAAGGATAAGAAATACAGCAGAGATAAGAGACAAGTGATGAATGATATGTATATGAAGATTAGGGAAAGGAGGCTCTCTAAGGGCATAAGTATAAGAGCAGGATCCAATTTGTTTTCTGTAGGTGAGGAGTTAAGAGGCTGAAGAATTTCCCATGTAATAATTCTGTTTGTTTCTGTGAAGAATCAGATGAATTTGTGTGTTGAGATTTAGAGTAAATGGTGATGGAGACCAGCAAGGCTTAAAATAGTTATTGTGAGGAGTTAAAATATAATGCAACCATACAACAGGTAGATTCTATTGAGATACTGAAGGCCCTTTCTTGAGGTGGGGAAGTGGAGGGTGGGTAACTCGGTTTCCCTCAAATTTGCATTTAGTCAAGTAGATGCAAAAAGATAAGAATTTCAAAAACTGAAGGGCTGGGTTGAAATACAGGGGCTAGAATTGACAGAGAAGTTGACTATAAGAAGGGTCAAATTGTGGGAATATGAGTAGTGTCAGAGACATGAACATCTTCAAACATCTTTAGCAGCAGTGATTGAATTTTCAGGCTCTGTGGCAGGAATTGTATTTGGGGGCACAAGAGTTATTTTTGGCAACTATAAGTCATCTTTGTCTTCAGTACATCAAAAGTGGAAAATTGGTGCCTGTTATTCTATTTTGCACTGGAGAGGACCCTGATGCTGGGAGGGACTGGGGGCAGGAGGAGAAGGGGACGGCCGAGGAAGAGATGGCTGGATGGCATCACCGACTCCATGGGCATGGGTTTGAGTGGACTCCGGGAGTTGGTGATGGACAGGGAGGCCTGGCGTGCTGTGATTCATGGGGTCGCAAAGAGTCGGACACGACTGAGCGACTGAACTGAACTGATTCTATTTTGCATATGTTGTGCTTAGGGGCTTGCCATGTTTAGGACACCTGAAGCATTCTACCTAAGCTTCTACCTGTGTAACTTGTGATTTCATGTTTTTGACACATAAGATTTCTTAGCTTTATCCCTTTATGGTTGCAGCTTGCCCTGATTCTGATTCTTCAGCTTTTGTGATTCACGGCCTCTTTGTTTTCGTTTTCATCATTATTAGGTAGACCCTTCCTGGTAGGTAGACCTCATGAGTAGGCTATTTTAGAGAAACTGTCATGCAACAAGTTCTAATTACAATCCATTTGAAAAAAATATTCTGTTCAATTTTCTTTTTTTTAAGTGAAGCTTTTCAAAAGAAGACTGATTTTTATTTTCTTTGGTAGAAAATAGGCATTTCAGTAAAGCTCTGGGTCACAGTCTGCTATTCATAACAGGGATAAGATTTCAAGTACAAGCACAGACATCACACTAGAGTTTTAAAATATTTCCTCATGAGTTTTCATTATTTGTGAATGTCATAAAATGATAGCAGTTTCATTGTGGTAAAATAGAATATTTTTATGGCAAAAACAAGGCCACTTAAAAATTTTTTTTTAACTTGATAAGTAGGAATAGACAGTGAATATTTATATATGTAACTAAATAAAGGAAAACAAAATTATTAAGATAAATATTGAGAAAAAAATTAAATTCAGCACTGAAGCATGTGATGGGAAATTAATGCAGTAGTGAAGTCACAATACTGCAGGTTTAATGGAGCTAAAGCAGCAGGTTGGCCCACGTCAAGAATCTAGAGAACACAGCAAGCTTAGGCATGATTCAAGCAGGAAGTTCAATGTGATAACCGAGGTACATCAGGGACGAGTTATAATCAGGGAAACAATTCACAATCAGCAGGAAGACGGTGACCCAAGGAAACTCTGCCAATTTTCCCACAATTATCTGTCAATTCTCCCATCAGTGGACAGGCAACAATAGCTTTGGGGAAAGAAAAAGGGCTAGATGCTTGTGTGGGGTTACCAAGGTCCTGGACTTATTTTTTTCCTTTAGAGCCTTGAGTACTTATCTGTTCCAACTGAAAACCATGAAGCGTAGTTAAGATGTGAACATCAAAGATCTCAAGCATTTCTCAGTAAACTTGAGACTGAGAGAATTAATTACAAGAGCAGCTATATCTCCTTTGTTAATGCCGTCAGGATTGGTAATGGCCTTGGGTTCATGTGGAGACAAAGTGAAATCAAACTGGCAACTGTTGAGCTGAATTCAGAATTTTAAAAGAAGATTACAGAAAGCAATGAAGCTTTCAAAACAAATCTCTTCTGAGTACATGTTAAGACTTTGCTACCTTCCAGGGGACTTCCCTGGTGGTCCAGTGGTTAAGAATCCACCTTTCAATGCAGGGGACGTGGGTTCAGTCCCTGACTGGGGAACTCAGGGAACTGAGATCCTACACGCTGGAGGGCAACTACTGAACCCAAAAACCACAACTAGAGAGAAGGTCACATATGCAACTAAGACCTGAAGCGCCAATAAATAAATAGATAAATAAAACTTTGCTACCTGCCCCAAATCCAAATTATAGATGCCTGACACAACTTACGTTTGTATTTCACTAGTATTAATAATTCGTGATTGCTGCTTGGAGTTGGTGCTTTGTAGGCACATTTTTAATACAGCAAAGTAAAGAACCCTGTAAGTTTCACTGTTGTATGGGACTGTGGACTGTAGGAAGTGATTAATTGCTCCAGTCTAGAATCAAAGACCCACCTGCCTCTAATCTTGCTCATATTTTTCTCTCCTCCTTACCATTACCCTTCTAAACATACATCTACAAGCACACAGCTTTGGAACTAACAAAGGCAAAATATGATGAGTTCTAAGTTACTCAGTTTTTAAGTACTTGACTTTCCTATTTTCTACCAATATTTTTAATTGATTGCTACTGGGTTTAGTTTTAAAACTTGTTAATAAGATTGACATCTTTTTAGAGATTTTTCTTTCAGTCTTAGCATTCATTTTAGATTAGGAGTCCATCTCAAAGAAAACAAGGAAATAGCATCTTTATATTGTTTGCCTTGATTGATGTATTATCTTCCAGATTCTGCCTGAAAGTCACAGGATATTTTTTTTTTTTTTTGAGATTTATGTACTTGTGAGTTTTAGATTTAGATTAAGAAAATCCTATTTTTAATGAAAGCATAACTTACTGAAATGCATCTTTTTATCTGAACACACTTCATTGATAAATTGAAATTCTAACTATTGATCTTTATATATAAATCTTCTGGAGTGAAGTTTTTAAAAAAATGCCATTTTTCCATTTTATTTCTATTAGACTCCTTTCTTTGATATTCACTTGTCAAATATCAGAGTCATCTCAGGAAAATTATAATCATTGTTGGTGAATAACCAACTTCAACAGGTTTAGTAATTTTGTTTTCTGGGCCTATCTAGAGTGGTAATTACAAAGGTTACAGTGTCAGTTAATCTGTAAACAACTTTATTTTGGAAGTAGGCCATTGAATAGTCAAATATACTCTTATTTTTTACATTGTACTCCAAATACTAAAATCATAACAAATAACAGTAGGAAATTTCCCCTTAGTAGGGGCTTCAGCCCCATGTAAAAAAAGATTTTGAGGAAATACTTTGCTGTGTTGCCTGACCTTTCTCTTTTATAACCCATTAGTTTAGTGAACTTCATGGAGATAACTTTATCTCTTTAGACTTGAATCAATTACATCAACAATTGGTAGGGTAAGTTTTTGCCTCTTTCCCTGGTGGCTAAGTCAGTAAGAATCTGCCTGCAATGTAGGAGACTGCCTGCAATGCCAGAGATCCAGGTTTGATTCCCCGCCTCCTCCTGAGGGGAGGTGGGAGGGGGGAATTCCCCAGAGAAAGAAATGGCAACCTACTCCAGTATTCTTGTCTGGAAAATCCCATGGACAGAAGCTCCTCATGGGCTACGGTCCATGGGTCACAAGAGTTGGACATGACTTAGTGACTAAACCACCACCACAATGTACCAGATCTTTGAATAATATTCAGTAGCTAACACTAATATCATTTATTATGTGTGAGGTGGTGCTCTAAATGTTTGCTGAATATTAAATCACTTAATCTTCACTAGGTCCCACTGAAGTATATGCTATTATCTTCATCTTACAATGAAGAAACTGAAGAATAGGGAGATTAAATAACTTTCCCCTAGTCACAGAACTCAGGCTATTTTACATGAGATTCTATCCATGGGCTACAAATTGAATAGGTTTAACCATCAATGAAAAGCATCAGGTCATATATTGATTCTACGACGTAAGAGATGCACTTGATTTTGGTTAACTGGCATTAAATTATATGTAACTTGAACACATAACTTTAAAATGGTGCTTAAATTATTAACTGATATAATTATACTCATAGTTGTGCAATATGCACAACTTTCCTCAAGACCTTTTTCTTCTTCTCCTGCCTTCAATTCAGCTAGTGCTATAAACTGTGCTCCCCATCCCAACTAAAAACAGATAATAGTTGATTTAAACTCAGCATACAGAAAGAAGGCTTTATCACGTATCCAAGATTGGTTCCCACAAAGAACAAAATGAACTAAGCAGCTTCACAATGATGGGAGCCTTTTGAATAAAGGAAGCAGCGTGTACAGCTGTAGCTAATTACAAATGTGGGCTTCACTTTTGTTAACAGCAGACTAATGTTTGCATACAAAGCATTTGTGGTAAATAAATAGCTTTAATAAGTGGGGAAAAAAGACAGTAAGCAATACAATGCCAGGGGTAATTACAGCTATGTTTGCAAAAGCCACAAATGCAGTATATAATTATCTTAATAAGAAAAATGGAGATTATCTCATATTCAAAGCTCTTTATTAGGAATAATTCTAACATTTGCATATTCTAGTATTTGAACAGTTGTCTGATTCTGACTTAATTTTCTTGATGTTCTACTTTATATAACACGTAGGAATACAAAATAATACAGCCTCAATGAATAAATCTCTGTGTATGAATAAGATATTTAAAACACACTTGATCATAGATATATAGCTTTCAGTTTGGTATGATTTACTAATCCAATTAGGCATTTTATAGAAAGGGTATTAAGAGCTCACATAGCCCATCTAAAGTAAGGCTACTCACAAAGCATTCCTTCCACTACTCTCCCCTCCCAAATAAAGATATCAACCCTTTTTATTCTGCCATGAAAACAGCAGTGTACAGCTACTGCATCACACTACAAGACTGATAGAAAAGCCAAAACAACAGATACAGGTTCTATGTCACCTGCATTAGACTTTGTCCTGAGAGGCAAATAGGGTTAATACAGAAGATAATTATACATTGACCATCATGTAACAGTAATTGTAACTGAATTTGACATTCTGGTAAAAGATGGAAAGAAGAAATCATTCATAAAAAGCATATTTATCCACACAAAAACCTACACATAAATGTTTACAGTAGCTTTATTCATAACTGCCAAAATTTGGAAGCAATCAAAATATCTCTCAAGAGGTGAATGAATAAAGAAATGTTGGTACATCCTTACAATAATAAAAAGAAATAAGCTATCTAGTCATGAAAAGACTTGGAGGAACCTTAAATGCATACTACCAAGTCAAAGAAGCCAATCTGAAAAGACCATGCATGCTATATGATTCTAATTACACAACATTTTGGAAAAGGCAAAGCTACAGTGACCGAGAAAGATCAATGGTTGCCAGAGGTTTAGGGAGGTAGGGAGAAGAATGAACAGGTGAAGCACAGGGGATTTTTAGTGCAGTGAAATTATTTTGTATGATATGGTAATGTTGGATACATGTCATTCTGTATTTGTCAGAACCTTGTAGAATGTTCAACACAAAGAGTGAACCCTGGTATAAATTACAGACTTGTTAATCATAGTGCATTGATATTGGTTCATCAGTTATAACAAGTGTACCACACTAATAATGCAGGATGTTAATAATGGAATCCTGTGTGTTTGCAGGGGTAAGGAGGGTAGAGTACATGTGAACTCTGTATTTCCACTCAGTTTTTCCGTAAACCTAAAACTGCTCTAAAAAAATTGATTACCAATTAAAAAAAAAAACTATAACATTAATGACAAATGGAAAGGGAGATTATTTAAAATTCAAGAACAGGAAATCTGAAGTTATCTTACTTTTAGCAAGGTAAGATCAATCAGATTATTTCTGGTGAGTATGACCTAAAATTTTCTGCTAAACTCATGTTAGAATGCCTCTTTTTTTAATTACAGAAAAATATTAACATTTAAAACACTGAAAGTAAGTATTGATTTGTCAGTATTCTATGATTCTATTAACACTCTTCTACTACCAGAAGCTGTTATTCCTTTTTGTTAGGTAAAAACTCAGTGAAACTAAAATGAGAAAAAAGTTATATACTTACTATATTTGCCTGGAAGTAGGGAAGCAAAGGAAAAGAGGCACTTACTGATAAAAATAACAGGTATATTTAAAATTAGACACAAAAATAAAATAATATTTTTAAAGTGCCTTTAAATTACAGTTATGTAAAAAACTGGATAATAAAGAGGAAAAAAAATCTATACTCAGGGAAATAAAAGTGCCATTAAGCAAAACTAAAGTTTTGCCTCATTTTTTAAAGAGAAATATGGTAAAGAAAATTTTCAATTCAAAATAGCCTTTTAAACAAATAGGGTCGCAGTATTAGCTTATAAATTAGTATATGGACAGGCTGTTCTAGAACTGCTTAGTAAACTAAATAAAAACAGTTTACCTGGGCTATATAATACCTTTCTTAAAGTTTTAAAGAAAATCTTTTTGCTTGATAATAAGAAATTCTTTAAAACAGGAAGAAGCATACTGGGCTACAGACTATCCACTTGTAGGGCTATTAGTTAAAATTCAGGATGCAAAGTGAGATGTAGTTTCAGATAAACACCATGTTTTTATTTTTAATATAAATATGTTTTATAAAATATTTGGTACATATTTATGTGAACATTTATTTTTTAATTAAAATTTATCTGGATTGATTTTTGTTTTTAAATCTGGCAACCTGACATTTTGCCTGTCTTGCATTTTTATAAGCCTTGAAGAATGTCAAATTTAACTAGTTAACCTCATTTTCACTCATATTTCTGGAACTGTCTAAAGCACAATCCCAAAACAACAATGGAATATGTAAATAAGCACTCATGTTTTAAATGCTTGCTTCTTGTAAGATTCTGGGCTAAGCTTGGTTGGTAAATATTCTGCCTTTATAGAGGATATACCAATGAAGCATAGGCAGATGATTATAACAGGCCAAATGGACTATTATTTTAATTTGATGTAAATTTGCACATAAAGACATAACTATTGCATGTGATTGATACAGATGTTCAAGAAATCTTTTGATAAATATCCACAGCAAAAGCTATTTAAATAAATATAGCTGTCAGAAGCTAGAGGGATATCTTACAAAGAGCAATCAAATAGAAAGGATAAATAGACACTTCTGGCAGGAGCAGCATAAGTATCAACAGAGAAATTCACCAGAGATAAGAATTTGGCTAGTTTTATTTAGTATTTATATGCACTATCTGTTAGAAGAAGTGTACAATAAAATTCCCAACTTTGATTGAAATGCCAAGCTTATGGGGATAAACAGGGTATTTTCAGGAAACTGTGAATGTAGCCAAAACATGTGGTAAATGAATTCTAGTGTTGGCTATTTCAATGCAATGCCTTGCAGGAACACAGGCAAACGGTATTTTTAAGTTGGTGGCCTCCAAACTAATTGTTTTGCAAGGTTACTAGGGCTAGTTATTGCAATTCCCTAAAAAATTATCAGACAAGTATGCTACTGTGACCAGAAACATCCAATACAATTCTTAATAACATAAGGCAAATTACAAAGAAAATTAAAGCCATTATTGTATACCTAGGTTAATCCATAGGATATTTATGTCTGGATTTTTATGCAAACCAATGCATCTAGATAATAATTTAAAACTGGAATTTATTTAGGAAACTGGAAATGATTGAAGAATAGAACATTGTTGTCACAAATAACTGGATTTTTCCCCTTTTAGAGGTTAACATTCCATTCCATTTTCTTTATTTATTCATCCTTCTATAGACATTTAGGATGTATCCATGTATTGGCGATTGTGAATAATGATATCATGAATAGGGAAATTCAGATGTCCATTCAAGATCTTGATTTCAATTCTTTTGGGTATATACCTAAAGGAGGGATTTCTGGATAATATGATAGTACTTTTTTTTTTTTTTTTGAGGAACTTCCATACTGTTTCCCATAGTGGCTGCACCAATTTGCCTTCCAACTTTTGTGTTCCCTTTTGTCCACATCCTTGGAAATGCATGTCATCTTTTGCTTTTTGATAACAGTCATCCTAAAACCACTGTCTTCTTTGCTTTTGATTTGCATTTCCCTGATGATTAATGATATTTGGCACCTTTTCAAATACCTATTGGCTTTTTGAAAGTGATTCATTGGTAAAGAATCCTCCTGCCAATGCAGAAGACACAATTCGATCCCTGGGTTGAGAAGATTCCCTAGAATAGGAAATGGCAACCCATTCCATGGATTGTGAAGTCAGACATGACTAAGCACGCACAGATACACAATTGACCTTTTGTGTGTCTTCTTTGGAGAAAGGTCTATTCAAATCCTTTGCCCATTTTCTAAATTGAGCTTTTTTTTTTTTTTTTCCTATTGAGTTTTAGGAGTTCCTTATATTTTGGATATTAACCTTTTATCACATATATGGTTTGCAAATACTTTCTTTGATTTCTTAGGTTGCCTTTTCATTTTGTTGATTATATCCTTTACCGTACAAACTTTTTAGTTGATATAATCCCATTTGTCTATTTTTGTTGCTAATGCTTTTGGCATCATATCCAAGAAATCATTGCCAAAGTCAATTTCAGGAAGCTTTTCCCCTGTGTTTTCTTCATGGAGTTTCACTGTTTCAGGTCTTAAATTTAAGGCTTACTTTATTTGAGTTGATTTTTGTGTGTGGTATAAGGGTTCAATAAATTATTTTGAAAGTAGATATCCATTTTCCCCAATACGTTTTTGAAGAGATTATTTCACCATATGTATGTGGCCTTGGCACCACTGTCAAAATTCATTTTACCACATAGATGAAATTTTAGTTGTGTGTGCTAAATCCCTTCATCATGTCCAACTTTGCGACCTCATGGACTATAGCCTGCCAGGCTCCTCTGCCCATCATATTCTCCAGGCAAGAATACTGGAGTGGGTTGCCATTTCCTGCTCTAGGGGATCTTCTTGACCCAGGGATCAAACTCAGGTCTCTTATGTCTCCTGCATTGGCAGGCAGGTTCTTTACCACGAACGCCACCTGGGAAGCCTGAAGATTTATTTACAAGTTCCCAATTTTGTTTCATTAGTCTATATGTCTATTTTTATGCCATAATCATCCTATATGGATTACTGTGGCTTTGTAATATGTTTTGAACTCAGGGATTATGGTGCCTCCAGCTTTGTTCTTTCTCAAGACTGTTTTGGCTATTCGGGATTCTGAATGCTCCATACAAATTTTAGTATTGTTCTTCTTATTTCTGAGAAAAATAACCATAGGGTTTTTTATCAAGATTGTATTGAATCTGCAGACCCCTATGGGTGATGTGGACATTTTAATAATATTCAGTGGTGAACGCAAAGTGTCTTTTAATTTATTTGTTGTAAAGTTTCTTTGACGAATGTTCTATACTTTTCAGGTATGTCTTTCATCACCTTGGTTAAGTTTATTCCTAAGTGTTTCATTTATGATCCTGTTCTAAATGAGATTATTTTAATTTTCTTTTTAGAATTCTTTTAGTTAGTACATCAAAATACAACTGATTTTTGTATGTTTATTTGTATACTACAACTTTACTGAGTTTGTTAGTTTTAATAGGCTTTTTTGGTATAATCTTTAGGTATTTTATGCATGTAACATCATATTATCTGCAAACAGAAAATTTGAATTCTTCCTTTGAATTTGAATGCACTTACATCTTTTTCTTGCTTAATTTCGCTGTCTAGGACTTCCAGTATTATATGAATAAAAGCAGCAAGAGACATCCTTGTCCTGTTTCTGATCATAGAGGAAAAGCTTGCAGATTTTCACTGGTAAGTATACCTGTGGGCATGCTGTGTATGGCCTTTACTAGGTTGAGGTAATTTCCTTCTATTCCTAGTTTGTTAAATGTTTTTAATCACATGGATATTTAACTTTTTTCATTTGCTTTTTCTGCATCTATTGATATGATCATATAATTTTTACTTCTGTTCTGTTAATGTGGTGTTTTACATTGCTCAATTTTATATGTCAAATCATCTTATATAGCCCAGGGAAACATCCCAGAGACTTGTTCATGGTGTTTGATCCTTTTAATGTGTGGTTGAACATAGTTTCCTAATATTTTGTTGAGGATTTTTGTGTTTATATTCATCAGAAATATTTGCCTCTAGTTTTTTTGTAGTGTCTGTATCTGGCTTTACTATTAGGGTAATACTAGTCTTATAAAGTGAGTTTGGCAGTATTCCCTCCCTTCAGTGTTTTTACAAGAGTTTGAGAAGTATTAGCATTAATTCATCTTTAAATGCTTGATGAAATTTACTTACAAAGCCAACTTATCCTAGGATTTTCTTTTTTGGAAGGTTTTTACATACTGATTAAATCACCTTACTAGTAATTAGTATGTTCGGACTTTTTTATTTTTTTCTGATTCTGTCTTGATTGATTTCGGTTTTTGGAATATATCTGTTTCTTCTATGTGTCCAATTGTTGGTGTGTAATTGTTTATAATAAGTTCCTATGATCTTTTTCTTTATTTAATCTCTCCTATTTAATTTATAATTTTATTCTTCTCTTTTTCTTAGTCTAGCTAAAGTTTCATCAATACTGCAGATAGTTTCAGAAAACAATGTCTAGTTTTGTTATTTTTTTATTCTCTAATTTCTGCTCTAGTATTTGTCATTTCCTCTGTTCTGCAAGTTTGGGCTTAGTTCTTTTTGTTTTTTTTTTCAAGGTCTAAAGTTAAACTTTTATTTGAGGTAGTTATTTTTTAATAATCCATTTATTGCTATAAAGAGCACTCAGAACTGCTTTTGCTATACCCAATACATTTTGGTATGTTATGTTTTCATTTTTGTCTTGAGATATTTAAATTTTTTCTTTTTAAAGATTTATTCTTTAATCCAATGTTTGATCAATAGAATATTGCTTAATTTCCACATAAATGTGAATTTCCTCATTTTCCTTATATTATTGATTTGTATTAATAATTTAATTCTATTGTTGAATGAAATAATTGAGATAATTTCAACTTTATTGAATTTACTAATACTATTTTGTGACATAATCTGTGATCTATCCTGTATAATTTTCCTTGTGTGCTTTAAAAGAATGTGCATTCTGTGACTCTGGTGTGGAATGTGTTATATACGTCTGTTAGGTCCAGTTGGTCTATAGTGTTGGATAAGTAGTTTGTTCCATCATTAATTTTCTATGTGGATGTTCCATTCACTGTTGAAAATTTAGTATTAAAATCTCCTGTGCTTATTGTATTGCTGTGTACTTCTTCCAGATCTGTATACTTATATACTCTGATGCTGGTTTAGTCATTCAGTCATGACTGACTTTTGTGACCCCATGGACTGTAGCCCACCAGGTTCTTCCGTCCATGGGATTTCCCAGGCAAGATACTGAAGTGGGTTGCCATCTTTGATACTTATGTTCTATTTGGTCTGACATGAGTATAGCCACTTCTCCCTTTTGATTATTATTTACATAGCTGTCCTTAAATCTAAAGTCTCTTGTAGACAACATGTAGCTATAGCTCATAGTCGTCTTTTAGGTGCTCAGTCGTGTCTAACTCTTTTTGACCCCATGGATTGTAACCTGTAGGTTCCTCTGTCTGTGGGATTTCCCAGTGGGTGCCATTTCCTTCTCCAAGCTGGAACTCATTGTTCTATTTAGCAACTCTGTGTTTTTGATTGTGAAATTCAATACATTTACATTTAAAATTATTGATAGGTAAGAACTTATTACTGACATTTTGTTAATTATTTTTTGTGAGTTCTGTAGTTCTTTTTTCTTTTTTTATTTCGGATTTGGTGATTATTTTTTATATTGATATGCTTTGATTTCTTTCTAGTTTTCTATTGTGTGTGCATATTCTTTGAGTATTTTGCTTATAGTTACCCAGAGGCTTAAATAAATGATCTTATAGTTATAACTTTTTTTAAGATGGTAATAGCAACTTTAATTATAAACTAAACTCTACAATTTTACTTCTTCCTTCTTACAGAATTTTGCTACTATCAGTAGCAGTTATATCATAACAACTTGCATCTTTATTTTATACAATTATATTATTATATTTCAGTTTGTGTAGTTATAGTTACCATAAGTCTTACACTAAAATTAAAAGTACCTTATGAACCACCTTTACAATTTTACTTTATTCTATATTTGTGGGTATATTTGCCTTTAACTGTGAAATTTGTACTTTCATATCTTATTTTGTTGCTTTTAGGATTATTTCCTTTCCACTTGAAGAACTTTTTTTTTTAATACTTGTGAAGCAGGTCTCATGGTTATCAACTCCCTAAGTTTTTGTTTCTCTGGAAAAGTGTATTTCTCTTTCATTTTTAAATAATAATTTTTACTGAAAATAGTATTTTTGATTGACTGCTCTTATTTCTTCCAGTATTTTGAATATATCTTCCTACTCTATCCTGACTTGCAAGGTTTCTCTTAAGATACCCACTAGTAGCCTTCTGAGGGTTTTTTCATATATGATGTCTCTTTTCTCTTGTTCATTTCAAGTTTTTTTCTTTGACTTTTGATTATTATGTATCTCAGTGTAGAGTTCTTTAGATTCAATTCAAAGATTCTTGGAATATTTTGCATTTCACGAATATGAATGCATATTTTGGTCTCTAGATTTGAGAAGTTTTCAGTTATTTTTAAAAGTTTTTTATTTTATACTGAAGTATAGTTGATTAAAAATCCTTTATTAGTTTCAGGTGTATAGCAAAGTTCTCTGAGCTATTTAGTAGGTCCTTGTTTGTTATATATTTATATGATGTATTATTATATATTTATATATGTTAATATATAAATTATATATGTTATATATAAATTATATATGGAACCCCTTTCTCTTCTCCTTCTGGGATTCATATAAAGCATATATTAGTTTATTTATGATGTGCCATATGTTCTGTAGGCTTTCTCACTTTTTAAAATTATTTTTCTTTTTACTCTGATTGGGTTATTTCTAATGACCTAGCTTCAAGTTGAATGATACTTTCTTCTGATTGATCAAGTCTACATTTAAACTCTCTTGAATTTTTCAACTCAGTCATTGTGTTTTTTAGTCCAGAAATTCTGGTTCTGTTTTATCGTTCCTATATCTTTTTTGAAATTCTCATTTTGTTTTAGTATGGTTTTCTTGATTTCATTACTTGCCTGTCTATTCTCTTGTAGCAGACTGAACTTTTTAAAGACCATTCTTTTAACTCTTTGTTACTTAATTTGTAGCTCTCCATTTCTTTGGGTCTAGTTACTGAAGTTTACTGTTTTGATGAAGTTACGCTTCATTATAGGAGAAAGCAATGCAACCCACTCCAGTACTCTTGCCTGGAAAATCCCGTGGACGGAGGAGCCTGGTGGGCTGCAGTCCATGGAGTCGCAAAGAGTCGGAGACGACTCAGCGACTTCACTTTCACTTTTCACTTTCATGCATTGGAGAAGGAAATGGCAGCCCACATCAGTGTTTTTGCCTGGAGAATCCCAGGGATGGGGGAGCCTGGTGGGCTGCAGTCTATGGTGTCACACAGAGTGGACACGGCTTCAGTGACTTAGCAGATGCTTCATTATTATTTTTCTGTAGCTTTGCATTGCTATGTGCATTTGAAGTGGTTGCCTCTTGAAGTCTTTATGGATTGATTTCAGGAGGGAAAGACTTTCACAGAATCACCAAGCTAGAGATTATATGTATATATCTATATTATTTTTCTATTATAGTTTACTATAAGATATTGAATATGCACATTATCATAAATGAAATAGATAAACAAGGATTTACTGTTTACCTTTATTTTCAACTATGGGTGGTTGTTAAATTGGATTTCTGAGAGTGGATGTGTGTTCAGACCTCTTTTTCCATCATTTTTCTGATTTCACTGCTTACCCATTTTTCAATTGGGTTGCATTGATGCTTAATACATGTTATTAAGGCAAATGTTAATCAGTTGCCTAGTATATATGTTCTCTTAAATCTACCATTTTTGTTAATGAGTCATTTATAATTTCTGTTTTGTAATAAAGTTTTGGATTTATTAAAATCAAATTTTTCAAACTAATATCAATGTTTTGCTCCCTGTGTCCTACTGAAATCTTTTACTCTCCTATCAGTCTATAGGGCTTAGTTTCTTTAATAAATTAAAAATTTAGGTTTTCATTCACTTGGATTTTATTTTTGTGAACTGTATGTCATAGACTATGCTGCATAATATACATAGGAAGCTTGTTAAATCTCCCTAGTAATTTATGTCATTTATCACTATTACTTTTTAATCCTAAAACTGCTTTTGTACCTTAAGTCTGCATTAGCAACTATGAATGTACTTGCAATTTGTTTATAATTTTAACTCAAACTTGGCTGAAAATAAATTGATAATCTTGTCTCCCAAATAATATAAAGATGTTAGAATTTTTAAGTCCAAGTTTCTCTTATACCATCATCATAATCTTATCTGCTATTGTTTTGCAATATTTTATTTATAATTTGCTTTCAAACTGTTCAAAACATTATTATCATTTTATACAACTGACTTTTAGTTGGATCAACTCACATATTTACTGATCTACTTGTTTAACTTTTTTTTTTGCTTTGATCTTATTTGTTCCTTCTGAGTTGAAATTACTTTTTACTGGAGTTTATCCATTAGTAGTTATTCTAGAGAGGTTTTGTTAGTGGCAAATTATCTCTCCTTTTTGTTGTCTAAAAATGTCTTTCATTTGCTCTCTACATTGAATTATTGTTCATCTGAACTTAGAATTTAGGTCAACAATAATTTTCTTTCATTACTTTGCTGTTATTATCCCATTATCTCTGGCTTCTGCTTTTGTTGGTGAGATGTTATTTTTGTGAGGGGAGTGTGATTTTACTTTTTAAGATGCAATGTTTTAGCTTCAATTCCCATAAAATATCCCGTTTTTGGTTTATATTTTAAAGTTTCAGTGTGATCATCTAATCATGGAGTTATTCTTTGTATTCTGTTCAAGATGCTTTATAAATCCTAAATATGAAAACTCTCTGCTTTTTAAATATTAACTTTTTCTATCTATTATTTGTTTTCTCCTTTTCAATACACTTTAGACAAAGGTTGAATAAATCTCTGTATACTCTTCATGCCTCTTACTCTGCTTTCCTTAGCATGTTCTGCTTTATACAGTTGTGTTGCATTTGGGACAATTTTCTCCTTAACCATCTAATTTATCATAGAATGCACTTATTTGATTTTTAATTTCTGTGATTATACTTTTTTGAGAAGTCTGAATTATTTATATGTCTATTTATGCCTCTTTTTTAACAATTATTGTCTTTACTAATGTTATCAGTGTTTTTCTATAACTCTTTTGCTTTTTTGATATTCCAGCAGATGTTGGCAATTTGATCTCAGGTTCCTCTGCCTTTTCTAAATTCGGCTTGAACATCTGGAAGTTCATGGTTCATGTACTGTTGAAGCCTGGTTCAGAGAATTTTGAGCATTACTTTGCTAGCATGTGAGATGAATGTAATTGTGCAGTAGTTTGAGCATTCTTTGGCATTGCCCTTCTTTGGGATTGGAATGAAAACTGACCTTTTCCAGTCCTGTGGCCACTGCTGAGTTTTCCAAATTTGAGTGCAACACTTTCACAGCATCGTCTTTTAGGATTTGAAATAGCTCAACTGGAATTCCTTCACCTCCACTAGCTTTGTTCATAGTGATGCTTCCTAAGGCCCACTTGTCTTCACATTCCAAGATGTCTGGCTCTAAGTGAGTGATCACACCATTGTGATTATCTGGGTCAAGAAGATCTTTTTTTTTTTTTTTTAATTTTTTTATTAGTTGGAGGCTAATTACTTCACAACATTTCAGTGGGTTTTGTCATACATTGATATGAATCAGCCATAGATTTACACTTATTCCCCATCCCGATCCCCCCTCCCACCTCCCTCTCCACCCGATTTCTCTGGGTCTTCCCAGTGTACCAGGCCCGAGCACTTGTCTCATGCATCCCACCTGGGCTGGTGATCTGTTTCACCATAGATAGTATACATGCTGTTCTTTTGAAACATCCCACCCTCACCTTCTCCCACAGAGTTCAAAAGTCTGTTCTGTATTTCTGTGTCTCTTTTTCTGTTTTGCATATAGGGTTATCGTTACCATCTTTCTAAATTCCATATATATGTGTTAGTATGCTGTAATGTTCTTTATCTTTCTGGCTTACTTCACTCTGTATAAGGGGCTCCAGTTTCATCCATCTCATTAGGACTGGTTCAAATGAATTCTTTTTGACGGCTGAGTAATATTCCATGGTGTAAGAAGATCTTTTTTGTATAGTTCTTCTGTGTTTTCTTGCCACCTCTTCTGCTTCTGTTAGGTCCATACCATTTCTGTCCTTTATTGTGCCCATCTTTGCATGAAATATTCCCTTGGTATCTCTAATTTTCTTGAAGAGATCTCTAGTTTTTCCCATTCTATTGTTTTCCTCAGTGTTTTGCACTGATCACTGAGGAAGGCTTTCTTATCTCTCCTTGCTCTTCTTTGGAACTCTGCATTCATTTTCTCCTTTACTTTTAGCTTCTCTTCTTTTCACAGCTATTTGTAAGGCCTCCTCAGACAGCCATTTTTGCTTTTTTGCATTTCTTTTTCTTGGGGATGGTCTTGATCTCGGTCTCCTGTACAATGTCATGAACCTCCATCCATAGTTTTTCAGGAACTATGTCTATCAGATCTAATATCTTGAATCTATTTCTCACTTCCACTGTATAATCATAAGGGATTTGATTTAGGTCATACCTGAATTGCCTAGTAGTTTTCCCTACTTTCTTCAATTTAAGTCTGAATTTGATAATAAGGAGTTCATGATCTGAGCACCAGTCAGCTCCCAGTCTTGTTTTTGCTGACTGTATAGAACTTCTCCATCTTTGGCTGCAAAGAATATAATCATCTGATTTTGGTATTGAACATCTGGTGATGTCCATGTGTAAAGTCGTCTCTTGTGTTTTTGGAAGAGGGTGTTTGCTATGACCAGTGCGTTCTCTTGGCAAAAGTCTATTAGCCTTTGCCCTGCTTCATTCTGTACTCCAAAGTCAGGTGTTTCTTGACTTCCTATTTTTTCATTCCAGTCCCTACAATAATGAAAAGGACATCTTTTTTGGGTATTAGTTCTAGAAGGTCTTGTATAGGTCTTCATAGAACCGTTCAACTTCAGCTTCTTCAGCACTACTGGCTGGGGCATAGACTTGGATTATTGTGATATTGAATGGTTTGCCTTGGAAACTAACAGAAATCATTCTTTCATTTTTGAGTTTGCCTCCAAGTACTGCATTTCAGACTCTTTTATTGACTATGATGGCTACTCAATTTCTTCTAAGGGATTCTTGCCCACAGTAGTAGGTATAATGGTCATCTGAGTTAAATTCACCCATTCCAGTCCAGTTTAGTTTGCTGATTCCTAAAATGTCAACATTCACACTTGCCATCTCCTGTTTGACCGCTTCCGATTTGCCTTGATTTATGGATCTAACATTTGAGGTTCCTATACAATATTGCTCTTTACTGCATCGGACTTTGCTTCTATCACCAGTCACATCCACAGCTGGGTGTTGTTTTTGCTTCGGCTCCATCTCTTCATTCTTTCTGGAGTTATTTCTCCACTGATCTCCAGTAGCATATTGGGCACCTACCAACCTGGGGAGTTCATTTTCCAGTGTCCTATCTTTTTGCCTTTTCATACTATTCATGGGGTTCTCAAGGCAGGAATACTGAAGTGGTTTGCAATTCCCTTCTCCAGTGGACCACATATTGTCAGAACTCTCCATCATGACCCATCCAAAAAAGCAAGAGAGTTCCAGAAAAAACATCTATTTCTGCTTTATTGATTATGCCAAAGCCTTTGGCTGTGTGGATCACAACAAACTGGAAATAACTTAAAGAGATGGAAACACCAGACCACTTGACCTGCCTCTTGAGAAATCTGTATGCAGGTCAGGAAGCAAAAGTTAGAACTGGATGTGGAACAATAGACTGGTTCCAAATTGGCCAAGGAGTTTCAAGGCTGTATATTTTCACCCTGCTTATTTAACTTATATGCAGAGTATATCATGAGAAACACTGGGCTGGATGAAGCACAAGCTGAAATCAAAATGCCTGGAGAAATATCAATAACCTCAGATATGCAGATAACACCACCCTTATGACAGATAGTGAAGAAGAACTAGTTTCTTAATGAAAGTGAAAGTTGAGAGTAAAAAGTTGGGTTAAAACTCAACATTTGGAAAACTAAGATCATGGCATCTGGTCCCATAATTTCATGGCAAGTAGATGGGGAAACAATGGAAACAGTGAGAGACTTTATTTTTCTGGGCTCCAAAATCACTGCAGATGTTGACTGCAGCCATGAAATTAAAAGACACTTGCTCTTTGGCAGAAAAGCTATGATCAACCTAGACAGCATATTGAAAAGCAGAGACATTACTTTGCCAAGAAGGGTCCATCTAGTCAAAGCTATGGTTTTTCCAGCGGTCATGTATGGATGTGAGAGTTGGACTATAAAGAAAGCTGAGCACCGAAAAATTGATGCTTTTGAACTGTGGTGTTGGAGAAGACTCTTGAGAGGTCTTGGACTGCAAGGAGATCCAACCATTCCATCCTAAAGTAAATCAGTACTAAATATTCATTGGAAGGACTGATGATGAAGCTGAAACTCCAATACTTTGGCCACCTGATGCGAAGAGCTGACTCATTTGAAAAGACCCTGATGCTGTGTAAGATTGAATGCGGGAGGAGAAGGAGATGACAGAGGATGAGATGGTTGGATGGCATCACCGACTCGATGGATATGAGTTTGAGTTTACTCCAGAAGTTGGTGAGGGACAGGGAAGCCTGGTGTGCTGCAGTCCATGGGGTCACAAAGAGTTGGACATGACTAAGTGACTGAACTGAACTGACTGAATGTTTTCAATTCTCCTTACATATTTAATCATTTCATGGTATGCATGGTGGTTTAATGTTGATGTTACTTCTATCTTAGAATTCTCAAGGCTAACAATTTCATTGTGTGTTTTTAGATTATAAGTGGCATTATCTTCAACGGGGATTGAAGTGAGAATACAGGGCAGCCAGTAAGGAGGGATTTTCCTTCCACAATAGTTATACACTTACTTTAAAAAAAGTACTTTAAAATTTTCGGTAGTTTCTGTCTGAAATTTTGGTTTATTTCTTTTCCGACCATGTAGTATTGAAAAAATTTATCCCCAGATCTGTTGTGGTCAGGCATGTGGTTTCAGAACCTCAGGGGAAATATATCAGAGCATAGCCAAAAGAGAATACCTTGTTTGTCATTCCATTTTACCAGAGTACAGTTATTTTTCTTTTTCAGCCTTTCATTAGACTTCTACCCCCTTGAGTGGAACTTTATATGAGAATTTCAGTCCCAATTTTTTGTTTTAACTTGCCCCAAGTCTTCATCTCCTAAACACCTCTTGACATTAAAAAGCCACAGGGTTTCTTGGGCTGGTGATTCTCAAACACATTTTGTTGCACCCTGTAAGCAAGTTTTGGTTGACACATTGATGGAGACCATGTCAGGTATTTTGAAACTGGGAGCCAGGGATACTAACCATCCTAAAGTGTTATCATACAAAGCCACAAAATAAATTGGCCTGCCTCAATACCACCAACTTCTCATAAAGAAATACTGACATCAACCGGGATAATCACTGTGTCAGCTCATGCACTTACCATCTTCACTTTTAGTTCTGTGTTCATTTTTGATCTCTAGTAATATCAGTAATATTCCTTACTTTTCTCCAAGCTCATCTAGTCTACAGAAGAACATTTTTGGTGTAATACTTATCATTATACAACTTTAGGTGTTTTTTTTCACCTTGTGTAATCTGTTATATTACCAAAACCAGATTTCTGAATTTCTGTGTGCATTCATATTTACAGTGTACATCTATATCTGTTAATCTACATATCTCACTATTTATATGTCATTATTTTTCTATTTGTCTTTATTTAAATATGAATTGAAAATACATATATTGACCTTATGCTAATAATTATTATTTATGAGTTGTAACTTTTGAGGTGAAATCTTTGCGAATTTTGAAATTTTTTACAATGCTTAAATTCTGCATAATATCATGCTTTCTTTCTTTTAAGACAACACTAGCCATGCTGAATGAATATATTTATTAAACATGCATGCATGCTAAGTTGCTTCGGTGGTGTTCGACAGTGTGTGACCCCATGAACTGTATCCTGCCAGACTCCTCCGTCCAGGGTATTCTCTAGGCAAGAACACTTGAGTCAGCTGCCATTCCCTCCTCCAGGGAATCTTCCCTACCCAGGGATAGAACCCACATCTCTTTTATCTCCTTCATTGGCAGACGTGTTTTTTACCACTAGCACCACCTGGAAAGCCCATACTGATTGTAATTGAAGACAATAAAATCAGGAAAATTTATGGTGAAATATAACTGTTTCTCAAATCTCAGAAGCCTAGTATTAAAGATGGAAGTGTAGCCTTTCCTTTAGAAATAGATGACAAAAGCAGAGTAGCTCTGTCTGTAATCCAAAAGGCAGACATCAAATTTGCCTCCCAAACACTATTCACATTAATTTTTTTCCTTGCCTTCCTCTCTAGGTAAGCTTGGAAACTGAAATTTCAACCTTCCATCATAGTTCACAGGTAGGAGGCCTCATCTTATCTGCTTCTGGCCACTGAGATTTATGTGGACGACTGCCTGTTGGGTTTGAGGGTAGTACACAGATGTCTGTATTTAGCTCAAAATTACCAGGTTTCAGGCTGTGCCTTGATGATCAGTTTGGTTGTATTTACATGTTAAATGAGGGCCAGAAACATAAGAAATACAAGTTGACTGTATTTTTGACAGAAGAATTTTTTTAAAAAACTCTGGCCCTGGCCAGCTACAGTTTGTTTATTCAATCCCTAATACAAACACTGTATCTCTTCAGATGGATAAAAAATACTGTATCTCTTAAAATGAATGGAGGCAAAAGAAAAAGTTGCTATAGCCATGCAGGTTGCAGGAAGAATATCTCTATCCCCTTTGTCCAAAGTGCTGCCTTGATGGATAATGAAAAAAGATTTTTGCACTGAGGACAGATGAGAATTTCCAGTATATCTGATCAGGAAAGTTATTCCATTGTAGGGCAGTGAGTCTCACTAATCCTATCAGCTAGTTCTGATATATATTGATTTAGATATGAGATATAGATTGAATGCAGCTGAATGATTTTCATGCTTGCTTTTTCCAAATGGGATTTTTTATTGCAATTCCTTTCTTCTCAACCATTGTATATTTTGGATGCTGGGGGGCAGATGAGTTATCTGTTAAGCATGCAATCTGAATTCAATGACTGGATGAACTTTGGAGCTTTCTCTCCTGAGTAGTGAGTGAGAATGTTCTGTGTAATGGGGAAAAGGATATATATGAATTTTGAGTAGACAGGGGTAAATAATTGATAAACCTCCTTTGAAGTCAGAATTGGGCAGACATGTTCCCAATTTTAGTTGAAGTGGAAGTATCCTGAGTGTAGTTTCTGTGAGACCTTGATATAAAAGGACAGTCTCAAGGGGTAGAGTGTTTGACTCTTCTGTCTTTTGCCTTCCTGTAATTAAGATACGATGTCTGGATAGACAGTAGTCCTGTTATGAATTTTAGGTACTTAATGCAAAGACAGCATTATGATTTCTGATGTCACCACTGAGCCATCTCTAGCATCTCTATTTTTGGATTGTTGTTCAAGTTTTCTATTACATGCAAAATGGAGAGTTTTATTATCTTAATCCCTTGAGGAGCTTACAGCATGAAGACAGAAAGTGTTCTTGGATTTCTAAGACCTGTCTTCTTTATTCATATAATGTTTAACTGGGACAATTATTGAACAGTGATTGAATCCACTTTTGTCTCCTTTGTCCTTTGTACATTTCTTTTTTAATCAGTTGAAATAATTGCTCATTTAATGGTCACCTGTTACCATCCATTACATTAACATGGTATTCTATAAAGGCATTTTGCTGCACTGTAGCTCAGATTTGCTCTGAGGCTCTTCATTTATAAAGTAATGTATTCAGTTACTTTGCACTTAGTTTTGTGTTCAAACTTTAGTCATAATTTATTTTTATTGTTAGGCTTTCAAGATTACCCTATATATAACACCCTTCTTTAATGCATGCCTAAAAATTTTGTAGATGAATGATACTCTGAAAATATCACATATTCTAACTTTATTATTTACTTATTGAATGCTACTTAACATGATAGAGGTTTTGTTCACGTGACATCTTATTCAATGTATATAATAATCTGAAGGCTGATGTCATTGTTCTTGTATATATTAGGACAATAAAATTCAGGAAAATGTAACTTAGTCAATATTCTATTCAGTATTATTGCAGTGTGCTAATCACTATGAGGACAAAAAAGATTTGTTCTTTGCTCCATGGCCTCACAGTTCAAAATGGAAATTTGTAGGCAATATGAGAGGTGCAGTGGAATCCCAGGGGAGGAGGACATGATAGGAAAGGATTTTCAGTGGGGGTGATATTAGAGTTGAGTTTTATTTTATTTTTTTCAATTTATCATCGGTTATTTTTTTTATTTTAAGTTAATTTATTTATTTAAACTGGAGGATAATTTCTTTACAATATTGTGGTGGTTTTTGCCATTCACTGACATGAATCACCCACGGGTGCACGTGTCCCCCCAATCTCAAACCCTTCCCATATCCTTCCCCAGCCCATATTGCCTTACAGTTTTATCAGATAGAGGAAGGACAGTTGCTCTCTACAGGAAGTAAGTCATTCACATGCATGGTGTATTCAATGAATTGTTAATTTTTCTATGTAAATTAGAGCCATCTTTGCAATCACTTGTTCTGCCTGTAATTACCATAATGACTGTTGTCAGGTAATTCACCCACCTCCTATTATTGGAATTTCCTCTCTGGACTTCTGAAAGTGGATAGAGGAAAAATTTGAATATTTGTATGGACTTCATTGACCATTCCCAATAGAGTTTTAAACTGAAATGGGATTATTTTCTCAGGAAAATAATAAGTACAAAATTCAGCATTCATAAGAGTTGAGTTGCTTGACCAGTTTTTCACACTATCTCAGTATAAGTTTAATCTTATGGATCAATTTTTGAGTAAGAATTTAACCTAAGAACAGTTTCATATGAATTTCCCTTTTTGTTATACTAAACTACATTTCCAAGTCAGAAGCATGTGTTGTAAGGAATCATTATTATTATTTTTAAAAATTGTACTTATTTCAGTCTGCCCTGGGTCTTCATTGCTTTTTGTGTGCGCTTCCACTCACTCTCGTTGCTGTGAGTGAGGGCTGCTCTTTGCTGAGGTGCACAGGCTTCTCATCTTCCTTGCTTCTCTTGCTGTGAAGCGCAGGCTCTAGGCATGCAGCCGTCAATAGTTGCAGCATGTGGGTTCAACAGTCTTGGGGGCAGGCTCTGGGGCACACAGACTTCAGTAGTTTTGGCACACAGGCTCAGCAGTTGCGGGTTGCGGGCCCCAGAGCACAGGGTCAGTAGTTGAGACACACTGGGTTAGTTGCTCCACAATACGTGAGGTCTTTCTGGACCAGGGATTGAACCTGTGTCCCCTGCATTGGCAAGTGGATTCCGATCCACTGTACCCCCAGGTAAGTCCAAGGAATGATTATTGATACATTTAAAACCTAAAATTGTGTTCAGTCTTTGATCTTCAAGTTTGAGATACTGAATATATCTTTAAAATAATATATTTAAAAATAAATATTAAGGATGTTGTTGGAAATAGCATTAAAGATTTATATGGCCTTCTTTAATTTCCTTTTTGTTTAACATAATGGTATGAGTTGACATAAAACTCAATGTTTTCTCAAAAAGTCATGGTTTTAGCTATATTTCTCCTGTCCACACCATATTATAAAGTACCTATATTATGAAAAGCAAAGTTTTACCTATAAGCTAATGCAAATTGAAGAAAGGTTAGGGTTAGATCTTACCTGGGATGAGGCAAGAAAAAAAAGTAATGTTATTGGTCTGAATCCAAAATACTAGGCAGAAATGTGAAGTCAAGTAATTAAGAATGGAATTTGAATAGTTACTCTGCTTAAGCTTAGAACAAGTGTCTGTTTCTGTAATTTTCATTTCAGTATTAAGTTATTATCAGGTTAATTCTTTATAGATAATTTTAAAATGTAAATAATCTCTTAAATAATAAAATAAATTCAACTATAATAGGGAGTAAAATTTTACTAATGCCAGATTTGGCCTCACATTGGCAGTAAGCTGTAGGATAAGATGATCTGTATATTTAAAAAAAATATATTACCTCTTCTAAAGCTTGTAGATTATGGGGAGAATGTGCTGATGTGAATGAAAGGGAGAGAGAAGGGAAACTAAGAACAAACCATAAGAAATTAAAGCATAAAAATAATTTAATATATAATTTTCACTGAAATACAAATATGACTTTATAAAAGCCAGCAAACTCAGAAGTTAGGTATAATGTAAAATTCCTCTTTTTGTTTCTTCAAGGTGTTGAGACTTAACTGATCCACATCTTAGTCATTTCTATTGGATTTTGAATGCCACTAATATTTTAAGGAAGAATGCATCATAGAATTAGGGTAATAAAGACTTGTCTTAATGAACTTATGTGTCCTTTCTAAGTGCAACTTCATTTTGTCATTGATGACAATAGCACTTAAATGAAATACAGTGATTGATTCAAAGCCTCTGGGACAAAGTCTTGGCATATATTGGAAAGTAAATAAAGGTTATTTGTATTATTTTTATTCTTCTCAAAAGGATGGATGGCAACAGGCAGTACTAATATATTGTCAAGTATAAGCTGAGATGTGAGGTTCACCTTCAATAAAAGTTCATATATTTATAACAAATAAAATCAGAAGTCTTACATCCTGATTTATTCCAACTGCCTCATCTCACAAGATGAGTTAAATATATCCAGTGAGATTGCATTCTAGGAGATCAATTATGATATATAGCTGCTCATAATTTGCAGGAATTAGCTCTTTGTGATAAGGTCAACAGGATATATTCACTAGAAAATTAATAGAATATGGGCAGTCATTTATCTTCTTATTCACAAATTCAAGAATGAATAGCAATTTCACAAAAAAGGAATATTTTCTATTTTTGATTATGAAGCCTGAGACATGAAACATCCACTTAGCCCCTGGGCCAGTGAATCCCTACCATCTTGTGTGGTTGTCAGTGAGTTTCTCCAAGGTCAGCTGGGAGAAGAAGAAGTTAAAAAGTGCCCTATGATTCATTTATTCTCCAGTTGTTGGGCAGGGTTTTAAGTGAGGGTGCATTTCCAGGGAAAAAGAAAGAAGGCAGGTGGCTAGGTCTATATTCTTTTTGTGAATATGATGCTGGGCCTCCGGGAAAACAGACTAATGAAATATGTGAGGAGAGGAATCCTTATCTATACAGTGTTTTGAGCAGAATGTCCTAGATTTGGGATTGCTTATGATAAACAATCTGTTGATTTATGAGACATGGCTCTCATACAATTCTCTGAGGGTATAAAATAGTGACACTTCATGACTTGAATACTATCTGCTATCTGAGGGGACTCAAGTCGTTCTTAAAAAACTTGTCTATTATTTTGGGCAAGGGAGTGCGTTCCTGTAACCACAGGAAAGGATGTAGGAGCCGCAGGAGAGGAAGCCCTTGTCCTCTCATTGCTTCACCCAGGCTTCTTGAAGGTCTATATTCTTTAACGTGGTCATTAGTTATCAGTAAATCTTGATACTAGGTAAGTTCTTTGATCTATGAGAGTCTGATTTGACAAGTGCATCTTTTGAGTTAGCTCAAATGTCAAGAGCAAAATGATTAGGAGCCACTCTTGAAGCATAACTTATATTGATATTTTTACTGATGGAACAGTAGGTCTTTTAATAACAGTAGAACGTGTTTGGAACCGAAAAGTTAGCATCAGATTCACAACTAATGATACAGCACAGTTAATATTTAAAGACCCAGTGATAAAACATAAAAATAGCCTTGAAAAATATATATCCCCTTGCTGATTAAAATTTAGAGAGAAGTATATTATGGTCACTGGATATATGGTACTTCAAATTTAGCATTTTAATTTTAATGCATTTAAATTTAATTCTTGATGTTGGATGGTGCAGTACTTTTGAGGAGGAGATAAGAGTTCAGACCTTCTTACAGGGAGGAGGGTTGTTGCTCTTCCCCCCTCCCCCCACTTTCCCAAATAATAATCCCAGTCTTTCTTTGCAACATCTTGTTCTTTTTTATTTTTTCCCTTTACTCTCAAATTTTGCAACCATCAAGAGTCATTCTTTGAGTAAGATGTTCTGAAACCTGTCTGCCCTCCGACAATACAAGGTGAGGTAGGTGTCAATAGTTCAGGCACTGTGCCTTGAGCAAGGATTCATTTATAATGTTTGCCAATCCTTGATTTAAGCCGATCGACACATGGCAAGGTCAGCTGGAATTAGATAAGACTGTTTCTAAAAAGTGTGATGTTACTTTTAAAGATAATCTATAAGCAGTTAAGGAATTCTCATTCTGATTTTCAAAGACATAGTCCTCTCAAAGAATGAGAAAGGAGAGTAAAATAACTACTCTGACAGTGGAATTTTCAAAATAATTTATACAAAATGATTTGAAACAGCAAAAGACTTTTTCCCCCCCTTTCCTCAAAGGCCAGATATTTATACAGCAAATCAAAAGAAACATCTTGGGAAAGGAATAGTGCATATTATCGAAAAGGCCTTTCACTTAGCCTCAAGAGTCTGCTCAGATGAGGCCTGTGTTAGAAATTCCTTAAGAGGAGAGGCCTTTTGATGTTGGTCTCATCTTCTTAATTCATTGAGAGCAAGCACTTCTTAATTAATTTAGAGCAAACCTTTTGGAACTGTAGCAAGGCACAGGATGGGGAACTTTATACATAGTCCTTGAAATTGTCTACAGCCTGATGAATATGTACTTTAAGTGCTTTCTTCAGAAATTTATTTCCTTGGACTATTCTGAGGTACTTACCCGGAGATCTTTGATTTTCTTTTTTTTTCCCTTCTGAGTAAGTAGAAAAAGTAACATTGTGTTCCTAATTGAATATTCTCTTCTAAATTTTTGTTTCAGGAGTTTTCTATTTATGAATTCTATTTAATATCAGAATAAGACAGACTTTGGTTTGAATCCCAATTTGACTGTTTGACTCAGAGTAAGTTACTTTATCTCCCCAAGACTAATTTTTCTCTTCTGAAAATATAGGCAGTTGAAATACTACAACATAGGTTTGTTTGAGGACTATATGAGATAAATTAATGAAAATAATGTATCAAATACTTTAGCACATGGTAAGAACTGAGTGAACTCTAGCAGTTATTATTGCTACAAAAAATACCTTTTAGGTTTAGCACATTCAACAGGGAGTAGAAATACTGTATTAATTCAGAGTACACTCAGAGAGATCTTGGAAAAGTAGGTTATGCTAATCCCTTTGATTTCAGGGAGATGGTTTAATACAACATAGCTATCATCTATTACATTTTCATTTTTATGACAGTGCTAATAATCCACTGATTATCCCAGTTAAACAATGCTATAATTATGTGTGTGTATAAATGTACTGATGTGTCCCATACAAAGCAAAAGCAATCATCTATAAGTATGAGCCTGATTTTTCCTACTCTGGTCTAAAGGATCTTGACCTGATATGAGTACAGACCATATCTAAAGGAATTTTTAAAGCAGGAATTTATCTCAACAACTGCATTATCCATTTCTTTTTTTTCAGTTGATTATATATACCCTGCTCCTATTGTCAGTTTTATCAGAATTAGTGATTAACAAAACATACAAATAATTTGTTGAGGGTAAGTAAAACCCAAAATACCCAGACCATTTTATTATATGTGCATGTGTGCTCAGCTATGTCCGACTCTGTGACCATATGGACTGCAGCCCGCCAGGCTCCTCTGTCCATGGGATTCTCCAGGCAAGGATACTGCAGTGAGTTGCCTGCAGGGCAATCCTCCTCTAGGGGAATCTTCCCCAGCCAGTGATTGAATGCACATCCCCTCTGTCTCCTTGTATTGGCAGGCAGTTCTTTACCTAGGAAGCTACTTATTACATGCATATAGTATATATTGAATATACCTACATATACAATATACACATATATATATATATAAATACAAAGATTTTTTAATCAGTTTTTGTATATCCTTATAAGAATTTAATAATGATCTTCATCAGTATGTTAGGAAATGGTGTTATGGGAGTCCCGTTTTGATTCATTTTTGGGTCTGTTTTCCTGTGGCTTGAAGTAGTCCATTCTCAATGCATGTAAAGCTTGCCAACATTATCACCTTTTGTTCTGATCTCAAAGAGTTTTAGTTTTGTTTGCCAGTGGAAAATGCTGCATGAATGGGTAACTCTGACTAACCTGTGAATGCTGTATCTGGAAACTGTGTACTCTAACTTGTGGGAATGTTTTGTAGTCAGAAAACTGCAGTATATGGTTACAGTAATATTGATTGTGGTCTTAAAGTCATGTTTATTGGGAAGGAATTATTTATTCTTAGGGTCTGAGCAAAAAATTTATTTCACCTTTATGAACTGTGTAAGGTGACAAACAGTCCTGATTTTCCCAGAACTAAGGAATTTTCTGTGATATAGGATTTTCATCTTTAAAACTGGGAAAATTGGGGGCAAATGGAAATGATTTTGTCACAGAATCTTTGTGACACTTTTCAGTCAGTTCAGTTCAGTCACTCTGTTGTGTCCAACTCTTTGCGATCCCGTGGACTGCAGCATGCCAGGCCTCCCTGTCCATCACCAACTCCTGAAGTTTACTCAAACTCACTTTTATGTTACATTAAAAATCCTTCTGGATATGGCAGATTTACATAAATACAAATGTGTTATGCACTATATAATAAGAACTTTTCTGCTGTATCTCATAAAAACTTGAAATGACCCTGTGAGGTGGGTGTTAGCATATTTTTTAAATGAAGAAACTAAAGCTTTGAGAGATTAAGCAACTAACTATCTAGCATCTATTTTCAGCTACTACTATATATATATATATACTATACTATATATACTAATACTATATATATATATACCATATATATCATATATAATATTTATAATAGTTATATATTACAGGCAATGTCTATCCGTAGAATCATGATTTTATTATATTGTTGCCATTTTCTTATGCATCAGAAATTTTTGGAATATGCTTTCTTCTTAATGATTGAGTAAAATTTGACAAATCATGTTCTAAATTAGCTATCTTCTTCCCTTCATAAGGACAGTTTGCCTACAGAAAAGGAGCTAGGGAGCCCCAGTTTTTTGCGGAAATTACTGGTCTTAGAAAACCCTCTACCTCTTATTTTGAGCAATCCTTCATTTTTTAAAGGACTTCCCTGGTGGCTCAGATGGTAAAGCGTCTACCTACAATGCAGGAGACCCAGGTTTGATCCCTGGGTCAGGAAGATCCCCTGGAGAAGGAAATGGCAACCCACTCCCGTACTCTTGCCTGGAAGATCCCAAGGATGGAGGAGCCTGGTAGACTGCAGTCCATGGTGTCACAAAGAGTCGGACATGACTGAGTGACTTCACTTTCCTTTCCTTTTCTTTTTAGAATTATCCCCAGACCACTTGATTGTCCCATTGCAACCAATTAAAGATCAACCATGTACCTGAAAACCAATTAGCAAGTCTCCCCCACTTCCAAAAATACAAATCCCCCTTGATAGAATGCTTGCCAGAGATTCAGTTTTCCTTTTTCTTTTTTCTTTTTTAAACTTTATAAAACTTGCTGTGTTATGCTAAGTGGCTTCAGGCCTGTCTGACTCTTTTGACCCCATGGACTGGAGCCCACCAGGCTCCTCTCTTCATGGAATTCTCCAGGCAAGAATACAGGAATGGGTTGCCATTTCCTTTTCCAAGGGATCTTCCTGACCTAGGGATCGAACCTGCATCTCTTGAGTCTCCTGCACTGGCCAGCAGGATCTTTACACTAAAGCTTACTCTCCATTATAACATCTTTGATGCCTTGCTGAAATGAAAGTGATGGCTGAAAGATTTCCTTGGTGCAAGTTTATGAATGCTGCTGCTGCTGTGTAGTCTCCAAGTTGTGTCTGACTCTTTGCGACCCGACCCTATGGCTTGTAGCCCTCCAGACTCCTCTGTACATGAATGGTCTTTGTTAATTTTGTCTTGGACTTTTCTTTGTCTTTAAGAAATAAAATAAAAATGCATTTGCAATTCACAGTACACAGTTATAACATCTATAGATTTTCATGATTTTCTGACATGGATGCAATGAGTTACATTAAAACAAACAAACCCCAGTCTCACAGTTCTTTCTCTTCTCTCTACAAAGGTTCTTCCTATCTCTGACCTTATAATTCAGTTGATAAAACCTGTTTGATTGTTCGGGAGCACACATCTGCTAATGGTCATAGTAAGTGTATTGTGGAGGAGAGTGATGAAAGAGTACTCTAATGTTCTCAAAAGTGGTATTCACTCCAAGCAGGAAGAGTTCTGCAGTTTTTGATTGTTACGTGCTCTATTGACTATGCTAAAGCCTTTAAATGTGTGGATTACAACAAACTGGAAAATTCTTAAAGAGATAGAAATACCAGACCACCTTACCTGCCTCCTGAGAGACCTGTATGCAGATCAAGAAGGAACAGTTAGAACCAGAAATGGAACAATGGACTGGTTTCAAATTGGGAAAAGAGTAATTCAAGGCTGTATATTGTCACCTTGCTTATTTAACTTATACTCAGAGTGCATCATATGAAATGCCAGGCTGGATGAATCAAAAGCTGGAATCAAGAGTGCCAGGAGAAATATCAGTAACCTCAGATATGCAGATGACACCATCCTTATGGCAGGAAGCAAAGAGGAACTGAAGAGCCTCTTTTGAAAATGAAACAGGAGAGTGAAAAACCTGGCTTAAAACTCAACATTCAAAAACAAAGATTATGACATCTGGTCCCATCACTTCATGGCAAATAGATGAAAAACAGTGGAAATAGTGAGAGACTTTATTTTCTTGGGCTCCAAAATCACTGCAGATGGTGACTGCAGCCACAAAGCTGAAAGACACTTGCTCCTTGGAAGAAAAACTATGACAAACCTAAACAGCTTATTAAAATGCAAAGACATTATTTTGCCAACAAAAGTCCATATGGTCAAAGCTATGGTTTTTCCCGTAGTCATGTATGGATGTGAGAGTTAGATCTTTGTAAAGAAGGCTGAAAGCTGAAGAATTTATGCTTTTGAGCTGTGGTATTGGAGAAGACTCTCAAGAGTACCTTGGACTGCAAGGAGATCAAACCAGTCAATCCTAAAGGAAGTCAATCCTGCATATTCATTGGAAAGATTGATGCTGAAGCTCCAATACTTTGGCCACCTGATATGAAGAGACAACTCATTAGAAAAGACCCTGATGCTGGGAAAGACTGAAGACAGGAGGAGAAGGGGATGACAGAGCATGAGATTGTCGGATGGCATCACTGATTCAATGGACATCAGTTTGAACAAGCTCTGAAAAATGGTGAAAGACAGGGAAGCCTGGCATGCTGTAGTCCATGGGGTCACAAAGAGTCGGACACAGCTGAGTGAGTGAACAACAAATGGGCTCCAGGGAGCAGATATAATGTATATGTGCAATTGGTAATTTAATATAATCTACATATTTTTTTCTAAACCAAAAACATTTTTTTATTAGTTGTGGATGAGCCATTTACTTCCTTAGGTAGAAACGAAATGAAAAAACAAAACAAAAACAAAAAGTAAAAGTTGATAAGCAGCAAAGTGTATGAAGATATACCTTTCATTTCTTGAAGTTTTCTTATTCTTCCTGAAATTGCATATTTTTAAATTGGGTTGATGCTTTCTCATAAAGTCTTGGCTTTAGAGTTTTAAAGGCTTTAGATTTTTAAAGGAGAGGATTAGGGAGAAAGGGCTAAAGGGTAGAAAGCCACACAACATTTCATTACTCATTTGGTCACTGCTGCAAGTGACTGATTCTTTTTTTCTCTTAAAATAGTTTTATTTTATTTTCTTTATTTATTTTTGGCTATGCTGGGTCTTTGTTGCTGCACAGGTTTTTCTCCAGTTGAAACAAGCTGGAGCAACTCTCCAGCTCCAGTGCATGGGCTTCTCATTGCAGTGGCTTCTCTTGTGGTGCACAGGCTCAATAGTTGTGGAGCATGGCTTCATTGCTTTAAGGCACATGGGATCTTCCTATCTTCCTGTATCAGGGATTGAACCCATGTCTCCTGCATGGCAGGTTGATACTTTACCACTGATCCACCAGCGGAGCCTAAGACTGATGATGGAACCTGATGAATTGTCCACTCTGGGGAAAGTGGTGCAATATTTATTTCCCTTTATACACTAATGGCGTATAAAGATCAATGGTGGTCCCACAAATTTAGCTCCCTCAAATTTCTGTAATGTATAAGTGTAAAATATTTCCCCACTAATGCATCATGACTATGAATCAGAGATTCCTGAGAGGAAAGGGAAATATATGAGGCTCTGGCAAAGGTGAAGCATAGACTTGATTTACCTATCAGAAACTGGTTAAAACCTGTGTATAACTGGTGATTATAAGTCAGAGCTTTGGGTAAGAGGTAAGGCTGAGATTTTAAGTGCTATATAAGATATATCTGATCATTGTAATGGATCAGATAGTTCAGTTACTTAGTTGTGTCCAACTTTTTGTGACCCCATGGACCACAGCATGCCAGGCTTCCCTGTCCATCACCAAATCCTGGAGTAAACTCAAACTTATGTCAGTGATGCCACCCAAACCATCTCATCCTCTGTCATCCCCTTCACCTCCTGTCTTCAATCTTTGCAAGCATCAGCGTCTTTTCCAATGAATCAGTTCTTCGCATCAGGTGGCCAAAGTATTGGAGTTTCAGCTTCAGCATCAGTCCTTCTAATGAATATTCAGGACTGATTTCCTTTAGGATTGACTGACTGGATCTCCTTGCAATCAAGAGACTCTTAAGAGTCTCCTCCAACACCACAGTTCAAAAGCATCAATTCTTCAGCGCTCAGCTTTCTTTATAGTCCAACTCTCACATCCATACATGAACACTGGAAAAACCATCGCTTTGACTAGATGGACCTTTGTTGGCAAAGTAATGTCTCTGCTTTTTAATATGCTGTCTAGGTTGATCATAGCTTTTCTGCCAAAGAGCAAGTGTCTTTTAATTTCATGGCTGCAGTCACCATCTGCAGTGATTTTGGAGCCCCCCAAAATAAAGTCTGTCACTATATTCACTGTTTCCCCATTCATTTGCCATGAAGTGATGGGACTGGATGCCATGATCTTAGTTTTCTGAATGTTGAGCTTTAAGCCAACTTTTTCACTCTCCTCTTTCACTTTCAACAATAGACTCTTTAGTTTTTCTTCACTTTCTGCCATAAGGGTGGTGTTATCTGCATATCTGAGGTTATTGGTATTTCTCCTGGCAATCTTGAGTCCAGTTTGTGCTTCATCCAACCTGGCATTTCGCATGATGTACTCTGCATATAAGTTAAATAAGCAGGGTGACAATATACAGCCTTGATGTACTCCTTTTCATGTTTGGAACCAGTCTGTTGTTCCATGTCTGGTTCTAACTGTTGCTTCTTGACCTGCATACAGATTTCTCAGGAGGCAGGTCAGGTGGTCTGGTATTCCCATCTCTTTATGTCACAGTTTGTTGTGATCGACACAGTGAAAGTCTTTGGCATAGTCAATAAAGCAGAAGTAGGTATTTTTCTGGAACTCTCTTGCTTTATGGATTATCCAGTGGATGTTAGCATTTGATCTCTGGCTCCTCTGTCTTTTCTAAATCCAGCTTGAATGTCTGGAAGTTCATGGTTCATGTACTGGTTGAAGCCTGGCTTGGAGAATTTTGAGCATTACTTTGCCAGCGTGTGAGATGAGTGCAATTGTGTGGTAGTTTGAGAACTCTTTGGCATTGCCTTTTCTTTGGGATTGGAATGAAAACTGACCTTTTCCAGTCCTGTGGCCACTGCTGAGTTTTCCAAATTTGCTGACATATTGAGTGCAGCAATTTCACAGCATCATCTTTTAGGATTTGAAATAGCTCAACTGGAATTCTATCATCTCCACTAGCTTTGTTCATAGTGATGCTTCCTAAGGCCCACTTGACTTCACATTCCAGGCTGTCTGGCTCTAGGTGAATGATCACACCATCGTGGTTATCTGGGTCATGAAGATCTTTTTTATGTAGTTCTTCTGCATATTCTTCCCACCTCTTCTTAATATCTTCTACTTCTGTTAGGTCCATACCATTTCTGTCCTTTATTTGCCCATCTTTGCATGAAATATTCCCTTGGTGTCTCTAATGTTCTTGAAGAGATCTCTAGTCTTTCCCATTCTATCATTTTCCTCTATTTCTTTGCTTTGATCACTGAGGAAGGCTTTCTTATCTCTCCTTTATATTCTTTGGAACTCTGCATTCAAATAAGTATATCTTTCCTTTTCTCCTTTGCCTTTTGCTTCTCTTCTTTTCTCAGCTCTTTGTAAGGACTCCTCAGACATTCTTTTTTTTTTTTTTTTTTGCATTTCTTTTTTAGGGATAGTCTTGATTCCTGCCTCCTGTACAATGGCATGAGCCTCTGTCCATAGTTCTTCTGGAACTCTATCAGATCTAGTCCCTTGAATCTATTTCTCAATTCCACTGTGTAATCATAAGGGATTTGGTTTAGGTTGTACCTGAATGGTCTAGTGGTTTTCCCTACTTTCTCAATTTAAGTCTGAATTTGGTAATAAGGAGTTCATGATCTGAGTCACAGTCAGCTCCCGGTCTTGTTTTTGCTGACTGTATAAAGCTTCTCCATCTTTGGCTGCAAAAAAATATAATCAATCTGATTTCAGTGTTGACCATCTGGTGATGTCCATGTGTAGAGTCTTCTCCTGTGTTGTTGGAAGAGGGTGTTTGCTATGACCAGTGCATTCTCTTGACAAAACTCTGTTAACCTTTGACCTGCTTTGTTTTGTACTCCAAGGCCAAATTTGCCTCTTACTCCAGGTGTTTTTTCACTTCCTACTTTTGCATTCCAGTCCCCTATAATGAAAAGGACATCATTTTTGGGTGTTAGTTCTAAAAGGTCTTGTAGGTCTTCATAGAACTGTTCAACTTCAGCTTTTTCAGCATTATTGGTTGGGGTATAGACTTGGATTGCTGTGATATTGAAAGTTTTGTCTTGGAAACTAACAGAGGTCATCCTCTCATTTTTGAGACTGCATCCAAGTACTGCATTTCAGACTCTTTTGTTGACTATGATAGCTACTCCATTTCTTCTAAGGGTTTTGTGCCCACAGTAGTAGATATAATGGTCATCTGAGTTAAATTCACCCATTCCAGTCCATTTTAGTTCACTGATTCTTAAAATTTCGATGTTCACTCTTGTCATCTCCTGTTTGACCCCTTCCAATTTGCCTTGTTTTATGGACCTAATGTTCCAGATTCCTATGCAATATTGCTCTTTACAGCATCATACTTTACCTCCATCACCAGTTACATTTACAACTCTGTGTTGTTTTTGCTTTGGCTCCAGCTCTTCATTCTTTCTGGAGTTATGGATAATTATATGTAAATATAATTTACAGGAGACCTGAGTAGTGGGTTCAGTCCTTGGGTTGGGAAGATCCTCTGGAGAAGGAAATGTCAACCCGCTCCAGTATTCTTGCCTGGATAAACCCATTAACAGAAGAGCTAGGTGGGCTTCAGTCCACCGGGTAGCAGAGAGTCCAGCATGACTGAGTGACTGAACAACAACAAACATCATGCTATATTTACTAGGTTCCCCAAATCATTTTCATTTTACATGTTGGCCATTCAGACCATTCTCATTTTGAAATTTGCAGTAGAAATCACAATAGTTTTCATGGAAGTCCTTAACTCAAGAAATCAGAATATTTGGCATTTTCATTGTGTGATTTTTCTAAATTTCAAAATTCATATCAAACATGGCTGTGCAAACTTTGATATCCCCAGTGAATTTGCTTATTGATTTTAACTTACACTAAATTTATTTTGTCAGTCATCTGAAACATTCTACATTTCTTTGTTTCTCACTGACTTCTGCATATGCTTTTATTTTGCACAGGAGAGACATTGGTAAATTAGTATAGTCCTGCTAAGTATCAGAAAGTAAAGACCTTCATCAATTTCAATTATAAATGATTTATCTGTCTAGAGATTCAAATTGTTAAAATCAGGCAAAGAAAATTATCAGATCAAATTCTATATGCAAGAGGCAACCAAAAGCTTTATGTTCTATTAGTAATGCAGGTGCTTGACACTGTTTAATGGAACACAGTGGTGTACCACAATGTCTTGACAACCTGAAGTGTGCCTCCTGAATAGACTTGTGAAAGTTTAATTGGATAGGAGACTACTCCACAAGGGACCACTAGCACTTTAATAGCTAGTTGCAGACCCCTAGTGAGGTTGAATAATTACAATCAAGGAGCTATAGCCGTTTCCATGACTGCACTTATACTTCTGCAGAAAGGCCCATTTTCCTCTACCTGACAGTTCACTTTGTATTAATTATAGATTACATGCTTCAGCCCTCTATCATTATGCTAGCATATTCTCATAAAGGATGGTACATTAACCATGAAACACTGTATTCATTGCATGTATGACTGTTCATCTCCCTGCCCTGGGTGTGTGTATGTGGAAGAAAGGGGAAAAAAGGTCATTTTATAAATATCAATGGCACCAGATGTGCAAATAACAAATCAAAAGGCAGCAAAGCAGAGGCTGGCACAGTGTCAACCTAAAATGGAGCTATCACATGTACTTTACCCTCTATTTCTATTTTCTAGCACATGTTGATTAAAAATGGAGCAGGCTTGAAATATAGTAAACATTAAATAATTGAATTATTCTTTTCACTAGAAGAATCACCTGCAAAGCTACTCCTATCACTCGTCACTATTGCTTTCTTTCTGTGAATGGCAACCATAGATATTGGTCTGGAGAAGGGAACTCATAGCAGATAATCTGTGTGCCCATCACTGGGATAAAGCTTAAATCAACATAATTTCATTATGAAAAACTCTCCAAACTAGGGCTTATACTTACTATACAGCAAAAGTAAACAGAAGCACTTTTAAGATAAACTATGTAGGATTCAATTTCCAGACCATCTAATGGCAACATCTGTGCCCATTTAACCACATGGTCCTTTCTCCAGGGATAATAAAATTGAGGGAAGTGGGGCAATATTGACAAATTTTCCCTTAAGTCAGCTTAAAAATACCTCTGTTCATGATAAAATTGCATCGTGATTTCTAAAAATGGAATTCGGTAGATCAGTTGTGTTTTAACACTAATGTGTCATATATATTTCAACTGTATCTTAGCTCTTTTAGTATAAAATGTATTAATATACAAACCTCAAACTTCTAAAAAACATTACCCTAATATTGCTTCCTTCTAATAATCTATCATGGTGAGGATTAGGCAGGTTGCTAGATATTTTCTATCAAGCTTTCTATAACTGTCTTTGTCGTTCATGTTTCTGAATATCCATTTTCCAGAGAGGTGTCAAAATCAGATATTTTAACTTTTAAGCAAAAGGTTTGGTGGATCAGTCTTTATAATTTTGTAGCAGATTTGTGTCTTACATCTAGAAATTGCTGTTACTTTTTAGTATGTGCTTAGTCGCTCAGTCATGTCCAACTCTTTGCAACCTCATGGACTGTAGCCCTTCAGGCTCCTCTCTCCGTGGAGATTCTCCAGGCAAGAATGCTGGAGTGGGTTGCCATGCTCTCCTCCAGGGAACATTTTAGTATAAAAACTTTCAAAAGCAGAGAGAGTGTTTTAATGTTGATTTTCCCACTTAACACTTTTACCATTTTTAAAATAATGAGGTGATTTATTAATATATGAAATATAGTGATAAACTCATAGTGGTGGTGGTTTAGTCCCCAAGTCACGTCCGATTCTTGCAACCCCTTGGACTGTAGCCTGCCAAGCTCCTCTGCCCAGGGAATTCTCCAGGCAAGAATACTGGAGTGGGTTGCCATTTTCTTCTCTGGAGGATCTTCCCAGCCCCAGAATTGAACCCAGATCTTCTGCATTACAGGCAAATTCTTTACTGACTGAGTGAAGTGGAAGTGAAAGTCACTCATTTGTGTCTGATTCTTTGCAACCCCATGGCTTATACAGTCCATGGAATTATCCAGGCCAGAATACTGGAGTGGGTAGCCTTTCCTTTCTCTGGGGAATCTTCCCAACCCAGGAATCGAACCAGGGTCTCCTGCATTGCAGGTGGATTTTTCACTAACTGAGCTATCAAGGGAAGCACAATAAACTCATAGATTTATTCATATAGATAGATATATTTTTGTCCATTATAGCTACCTTTAATGATGCTCAAAATGTTCTAACTTTGCTGTGAAATCTCCCCAAATTACATTAAAAGACATTTGTCCTTAAAAACAATAGTCTTTCATAACTTCCTTGGTATAAAAATGGGGTCCAAGTTCATATTGTAGATTCTTGCCACAAACCTGGGTATCAGTCACTTCTTCCAAGAAGCCCTGGTTCTTTAGAACAGAAAATGGTATGTAGAGACCACAAACCTCACAACAGAGATGATTTTTGCTGACAGATTTATCAGTATTTCTTAAACTTTTCAAGTGGATAATGATAGGAAATCTATACTTTTTTAAAGAAAAATGTGCCATGGGTTCCTACTTTTTTAAGTTCAAACTTAATTTACAGAGATTTTGCTTAATTCTTTTATTTTTCTAATTGCATTACTCTTCCTGTATATGAAAAATTTTGTTGCTAATTGAATTGACATAATTTGTTAATATAATAAATATAGTTTTCAGTACTAATGATACAACTGAAAAAACAAAGAATTTGACTCTTTTTAACTTAAAAATCTCACTGTCTTACCACAACTTCTCTCTGTATGACTTGTCTACCAATTTCATAATGGCTTATTTATTTCATTTTTCTATAATTTTTAACGTATTTTACGTAGAGATGTATATGTGTGTATATTTCATATATGGTTATATTTGTAGGTTCCAAATTTAAATTTACAATGTTAGTTAAAAATTTAAAAGAAGTCTCACTTTTTACACATGTCTCATACACCTATACCTATTTGTTCCTATCTCTGTAGGTAACTTTTTTTCAGTGTTCATGTATATTCACACTTTCTTAGATAAATGGTGGCTTACTTTAGCATACACTCATTTCTTCCACTTTGATGTATTTCATTTATATATCCTAGAGGATCTGCATAGCACTAATTAGAGATATTTCTTATTTATTTTATAGCTGCAGGATACTTTATTTCATGGATGTTTCATCATTAACTTGATTTCTTATTGATGATCTTTTGAGTTGCTTTTAGTCCTTTTCTATAATGATTAGTTATCATAGCATATTTTAGTCATCAGTTTCTTGATGAATTTCTCAAAATTCATCCAGTTGTCTATAAAGGCAATGGCTGGATGAGGTTATCTCTGTTGGGTTTATCAAGATAGTATATATCATCATGGGTTAATTATGTACGATTCAGCAAGAATGTTTCTGTAATCCTTGTTTGTTTTTACATTTGTATATTCAGTACATTTGGTAAGTAATATAGAAATAACAGGGCTTACTTGGTGGCTCGGTGATAAAGAACCCGCCTGCCAATGCAGGAGATGTGGATTTGATCCCTGGGTGGGGAAAATCCCCTGGAGAAGGAAATGGCAACACACTCAAGTACTCTTGCCTGTCAAATCCCATGGACAGAGGAATATGGTGGCTATATCCATGGGGTCACAAAGAATCAGACATGATTTAGTGACTAAACAACAACATAGAAATAAAAGCTTCAGAATTTATTGGGCATTCTTCTTTATCATGATCAGAATTGCATAGCTGATTGCTAAAAGAATATGTCTCCATTTTTAATTACCTAAAGCAGAGGAATATGAATGTCAGGGAGGAAGGTGATATGTCTCCTTGATACTGACAATGTTTCTGTTTCCTGAGAGAAGAGAAAAAGGATATTTCAAAAATAAATGCATTTCTTTTTCAAGAAATTTTAGGTATTTCCTCCAACAATAGATAGCCAAATAATAGGGAAGCTCTTCCTTTTTAAGATGAAGTTTTGCATCAACGGGTTTGCAAAATGATGATCTGATAGTCTACAAATGTAATTTGTGTAGCCAAATCCATTGCCTTTGGCAGAGACATCCTCTTCATTAAGTCACAGCCCTTGTTCTTCCCTAGTCCTTGCATTTCTGCTGCTTCACTTATTTATTGTAAGTATCAGGCCTGTAGAGACATTTGAGTTTATAAAATATGCCTGATAGAGTTTTTGCTCAGAAAGTATGAAGTTAAGAGATTATAAATTTAGATTCTACCTTTTAAAACTTGACCCAACTTGTTACATAAGACTTATGGTGGCACTTAAGATATAATTGACATTGTCTTTCACAGAGTTACATCCAGAGGGTGATTTTCCTTAAGCATAATGTACCACAACTAGAAAATTCTCTGGTTATTTGTTTATTAGAATGACCAGGGAATTTACTTTCTAGTTAAACATTGTTTGTGAAATTGATTTTTTAAATAATAATATAGCTGATATTATATAAATGTGTATGTCAGTATGTCAGCCACTTTTCTAAGAGCTTTACCTAGCAACCCTATGAAGTATGTGCATGTGTGCTTAGTCGCTTAGTCTGGTTGCTCAGCTGATTCTGACTCTGCAACCCTATGGATTGTAGTCCACCAGGCTCTTCTGTCCATAGGATTTTCCAGGCAAGAATACTGGAGTGGGCTTCCATTCCCTACTCCAAGGGTTCCTCCAGACCCAGGGATCAAACCCATGTCTCCTGTATCTCTTGCATTAGCAGGTGGAGCCATTACCACTGAGCCACCTGGTAAGCAACCTATAAGGTATTACTCCTTCTCTTATAGAGGAGGATAATAAAGGATAAAGATCTTAATCAACTAGCTACCAGTTGACACTGCTAAATATTAATAGATTTTGAAGTCATCTAGACTTGGAAGTGAGAAATAGATTTAAGGGACTAGATCTGTAGACAGAATGTCTGATGAACTATAGACAGAGGTTCGTGACATTGTACAGGAGACAGGGATCAAAACCATCCCCAAGAAAAAGATATGCAAAAAGAAAAAAATGAATGTCTGAAGAGGCCTTACAAATAGCTGTGAAAATAAGAGAAGTGAAAGGCAAAGGAGAAAAAGAAAGATATACCCATTAGAATGCAGAGTTCCAAAAAAGAGCAAGGAGAGATAAGAAAGCCTTCCTCAGTGATCAGTGCAAAGAAATAGAGGAAAACAATAGAATGGGAAAGACTAGAGATGTCTTCAAGAAAATTAGAGATACCAAGGGAACATTTCATGCAAAGATGGGCTCAAAAAAGGACAGAAATGGTATGGTCCTAACAGAAGCAGAAGATATTAAGAAGAGGTGGCAAGAATACACAGAAAAACTATACAAAAAAGATCTTCATGAATCAGATAATCATGATGATGATTTCCCGATTTGGAACCAGTCTGTTGTTCCATGTCCAGTTCTAACTGTTTCTTCCTGACCTGCATACAGATTTTGCAAGAGGCTGGTCAGGTGGTCTGGTATTCCCATCTCTTGAATTTTCCATAGTTTGTTGTGATCCACACAGTCAAAGGCTTTGGCATAGTCAATAAAGCAGAAATAGATGTTTTTTTGGGACTCTCTTGCTTTATCAATGATCCAACAGATGTTGGCAATTTGATCTCTGGTTCCTCTGCCTTTTCTAAATCCAGCTTGAATATCTGGAAGTTCATGGTTCATGTACTGTTGAAGCCTGGCTTGGAGAATTTTGAGCATTACTTTGCCAGCTTGTGAGATGAGTGAAATTGTGTGGTAGTCTGAGCATTCTTTGGCATTGCCTTTCTTTGGGATTGGAATGAAAACTGACCTTTTCCAGTCCAGTGGCCACTGCTGAATTTTCCAAATTTGCTGGCATACTGAGTGCAACACTTTCATAGCATCATCTTTTAGGATTTGAAATAGCTCAACTGGAACTCCATCACCTCCACTAGTTTTGTTCATAGTGATGCTTCCTAAGGCCCACGTGAGTTCGCATTCCAGGATGCCTGGCTCTAGGTGAGTGATCAAACCATCATGAATATCTGGTTCGTGAAGATATTTTTGTGTAGTTCTTCTGTGTATCATTGCCACCTCTTCTTAATATTTTCTGCTTCTGTTAGGTCCATACCATTTGTGTCCTTTTTGAGCCCATCTTTGCATGAAATGTTCCCTTGGTATCTCTAATTTTCTTGAAGAGATCTCTAGTCTTTCCTATTCTATTGTTTTCCTCTATTTCTTTGCATTGATCACTGAGGAAGGTTTTCTTATGTCTCCTTGCTATTCTTTGGAACTCTGCATTCAAATGGGCATATCTTTCCTTTTCTCCTTTACTTTTTGCCTCTGTTCTTTTCACAGCTGTTTGTAAGGCTTCTTCAGACAGCCATTTTGCTTTTTAGCATATCTTTTTCTTGGGGATGGTCTTTATCCCTGTCTCCATACAATGTCATGAACCTCTGTCCATAGTTCTTGAGGCACTCTATATATCTGATATATTCCCTTAAATCTATTTCTCACTTCTACTATATAATTGTAAGATATTTGATTTAGGTCATGCCTGAATGGTCTGGTGGTTTTCCCTACTTTCTTCAATTTAAGTCTGAATTTGGTAAGAAAGGATAATAATAATAATAATAATAATAATAATAATAATTTGGTAATAATAATAAGGAATTCATGATCTGAACCACAGTCAGCCACTGGTATTGTTTTTGCTGACTTTATAGAACTTCTCCATCTTTGGCTGCAAGGAATATAATCAATCTGATATCATTGTTGACCATCTGGTGATGTTCATGTGTAGAGTCTTCTCTTGTGTTGTTGGAAGAGGGTGTTTGCTATGACCAGTGCATTCTCTTGGAAGAACTCTACTAGCCTTTGCCCTGCTTCATTCTGTACTCCAAGGCCAAATTTGCCTGTTACTCCAGGTGTTTCTTGACTTCCTACTTTTGCATTCCAATCCCCTATAATGAAAAAGACATTTTTTGGGGTGTTAATTCTAGAAGGCCTTGTAGGTGTTCATAGAACCATTCAACTTTTGCTTCTTCAGAATTACTGGCCGGGCATAGACTTGGATTACCATGATATTCAATGCTTTGCCTTGGAAATGAACAGAGATCATTCTGTCATTTTGAGACTGCATCCAAGTACTGCATTTTGGACTCTTATTGACTATGCTGGCTACTCAATTTCTTCTAAGGGATTCTTGCCCAGAGTAGTAGATATAATGGTCATCTGAGTTAAATTCACCCATTCCAGTCCATTTTATGTTCCTATTACCATTTTGTTAATTGCTTCGGTATACTTTTTTGTAGATCTTTTCCTTCCCTTGTGTTTCCTGCCTAGAGAAGTTTCTTAAGCTTTGGTTGGTGGTGCTGAATTCTCTTTTGCTTGTCTGGAAAGCTTTGGGTTTCTCCATCAAATTTGAATGAGATTCTTGCTGAGTAGAGTATTCTTGGTTGTAAGTTCTTCTCTTGGAATATATTGTGCCATCCCCTCTGACTTGTAAAGTTTCCATTGAGAAATTTTTAATAACCTTATGGGAGTCCACTTGTATTTTTTTTCCCTTGTTGCTGTTAATAATTTATCTGTCTTTAGTTTTTGTCAGTTTGATTACCATGTGTCTCAGTATGTTCCTCCTTGGATTTATCCCGCCTTGGACTCTCTGTGCTTCCTGTACACGGTTGACTATTTCCTTTCCCATGTTGAGGGAGTTTTCAGCTATTGTCTCTTCAAATATTTTCTCATGTCCTTTCTCTTTTCCTTCTGGGACCTCTATAATGCAAATATTCATGCATTTTATGCTGTCCCATAGGTCTTTTATGCTGGCTTCATTTCTTTTCATTCTTTTTTTCTATATTCTGTTTTGCAGCATTGATTTTCACCATTCTGTATTCCAGGTCATTTGTTGTTCTTTTGCTTCAGGTATTCTGCTATTGATTCCTTCTGGAGTATTGTTCATCCTTTTTATTTGTTCTTTAGTTCTTCTAGGTCATTGGTAAGCATTTCTTGCACTTCTCAATCTTTGCCTCCATTCTTTTTCAGAAATCCTGAATCATCTTCACTGTCATTATTCTGAATTCTATGTTTGGGAGGTTTCCTACCTCCACGTTATTTAGTTGTTTTCCTAGGCATTTATCTTGTTCCTTTATCTGGGACATAATCCTATCTCTTTTCTTTTAGAGTAGCTTTCCATGATTGTTATATTAGTTCTGGAGGTTGATGGGATTGTAGTTCTTATTTCTTCTGTCTGCCCTCTGGTGAATGAAGATAAGAGGCTTGTGCAAGCTTCTTGATGGGAGGGACTGGCTGTAGGGAGAACTGGGTCTTGCTCTGGTGGGCAGGGCCATGCTCAGTAGGGTAGGGCTTTGCTCCCTCCCTGTTAGTTGTTTGGCTTGAGACCACCCAGGCCTAGTGACTATATAGTGGGGCTATAGTGACCTCCAAGAGGACTTTTGCCAACACTTGAATCTCCCAGGACTGCTGTTGCCAGTACCCCTGTCCCCATGGCAGGTACTGCCAACCCACACCTCTGCAGGAGACCCTCAAATACTCACAGGTACTTCTGGCTCCATCTCCTGTGGGGTCCTGGTGCACATAAGATTTTGTTTGTGTCCTCCAAGAGTCTCTGTTTCCCCCAGTACCATGGAATCTCTGTAATCAATTCCCACTGGCCTTCAAAGTCAGATTCCCTGGCAATTCCCAGTCCCTTGGCCAGATTCCCGGGCTGGGGAGCCTGATATGGGGCCTAGGTCCTTCACAACACTGCGAGAACTTCTTTGGTATTATTGTTCTCCAGTTTGTGAGTCACCCACACAGTGGGTATAGGATTTGATTTAATTGTAATTGTGCCCCTCCTATGGTTTTGTTGTGGCTTCTCCTTTGTCCTTGAATAAGGGGTATCTTTTTTGGTGGGTTCCAGTGTCTTCCTTTCAATGGTTGTTCAACAGCTAGTTGTGATTTTGGTGCTCTGACAGGAAAAGATGAGCACACATCCCTCTACTTTGCCTAAAACCATTTTTTGAAGTTTAGGGACAGTCTAAATGTCAAACTTTTGAAGTGTATATTATTTTTCCCCTTCAAAAAATTTGAATACACATTGTTTACTTTATTAAATTATAAAATATATACACATTATTTATTTTATTCAATTATTTTTTATCTTACAAATATCTTTCTTGCATTTTTATTTAACAATTCTGTATATGGATGTCTCATCTCCTCAAATAGATTGCAGGCATCTTTAGATGATTAAATAAATTTTATGCTTGTACTTTATTTTCCCCTTACCCAGAACTAGTATTATTACTGTAATGAGGATGCATTCTGTAAAACATTAATTTTAATTGAAAGGAAGATTGTTTTTCAGTGAGTTAAATTAATTCTATTTTCAAATCATATGTGGGACAGATATAAACTTATGGCTATAAATAGAAGATTTGCTTTCCCAAAAGTGTATGTGTGCGTATAGACTTATTTGATTATCATAAGTATGTTTATGTACACATACATAGAAACATATATAAACATAATACTACTTAAACATACATTCCTTCAGAAAAGATATATATATATACCTTTACCTACCAAACACTGTGTGTGTGTTTATGCACACACACATTCAAAGAGAAGTAAAACAGAATAGGGATTATGCCAGAAAAAAGTCCTGGCAACTGAAAAAAAGAGTTTTTATAACCTCTTGTGTTGGCTATCAGAAATAACCCATCTCTTTCCCCTCACAGCTGCATTGCTAATTAAATTGAATGGGTTCAATTTTAGCTGAACATTAATGGTATAATTGCATTGCTGTAAGTAATTAAAACCTTATCCTACTTACCCTGACAGATGGTTTGGTTGAAAGTTTCAACTGCAAAGGATAAAATTTATATAAGTGGATTCTAGAGAACAGACTCATTCACTCATATTTTGTTTGCCTAAGAAATAATTCCATAGACATTTATCCCACTGAACTTTGCTATAGGAGATAGTAGATGAAAACTTGTTGATCAGTGAGACTCTATTGGTATTCTTTTCTTTACATGAATTGTTTTTACCTATGATGGTTCAAAAATTAATGTATCATAACACTAAAATTGAATCTTAGAACTTAGTCTAAGGAAAATTTGTGTTTAAAGAAACAGTCATTTTGTTTCACATTATAAACACTTCTTTGACTCAGCTGTTCTTTCAAACTTATTTTAAACATCAGCTCAGCTGATAAAGAATTTCACTCCAGTATTCTTGGGCTTCCCTGGTGGCTCAGATGGTAAAGAGTCTACCGGCCATAGGTAAAGAGTCTACCGGCCATGTAGGAGACCTGAGTTCAATCTCTGGGTTGGGAAGACCCCCTGGAGGATAGCATGGCAGCCCACTCCAGTATTCTTGCCTAGAGAATCCCCATGGACAGAGGAGCCTGGTGGTCTACCATCCATGGGGTTGTGAAGAGTCAGACATGACTGAGTGACTAAGCTCACAAAGGAAAAGTAGGTCTGTATTGCATTAATAAAACTTTCCAGTCTCTTTAGAATTTATTCCCCAATTGTACATTTAGCAAATTTGCAACACATTAGTAACAATGTTGTTCTACTCCATAACACAGTTCTTTTACATAAGTCCTAGAATATTTTTAATAGGAGACATCTTCAATGAAGGCATAATTATTTCAAATTGTATGAAACCTCAGGATTACTTCAATCAGTGTATTGTGAGGGGCTGCCATGTAATGGCATCTTCTCTCCTTTGCTCACTCTTTTGTCTCTTTTTTTCTAGTCTTTGTTTTTCCTCTGCCTTTCTTCTCTTCCTTCCTTCTTTCCTTGCTTCTTGATTTTCTTTAACATACTGCATCAGAATAAATACTGAGAAAAAAAATTCATGTCTTCTCCCAGAGGTTTCCAACTATGTCATAGAATTTGAAGTTTGTGTGAAAAGGTCTGCAAAGCAAAGACCATTGCAGGGATCTGGCCAAGTTGGATAAGCATGAAGACTATAAAATTCTTTTCCAGATCATTTTACATTTTTTGTTCAGTGAAATCTCCTCTATACCTGGATTCAGTTTTTGAAAAATGTTATAAGATTTTCTTTTTCTTGTTTGTGCTATGCTAAATTGTTTTAGTCATGTGAATCCCCTCTTTCTTGTTTAGACAACTCTTAAGAATATCTATTAGAAAAAAATGTGAATAACATTTATTTTCAGTATCACCAGGAATATTAACTTCAAATGACCTATCAAAGAGTGGAGTGGTTTTTTAAAAATATATAATGTTTCTCTTTTAGTGTCTTATAATCTTACAATGTTATTATAAATGAGTCTTTTATAATTATCTCAAATTCTGTGTAGATGAAAAGTGCAGCATTTTATACTATTTTGCTAGAATTATAGGATATTTCTGGGATATAATTTCACATGATTCTCATCTGAAACATTTGAGAAAATACTGGTAGGTATAACCGAACATTTTGGGAAAACTAGTACATTTTCCCCAAAGTATTTGAAAATTTGGAATGGCTTTAGTTCTATTGTGCTGTACTGTGTTTAGTTGCTCAGTCATGTCCAACTCTTGTCTGGCTCCTCTGTCCATGGGGATTCTCCAAGCAAGAATACTGGAGTGGGTTTCCATGCCCTCCTCCAAGGGATCTTCCCAACCCAGGGATCAAACCCAGGTCTCCCACAATGCAGGTAGATTCTTATCAGCTGAGCCACAATGGAAGCCCAAGTATGCTGGACTGAGTGGCCTATCCCTTCTCCAAAGGATCTTCCCAACCCGGGAATTGAACTGGGGTCTCCTGATTGCAGGCGGATTCTTTACCAGCTGAGCTACCAGGGAATCCCTGGTATTAGTACTGCTAATAATGTCTAATTTAACCTACTTCAATTGTGAATAATTGAACTTAAGTTTTTTGTTTTGTTTTGTTTCCTGTTGTGTTACTAAAGAATGAAGAATGAAATTCTGCCGTTGGCAGAAATATGGTTAAACCTAGAGAGTATTATGCTTATTGCAGTGAGTCAAACAGAGAAAGACAAATACTGTATGTTATTACTTATGTATAGGATCTAAAATATAAAACAAATAAAAGTACATAACAAAACAGAAACAAACTCACAGAGAAGACGAACTTGTACTTACGAAAGTTGGGGGGGTGAATATTAGAGGAATGGAATTATCAAATATAAGCTATTATATGTAAAATAGATGAGCAACAAAGATATACTGTATGGCACAGGGTATTATATCCATTATCTTGTAATAACTTACAATGGAGTATATTCTGCAAAAATACTTATTCACTATGTAGTACTCCTGAAAATAATACAATATTTTATAAACCAACTTTACTTCAATAAGAAAATTACACCAGCATCTGAAGATCTCCAATTACCTACTTATTATTTCAGTTATGCTTGAACTGTTAAAATAGTCTTCCTTATAAGCATAAATATTATGCATGTATGTGTTATGTTCCTGGAAATTTCAGTTTTTTTGACCGCCTATCATGAATTAGAGTCTTCTTTCCATACTGTTTTAACTATATGTTTTTACTTATATGTTAGACTTTCAAAATATTTCCTTGTACAAACATGGTGGTCAAATTTCATTTGTCTTTGCTCCAAATGATTGTGCTACCCTTTTAAAGGCAAATAGGAAGTGTTTTTTGACTTATTTTTCCTTGAGTTGAATTGGATTTACAACAATGACTATCCTCCTTTTCTCTAAACATGACTTGTAAAAAAAATTGAGTTTAATGAAATATTATTTACAGTCTCATGATTATTTTTCATCAATCAAAACAAGTATCTTTTTAATACTTATTATGTGAAAACTCCTATCATTGTACTGGGTAATATGAAAATCAAGGCTTGAGCTGTTGTCTTTAAATTAGATATCTCATTTGAAACCACTTTATTGAAATTCTTTTGCCACATGAATTTCACACATACAAAAATGACTACATGATTATTTGTAGTTTAAAATTTATCATTGGAAATCTATAGTATACCCCAGCATATGATGAATTATAAAAGGAGAGTGTTATTTCATTACTGCCCACATTCATTAATCCATTTAACAAATATTTGCCAAATACCTACTATCTGCCATAATCAGATGCTAAGAATAAAAAGGGAACAAGAGAGGCAAGATCACTGCTATAATAAAACTTATATTCTAATGGAGACTACAGGTACCAGATGTAAGCAAAAAAGGGATTAAGATAGGAAATAATGAGGTAGGGGTTCCCTTAGATAACAGATGGTATTATAAGAATTCTTTTAGGGAGTTATAAGATGAGTGACACATATGTAAACATGTACTAATACTAATCATGTCTAAGAGCAGCTATCTCTAAGAAGTTTGAAAAAGTTGTTTATTCTCTGAAGATGAAGTAATATCCTGTTCTAACTTAATTAGAAAATGCCTAATAGAGGACATATATACAAGTATTAAAAGTAATGATTAGGAAATGATGTGAATATTGTATTGGAGAAAGTAATTTGATAGAGTGTGGAAAGACTGAATAGGGAGTTTGAGAATTGTTTTAAGAGTATATTGATTTATTTAACGAGGGAAAAGAGAAAAACAAAATGCAATCAAGTTTAAGGAAAAAAATGAATTAAAAAAATGGTGGGAAATGTACAAACATACCCTATATTGTACAGTTTTCCTTCAATAATATAAAGAATTATCTTTATTTTTCAGAAATGACTAGATGGTAATTCTAATGGTGATTTTCTTTCCTCAAAGAGTATTCTTCCAAATCACAGAAATAAATATCTTAAAAGATATTTCAAGGTCTGTTATTATTTCAATGTTGGGATAAATTAACAAATTAACATATATAATAAGCTTGCTGTAATGAAAGTTGCCCTGAATATATTGTTTCTAAGATTTTTGTGTATACTGACCAATAAATCATTTAAAATATTCTAAATGTGAGTGTAATAATCAGAAATAGGATAGGAGAATGTTACAATTGGGAAGACAAACTGTGATGGGCCTGCACATGGAAATCACCATATTCACTAGATAAAGACAGGTCTCTTTTACAGGCAGAGTAGGTTATCCAAATTGAAATGACAGAAGTAGGATTGGTTAGACATATATTTAATAATATAAGTACAAAATATATTATCATAAGAGATACCAAGAGGAAGTAAAAACAGAGCAATTATTACATGGTCACCCAATTAAAAATTGGGCTAACTAGGCTCTCCTCATACAGAAAGTCTGTTTATAGGTAGTAGAGCTCCAAATCAGGGGTCAGAGACAAGATACTCAACCGTTAAGAGACAGGGACTGGCAAAAGACTCAGGGATCTGTGTCAATACTCAGCCCTCAAAAACAGTAATTCCAGTATAAAGCCAGGACATAAGGAGAATAACTTTTAGCAGATCTAGATTAAGTGATGTGGTGGGTGCTGGATGTGGTAAAGGTCTTAGAACCCAAATAAAATAAAAAAAATATACTAAAAAACAGCAAGTTGTTGAGATTTGGACTTTAAGATCGGGTTAACTAACACCCAAAAAAGATGTCCTTTTCATTATAGGGGACAGGAATGGTTAAGTAGGAAATTAAGAAACACCTGGAATAACGGGCAAATTTGGCCTTGGAGTACAGAATGAAGCAGGGCAAAGGCTAATAGAGTTCTTCCAAGAGAACGCACTGTTCATAGCAAACACCCTCTTCCAGCAACACGAGAAGACTCTACATATGGACATCACCAGATGGTCAATACCGAAATCAGATTGATTATATTCTTTGCAGCTGAAGATGGAGAAGCTCTATACAGTCAGCAAGAGCAAGACCAAGCGCTGACTATGGCTCAGATCATGAACTACTTATTGCTAAATTCAGACTTAAATTCAAGAGTAGGGAGAACCTTTGGACCATTCAGGTATGACCTAAATCAAATCCCTAATGATTATACAGTGGAAGTGAAAAATAGATTAGATCTGATAGACAGAGTGCCTGATGAACCACGGATGGAGGTTCGTGACATTGTACAGGAGACAGGGATCAAGGGATCCCTTGTACAGGGATCAAGACCATCCCCAAGAAAAAGAAATTCAAAAAAGGAAAATGGTTGTCTGAGGAGGCCTTACAAATAGCTGTGAAAAGAAGAGAAGCTAAAAGTAAAGGAGAAAAGGAAAGATATACCCATTTGAATGCAGAGTTCCAAAGAATAGCAAGGAGAGATATGAAAGCCTTCCTCAGTGATCAGTGCAAAGAAATAGAGGAAAACAGTAGACTGGGAAAGACTGGAGATTTCTTTCAGAGAATTAGAGATACCAAGGGAATATTTCATGCAAAGATGGGCTCAAAAAGGACAGAAATGGCATGGACCTAACAGAAACAGAAGATATTAAGAAGAGGTGCAAGAATACACAGAAGAACTATACAAAAAAGATCTTCATGAATCGGATAATCATGATGATGTGATCACTCACCTAGAGCCAGACATCCTGTAATGCGAAGTCAAGTGGGCCTTAGAAAGCATCACTACGAACAAAGCTAGTGGAGGTGATGGAATTCCAATTGAGCTATTTCAAATCCTAAAAGATGATGCTATGAAAGTGTTGCACTCAATATGCCAGCAAATTTGGAAAACTCAGCAGTGGTCACAGGACTAGAAAAGGTCAGTTTTCATTCCAATCCCAAAGAAAGGCAATGCCGAAGAATGCTCAAACTGCTGCACAATTGCACTCATCTCCCATGCTAGCAAAGTAATGCTCAAAGTTCTCCAAGTCAGGCTTCAACAGTATATGAACCATGAACTTCCAGATATTCAAGCTGGATTTAGAAAAGACAGAGGAACCAGAGATTAAATTGCCAACATCTGTTGGGTCATCGAAAAAGGAAGAGAGCGCCATGAAAACATCTATTTCTGCTTTATTGACTATGCCAAAGCTTTTGACTGTGTGGATCACCAAAAACTGGAAAATTCTTCAAGAGATGGGAATACCAGACCACCTTACCTGCCTCCTGAGAAACTGGTATGCAGGTCAGGAAGCAGCAGTTAGAATTGGACATGGAACAACGGACTGGTTCCAAATAGGAAAAGGAGTACGTCAAACCTGTATACTGTCAACCTACTTACTTAACTTATATGCAGAGTACATCATGAGAAACACTGGGCTGGATGAAGCACATGCTGGAATCAAGATTCCTGGGAGAAATATCAATAACCTCACATATGCAGATGACACCAGCCTTATAGCAGAAAGTGAAGAAGAGCTAAGAGCCTCTTGATGACAGTGAAAAAGATGAAAAAGTTGGGTTAAAGCTCAACATTCAGAAAACTAAGATCATGACATCCAGTCCTGTCACTTCATGGCAAATAAATGGGGAAACAGTGGAAAGAGTGAGAGACTTTTTTTGGGGGGCTCCAAAATCACTGCAGATGGTGATTGCAGCCACGAAATTAAAAGACACTTGCTCCTTGGAAGAAATGCTATGACCAACCTAGACAGCATATTAAGGAGCAGAGACATTACTTTTCCAACAAAGGTCCATCTAGTCAAGGCTATGGTTTTTCCAGTGTTCATGTATGGATGTGAGAGTTGGACTATAAAGAAAGCTGAGCACTGAAGAATTGGTACTTTTAAACAGTGGTGTTGGAGAAGACTCTTAAGAGTCCCTTGGACTGTAAGGAGAGCCAACCAGTCCATCCTAAAGGAAATCAGTCCTGAGTATTCATTGAAAGGACTGATGGTGAACCTGAAGCTCCAATACTTTGGCCACCTGATGCGAAGAGCTGACTCGTTGGAAAAGACCTTGATGCTGGGAAGGATTGAAGGCATGAGGAGAAAGGGACAACAGAGGATGGGAGGGTTGGATGGCATCACCGACTCAATGGACATGAGTTTGAGTAAACTCTGGGTGTTGGTGATGGACAGAGAGGCCTGGCGTGCTGCAGTCCATGGGGTCACAGATTCGGACATGACTGAGCAACTGAACTGAACTGAACATTTGACACTATTTTCTAGAATGTGTAGTTAGAACATCTTAATACCTGTACTTTAATGTCAGGATTGTTCCTAGGAAGTTGTCAAAGAATTTTTCTCATTTTATTTTTTAACTATTATACTCCATTTATTGTATTATTATTATTATATATTGACTATGTTCTCTCTGTGCGTGTGTGCATGTCCATTCAGTTGTGTCCGATTCTTTGTGATCCCATGGACTGTCACCTGCGAGGCTCCTCTGTCCATGGAATTTTCCATGCAAGAATACTGGAGTGTGTTACCATTTCCTACTCCAGGGGATCTTCCCAACCCAGGGTTCAAACCCAAGTCTCATATGCTACCTGCATTGGCAGGTGGGTTTTTACCACTAGTGCCACCTGCAACATACTATACAATATATCCTTATACCTTATTTGTTTTATGCATAGTAATTTGTACGTCTTACTCCCTTACCCCTTTCTTTCCCTTCCCTGATTCTCTCCCCCCTGGCAACTAGTTTGTTTTATATGTCTGTTTCTGTTTCATTATATTCATTCATTTATTTTTTAGATTCCCTATATAAGTGATGACACACACTATTTATCTATCTGTGTCTGTCTTATTTCACCAAGCATAATATTCTCTAGGTCCATCCACATTGCTGCAAATGGCAAAAAAAAAAAATATATATATATATATATATATATATATGTTCTTTTTTATGACTGGGTAATACTCCATTGTAATTATATATATGATTTCTTTATCCATTCATCTTTGATGGACACTTACATTAGTTACTTCCATATCTTGGCTATTGTAAATACTGCTGCAATGAATATTGAGGTGTATCTTTCTGAATTAGTGTTTTTGTTTTCGTCAGGCATATGTTGATCTATAATTATATCTATCTGTCTTAAAGTATCAGTGATTTAAGTTTAAACACATTTTTATTTATATATATATATATTTCAATTATTTATATTAGTTGGAAGTTAATTACAATATTGTAGTGGTTTTTGCCATATATTGATATGAATCAGCCATGGATTAACATGTGTTACCCATCCTGTACCCCACCCTCACCCCGCACCTCCCTCCCCATCCTGTCCCTCTAGGTCATCCCAGTGCACCAGCCCTGATCACTTGTCTCATGCATCAAACCTGGACTGGTGATCTATTTCACGATTGATAATATACATGTTTCAATGCTATTCTCTCAGATCATCCCACCCTCGCCTTCTCCCACAGAGTCCAAAATCTGTTCTATACATCTGTGCCTCTTTTTCTGTCTTGCATATAGGGTTATCGTTACCATCTTTCTAAATTCCATATATATGCGTTAGTATACTGTATTGGATTGGAGAAGGAAATGGCAACCCACTCCAGTGTTCTTGCCTGGAGAATCCCAGGGACAGAGGAGCCTGTTGGGCTGCCGCCTATGGGGTCGCACAGAGTCGGACACGATTGACGTGACTTAGCAGCAGCAGCATACTGCATAATGGTGTTTTTCTTTCTGGCTTACTTCACTCTGTATAATGGGCTCCAGTTTCAGCCACCTCATTAGAACTGATTCAAATGTTTTCTTTTTAATTGTTGAATAATATTCCATTGTGTATATGTACCACAGCTTTCTTATCCATTCATCTGCTGATGGGTATCTAGGTTGCTTCCATGTCCTAGCTATTGTAAACAGTGCTGTGATGAATATTTGGGTACATGTGTCTCTTTCAGTTCTGGTTTCCTCAGTGAGTATGCACAGGAGTGGGGTTGCTGGGTCATATGCAGTTCTATTTCCAATTTTTTAAGGAATCTCAACACTGTTCTCCATAGTGGCTATACTAGTTTGCATTGCCACGAACAGTGTAAGAGGGTCCCCTTTTCTCCACACCCTCTCCAGCATTTATTGCTTGTAGACTTTTGGATAGCAACCATTGTGATCGGCGTGATATGGTACCTAATTGTGGTTTTGATTTGCATTTCTCTGATAATGAGTGATGCTGAGCATCTTTTCATGTGTTTGTTAGCCATCTGGATGTCTTCTTTGGAGAAATGTCTGTTTAGTTCTTTGGCCCATTTTTTGATTGGGTCGTTTATTTTTCTGGAATTGAGCTGCAGGAGTTGCTTGTATATTTTTGAGATTAATTCTTTGTCAGTTGCTTCATTTGCTATTATTTTCTCCCATTCTGAAGGCTGTCTTTTCACCTGGCTTATAGTTTCCTTTGTTGTGCAAAAGCTTTTAAGTTTAATTAGGTACCACTTGTTTATTTTTGCTTTTATTTCCAATATTCTGGGAGGTGGGTCATAGAGGATCTTGCTGTGATTTATGTCGGAGAGTGTTTTGCCTATGTTCTCCTCTAGGAGTTTTATAGTTTCTGGTCTTACATTTAGGTCATTAATCCATTTAGAGTTTATTTTTGTGTATGGTATTAGAAAGTGTCCTAGTTTCATTCTTTTACAAGTGGCTGACCAGTTTTCCCAGCACCACTTGTTAAAGAGGTTGTCTTTTTTCCATTGTATATTCTTGCCTCCTTTGTCGAAGATAAGGCATCCATAGGTACGTGGATTTATTTCTGGGCTTTCTATTTTGTTCCATTGATCTATATTTCTGTCTTTGTGCCAGTACCATACTGTCTTGATGACTGTGGCTTTGTAGTATAGTCTGAAGTCAGGCAGGTTGATTCCTCCAGTTCCATTCTTCTTTCTCAAGATTGCTTTGGCTATTCAAGGTTTTTTGTATTTCCATACAAATTGTGAAATTATTTGTTCTAGTTCTGTGAAAAATACCGTTGATAGCTTAATAGGGATTGCATTGAATCTATAGATTGCTTTGGGTAGTATGCTCATTTTCACAATATTAATGCTTTCAATCCATGAACACGGTATATTTCTCCATCTATTTGTGTTCTCTTTGATTTCTTTCATCAGTGTTTTATAGTTTTCTATATATAGGTCTTTTGTTTCTTTAGGTAGATATACTCCTAAGTATTTTATTCTTTTTGTTGCATTGGCAAATGGTATTGTTTCCTTAATTTCTCTTTCTGTTTTCTCATTGTTAGTGTATAGGAATGCAAGGGATTTCTGTGTGTTAATTTAATATCCTTCAACTTTACTATATCCATTGACTAGCTCTAGTAATTTTCTGGTAGAGTCTTTAGGGTTTTCTATGTAGAGGATCATATCATCTGCAAATAGTGAGGGTTTTACTTCTTTTCCTATCTGGATTCCTTTTATTTCTTTTTCTGCTCTGATTGCTGTGGCCATACTTCCAAAACTATGTTGACTAGTAGTGGTGAGAGTGGGCACCCTTGTCTTGTTCCTGACTTTAGAGGAAATGCTTTCAATTTTTCACCATTGAGGATAATGTTTGCTGTGGGTTTGTCATATATAGCTTTTATTATGTTGAGGTATGTTCCTTCTATTCCTGTTCTGGAGAGTTTTTATCATAAACAGATGTTGAGTTTTGTCAAAGGCTTTTTCTGCATCTATTGAGATAATCATATGGTTTTTATCTTTCAATTTGTTATTGTGGTGTATTAGATTGAGTGATTTGTGGATATTAAAGAATCCTTGCATTCCTGGGATAAAGCCCACTTGGTCATGATGTATCATCTGTTTAATATGTTGTTGGATTCTGTTTGCTAGAATTTTGTTAAGGATTTTTGCCTGTGTTCATCAGTGATATTGGCCTGTAGTTTTCTTTTTTTGTGGCATCCTTGTCTGGTTTTGGTGATGGTGGCCTCATAGAATGAGTTTGGAAGTTTATCTTCTTCAGCAATTTTCTGGAAGAGTTTGAGTAAGATAGGTGTTAGCTCTTCTCTAAATTTTTGGTAGAATTCAGCTGTGAAGCCATCTGGTCCTGGGCTTTTGTTTGCTGGAAGATTTCTGATTACAGTTTTGATTCTGTGCTTGTGATGGGTCTGTTAAGATCTTCTATTTCTTCCTGGTTCAGTTTTGGAAAGTTATACTTTTCTAAGAATTCCATTTCTTCCAAGTTGTCCATTTTATTGGCATAGAGCTGCTGGTAGTAGTCTCTTATGATCCTTTGTATTTCTGTAAAGACGTTTTTAAAGGTCTATATTTTTTATTTCCCATTCCAGTTTTTTTTTTTTTTTGTGTGTGTGTGTGTGTGTGTGTCTGATGTCATATATTCCATTTTTATGTTTATCCCTTCAGTGTTCATCATAGTTATATATTATTTTATATTTTTTGTCTTTTAATCTTTGTACTTGTTTATTAAGTGGTTCTTCCATACCCTTTACTGTATATCTGCCTATTCTTAGTGGGATTGTTTTCTTTCCCATAAATTCTTTGTGTAGCTGCTTCTTTTTTTACACTTAGAGAAGACCCTTTAATATTTTGTGTAGGATTGGCTTAGTATTATTTAACTCTTCGTTTTTCATAGTCTGAGAATTTCTTCCTCTTTCCTTCAATTTTAAATTTTAGTATTGCTGGATAAAGTATCTTGGTTGTGGATTTTTCACTTTATGCATTATAAATATATTGTGCCACTCCCCTTCTGCAAAGTTTCTGCAGAAATTTTAGCTGATAGCCTTTTTTGGGGGTTCCCTTGTATGGGACTTTTTGTTTTACTCTTGCTGCCTTTAGAATTCTCTACCATTAATTTTTCCATTTTAATTATATATGTTGGTGTGAGTCTCTTGAGGTTTATCTTCTTTGAGAATCTCTGTGCTTCCTATACCTGGATCTCTGTTTTCACCTCAAGATCCAGAAAGTTGTTCAGCCATAATTTTATCAAATACATTGTCTTTCCCCTTTCTATCTCTTCTTCTTCTTCTAGGACCCCTATGATATGAATGCTGTTATACTTGATGTTATATCAGAGGTTCCTTAAATTATCCTAGTTAATTTTTCTTCTTTTTATTGTTCTGATTGTGTGACTTCCATTATTCTATCTTTCAGATCACTTATATATTCTTCTGTTTACCAATTCTGCTGTTAATTCCTTCTTGTATGTTTTTCATTTTATTTATTTTCTTCAGCCCTAACTGATTCTTATTTATGTTTTCTGATATCTTGTTAAAATTCTCACTGTGTTTGTCAATTCTTTTTCCAAAGTTCAGTTATTTTATTAATGCTTTTAACTCTTTATCTGGTTTATTATATGACTAAGCTAAAGAGCATACTAAGAAGCAGAGCCATCACTTTGATGACATAGGTCCATATAATTAAAGGTGTGGCTTTTCCAGTAGTCATGTATGGATGTAAGAGTTGAACCATAAGGAAGGCTGAGTGTGGAAGAATTGATGCTTTTGAACTGTAATGCTAGAGAAGATTTTTGAGAGTTCCTTGGACTGCAAGGAGAACCAACCAGTCAATCCTAAAGGAACTCAACCCTGAATTTTCATTGGAAGACTGATGTTGAAGCTGAAGTTCCATTACTTTGGTCACCTGATGCAAAGAACCAACTCACTGGAAAAGACCCTGATGCTGGGAAAGATTGAGGGTAAGAGGAGAAGGGGGAAACAGAGTTTGAGATGGTTGGATGGCATCATCAACACAATGGACATGAGTTTGAGCAAACTCCAGTAAACAGTGAAGGACAGGGAGGCCTGGAATGCTGCAGTTCTTGGTGTCACAAAGAGTCAGACACAAATTAGCTACAGAAAAACAAGAATATTTCATTAGTTGTTTTTTTTCAGTGCTTTTTTCTTGTTTTCTATTCTTTGTCTTCTCATTTTGCTTAACTTTATCTCTGTGAAATTAGGTGAAGCTTTTACGTATTCCAATCTTGAAGGGATGACTTTGTATAGGCGAGTCCCTGGATAGTCTGTCTGTGTCCAGTGGCTTTGGTGAGAGAGCTGGAGCTGAAGTGAACAAGAGGTACATCTTCTCTGAGGGTGTGCTGACAGCTACCACCTTGGTGGGATGTGGAGTTGGAGAAGGAGGGGTTAAGTCAGGAGTCTGGTGTGCATCAGGGCTATTTCTTTGCTCAATGGCTGACAACCTCTAATAGGGTTAGGGGTGGGTCCTAAGGTCCTGAGGCAGAAGCCCCGTGTTTCAAGTTCAAGCTGATCCTGTTGTTTGAAATCTGTGCTTTACCTCTTCCCAGCATCAGTAACTTCACCCCAGAAGGGAGCAGTGATGGATCAAGAAGGGCTGGAGTGTGCACCTGCTGTTGGTCAGGCATGTGCTTGGGGCAGTTCTGGCATACCAGTTATAATTTCAGACCGCTTCCAGTCTGCGTCCTCCAGGAGTGCCAGTCTTGGCTGCCCTACCCTGTTCAGATGCTGTGTCAGGCCTGAGCCAGCTCAGTCCCCCGCAGTTGAGCACTCTTCTCAGCAATGGCAGCCTTCTCCCTTCCAGGGAGCTGTCCTGAAGAGCCAGAGGTGCAAGACTGGGTGCTGACTTGGGCCAGTGCATAAGCTGGGGTAGTCACCCAAAACTGGCCAGAGTCCTATGCCATCTCAGTCTGCTGCTTCTGCCTTGTTTTGGGAGCAAGCAAGATTCTGTGCACTATTCACAAGCAGAGTCCAAGTTTCACACAGTCCTACTGCCAGTCCCACTGGTCTTCAAATCATCCTAGGGGTTCATCTTCCTTGTGTTGAATTCCAAGACTGGGGTGCCCAATATGTAGTTCAAACCATTTACTCCCCAGGGCCTGTGTAATCTGTCCCTCTCCCAATTCTGTGTCATCTTCTATGGGATGGCTTCTTTTCCCTTCCTGTCTGAACCTGTGTGAATGTTTCTTTACAGTGTTGGTTATAGAAAAGTCTTTCTGCCAGTCTCCCCCTTTTCACTAAGAATTACTCCACATGTAGGTTATTTTTGATATGTTTGTGTGTTTGGTGAGCTCAGTATCCCCCTACTCTGCTATCTTGATCAAGCCTCATAGACCATGTGAGTATCTGTGTTTTAATTTGATTCATTTTGTGCATACATTAGCAAGAACTGTCCTAAGGTAACTGTTTCTTCACTTTATGCCATTTCAGCTTATGAAATGCTTCATCCTCTACTTTCAAATAATGGGGGGAAATCTGTATATTGCTTTGTGCACAGTTGGAATTCTGTAAAATTCCTGACTAACTGTAGTTGTTATATCCTTTGATTTCCTAGCAAATATACATCTATGTGCTTAATAGTTCCAAGGTAATTTCATAGCATTTATGCAGCCTTGAATAGTGAGGAAGAAAATCAAAGGGAATAGTCCCCAGGATAAGTTCCTCTAAAGAAAAATATTATTTCTCCTTGAAATATAGCTGCTTTCTCTCTCTTGGACCAGGACTGACTCATGTTTTTTTGGTAAGGAAAAAAATTGAATACTGGGGTTAATGATTTTTCTGCCAGTAAGATTTTTTAAAATGCAAGGTAATGCTGTCACTTTTTTGACATCTCTGATTTCTCAATACACAGAGTACATTTGTTTTGGAGAAAAAAAAAAGTTAGTTCCCATTAAGTGCAGGATGTAAACAAGTACAGTCTTACAAATATGTCCCAAAGATACAGTGGAAGATAAACTTACTTAATATATAGATAATAAATACACAACCAAGGAAGTAAATTTGTCTCCCCCTCCCCCGAACTCAGGAAAAGGGGAAAAAATGCTTTACACATATCATTTAACTCTGCTGAGGGTCCAGTTGTACAGGTTTGCCTGGGACAGCAGTGATGAAGAGTGTTTTTGTGAAAACTGTGGCTGGATCAACTTGCTACTGTTGCATAATATCAACAAAGCATGAGTGGCATTCCACATTATATCCTTAATCTTTAATGGCGAGTGTGCAGGTCAGCTTGGGTGACTCTACCTCAAGCTGTGAGTTTCTGGATTTGGCTTTACCTGTTTCAATCCAGTGTTTAGGCTAAAGAGGCAACAGCTACCTGGGGCATATTCTTTTCATAGAAGAATTTGACTCTACCAGCAGACTAAGCAAAAACGTTGTTCAGTCGCTCAGTTGTGTCTGACTTTTTGCAACCCCATGGACTGCAGCGTGCCAGGCTTCTTTGCCCTTCACTATCTCCTAGAGTTTCCTCAAATTCATGTCCATTGAGTCAATAATAGCATTCAACCATCTCATCCTCTGCCATCCCCTTCTCCTCCTGCCCTCAAACTTTCCAAGTATCAGGGTCATTTCCAATGAGTTGGCTCTTTGCATCAGGTGGTCAAAGTATTGGATCTTCAGTGTCAGTACTTCCAATGAATGGTGGTGGTTTAGTTGCTAAGTCGTGTCCAACTCTTATGATCCCATGGACCATAGCCCACCAGGCTCCTCAGTCCATGGGATTTTCTAGTAAGAATACCGGAGTGGGCTGTCATTTCCTTCTCCAGGGTATCTTCCTGACCCAGGGATCGAACCGGAGTCTGCAGCACCTGAGCCACCATGGAAGCCCTTCCAATGAATATTCAGGACTGATTTCCTATAGGGTTGACTGGTTTGATCTCCTTGCAGTCCAAGGGACTCTCAAGAGTCTTCTTCAGCACTACAATTCAAAAGCATCTATTCTTCAGCAGTCAGCCTTCTTTATAGTCCAACTCTCACATCTATACATGACTAGAAAAACCATAGCTTTGACCACACAGACCTCAAAGCGATGTCTCTGCTCTTTAATAAGCTGTCTAGGTTTGTCTTAGCTTTTCTTCCAAGGAGCAAGCGTCTTTTAATTTCAAGGCTGCAGTCACCATCTGGAATGATTTTGGAGCCCAAGAAAATAAAGTCTGTCACTTTTCCCACTTTTTCCCATCTATTTGCCATGAAGTGATGGGACCAGATGCCATGATCTTAATTTTTAAATGTTCAATTTAAAGCCAGCTTTTTTACTCTCCTCTTCATTAAGAGGCCCTTTATTTCCTCTTCACTTTCTGCCTTTAGGGTGGTGTCACCTGCATATGAGATGGTGATATTTCTCCCAACAATCTTGATTCCAACTTGTGACTCATCTAGCCCAGCATTTCGCATGATGTACTCTGCATATAATTTAAATAAACAGGGTGAAAATATAGAGCTCTGACATACTCCTTTCCCAATTTTGAACCAGTCCATTGTACCATGTCCAGTTCTAACTGTTTCTTCTTAAGACCTAGACTTGAAATTGACACATTGTCACTTCCACACCTATAGAATAGAGCTAAGCAAGTTAACTGCTTAAGTCCAACTTCAAAGAAATGGAGACGTGAATATATGCTAAACAATAAGGGCAAAATTGATCTTTAATTTGAAGGTCTATATCTTTTATAGTTGTTTTATTTTCTTTTTTAATATGCTAATAAGTATACTAAAAAGGTTAGTATACAAGAAATTGTTGTGCTTCTTTGAACAGTAAATTCATGTTTTTAACTTGAATGATTTTGTTCTTCCTTACACGCATTGTTTCTAACTTAAAGTTGAATTTAAATGATTTCTGTGATGTAGTTATCTGAGTTCAATTGCCTCGAAGCCATCTAAAATTTTTTCTTTATCATTTAACAGCACCACCAGATAAAATATAGAACACCTAATAAAATTTGAAATTAAGATAAACAATACACTTTTCATAAAAGTATGTTCTAAATTTGTGTTGAATATCTGAAATTCAAATGCAATTGGACATCCTGTATTTTTGTTTGCTAAATCAGGCAACATACTCCCACTTAAACAATGTATTTGATCAACATCCTTTGGATTGCTTAATAAGTTCTTACTATGAGTCAGATACTTCCAACGATACAGAGCATACAAGCTCCTGACTCCTAGAAGCTTAGCATGGACTGAGAAATCCATGATTTATACTACTTATGGTAAAGGCTGTGGAGAAAGGAAAGGCTACCCACTCCAGTATTCTGGCCTGGAGAATTTCATGGACTGTATAGTCCATGGTGTTGCAAAGAGTTGGACACGACTGAGTGACTTTCACACACACACACACACACACACACACACACACACACTTGGTAAAGTCTGTAAATGGCTTATGTATATTATGCTACTGGGACACATGAAGGGCCACTTGATCAGGAGTGGGAAAGTCAGATAAGAGGGATTTGGGGTATAGATATTAAGTGAAAATAATAGGTCAAATTAAAAATCAGTTATAGGGATTACATGAGCCAAATAGGCAATTCAACTCTTCATGAAAATAAAACAGAATATGGTTTCTACTGTAGATGGTGTCACTAGATGTCTGTACAGCAAGGATATTTTATCACTAATTGTTATGGAGAGTGTTGCTTTCTTAAATCATAAGGGTTGAAGAATTTGACTGAGTTCCAGAAATCTCAATTTCTCCTTCTGTTTCTTCAACAATGTCATCTTCTTCTTTAAACTATAGTTTTTATTACCGTTAACATTAGTCCACATTTTACAGAAGTCTAATATTTTAAAAATAATTTTTGTTTACATTTGTTGTTTTTCAGTCACTGTTAGTATTATGATGTTTTATGTTAAAAGAATCAGAAGCTCAGAGAATCTAAAAAATATACTTTTAGTCAGAAGACTAATATGTCTTTAGTCTTGATTTTAACTCAAACCACCTGACTCCATTTACTTTATACACTATCTTGGATTGTAATGTCTCAATTCTCTTTTATCTCATAGTGTGATAGATCCACAGATATGAGTTATACAGATATGGGAATATTAGGCAGTAAGGGGGCTTCCCTGGTGGCTTAGATGGTAAAGAATCTGCCTGCAATGCGGGAGGACCTGGGTTCTATCCCTGGGTTGGGAAGATCCCCTGGAAAAGGGATATACTACTCACTCCAGCCAGTAAGGAGAATGGACCAGAATTTCTTTTCCTGAATTTGGTTACATATACCAAACATAGTATGCAGCACTCATCAAAATAACTGAACTTTTATTTTCAGCTTTCAATCTCAAAGCAGCTTAGTTGGAATAAGTGTAAAAATGGAGGGAAAAGAGTTTGTGATCTCATCAAATTTAATTCTTTACTGGGCCAGGATTATTACATTTCACCATCCCTACTGCCTTTTTTCCCCCTCCTGGACTTTTGCCTAATGTGTTTTATGACATTACTGTAGAATCAATATCTAAAGAAATTATCAGAAGGCTACCTGTGAAAACCACTTTTGAATGGATTGTGGCACTTTATCTTAAAATTTCATTTTAATTGCTCTCTGGTTTTAAATGAAATTGAGTTTCTCAATGTACAGAAGTAAAAATCTAGAAATATCATCTAATGTGTTTAATATTCAGAATGCATAATCTGATTTAATCAGTTGTGAGTGCTAGACATTCAAATGAATAAACTGCACATACATAATCAACAATATATTATTTCTAATTGAGTTAAATGCCAAAATGAATTTAGTTTTTTCTGCAATGTTGAAAATGTGTGTAGTTCACTTTGAAATGAATTCTTCTTTACTACTGACAGAGGTAAGAGAAACTAGATTTTGTTTAACCATATGGCACTTCTATTTTTTCAGAGTGATTTAGTTAAGTAAGAAGAGCTAAATTGTATAGAACAGTGTGTGGTACTTCTATACATTAAACAGGTTACCTAACCAATAGCACATGTTTTTATTAAGACTCTGATCACTTCAGGATAAATTGGGCCTCACATAATTTCTTTCCTCCTTTCTCTTTCTCCTCTTCTATCTTCTCATCCTTCTCTTTCTTACCCCCACCCCTCTTTTTTGTTTCCAAGATGTAGGATTTTTAAATATGAAGTGACTCACCACAAATTGTGAGTTGGTTAAAGTTTATTATTCCATTGTTTGCTAACTTTTTAAGATTGCAATATGTCCCTATAAAAGCACAAAAATTAGATGATTGAGTAGGTCGCCCTCTTGAGAAAAGTATAAATGTCTGTTAATACTTACCTTTTTATCATGTGCAGTCATCCTAGAATCATTGAGGTGGGATACATTCATTTCTTAAGTTGTTTACAAAATAGTTATTATTGTTACATTATGAAAGAATGATTCATTCATGTACAAAATGTTTTGAGCTTCTCCACTGTACAAAGCACAGTGGGACACATTGTTATAAGGAATTTGAAAGTGAAGAGAACATAGTCTTAAATTCATAAAATTTACATTCAGTATTCCAGTAAGTGTCTCTGCAGTTTGGAAAAGAAATGCAAGCATGGAAAAAGACCCAGTGTGCCAACGGAAATAATTATTGACTTGGAAAAGGGGCTTAATGTAAAGGAGGTACTATATATAAGTAGCCTAGTGAATAAAATACACAGCATTTTTAATTTCACTGAGAATGTTTTACAAAGTAATGAGTAATTTTAATCAGAAAAAAATCACTCTGATTTTTGAGATATTGGACTCCATTTTCAAGAAACAGTGAAATTTCCTTTCAGGAATTTTTGAAAGTTTATGGCTAATAATTATATATGATATTTATAAATTATTTATTTTAAAAACATTTTTGAGTACCACCAATTAGACACTTTGGGAGGTGTAAGAGATTTACAAAAGTGTCTCTTTTTGACCTTAAGGAGTTATGATATCATTTAACAAATTAGAGAATTAAGAAAAATACAAAGTAATTTACAGTTGGGTTCCAGTACCTTGTGGGCTTCACAGGTGGCAATAGTGGTAAAGAATCTGCCTGCCTGCCAATGCAGGAAATGTAAGAGATATAGGTTCAAGCCCTGGGTCAGGGAGATCCCCTGGAGGAGGACACAGCAACCACTCCAGTATTTGTTGCCTGGAGAATCTCATGGACAGAGGAGCCTGGCAGGCTACAGTCCATAGCGTTGAAAAGAATTGGACACGGCTGAAGGAACTTAGCATGCATGCACAGTGTAGGAAATGCTATAGGAGATTTCAGTATAGAAAAAAATGGAATATTATTCACAATGTTTTTAGTAAGGATATACTATATGTAGTCACTGAGATGGATGATAGAAAGCATTGTTAAATTTTTCTAATGCACTGTTTTATAGATAACTGACTCAAAGATCTTTTTCACAGGTTCCCTATGACAAAATACAACTTTTGCCTTTTGATATTAATGATTATATTAAGTCATATTCAGACTATCAAAATCTGTACTGGACCTAAAATCCTTAGACTAATTATTCTACCAGTCTTTCTTTCACATAATGTGATGTGACAGGAGAAGTTTTCTATCAAAAATCTTTACTATAGTTGTTTTCACAAAATATATAACTTTCTTGGTACAGCAAAAGCACTGAGACTATACCAATAATGTGGTCAAACAGGTATACAATGGTAGTCTAACTTTGGCCTTGTGATTTGAGGGTTGGACAGAAACAGATCTCTTTTTAGAAATTTCAGGGAAATGTAACATCAACAATCTAAACTCAAAATGAGTCACCTTCAGATCTCTAATTTTTTCAGATCTCTAAATTTTCTCTGACCAGATACATACACTTACTTTTTCCCTGAGGTAGTTTGAAGGCCTCACAAGTTCTGTCTGGTATTCTGGCCTGAGGAATGAATCAAGTGAAGTGACCTGTTTTAAGGATGGTGAGGTGAAGTAGTGATGAAGAACTGACCAAAAGGTAAATAGTAAGACTTGTATTTGGTTTCCCTCTTTCCAGTGTCACCTTCATTCTTTGAAACAGTGACACTTTAATATTACTATTACCATTTAACAGAATTAAAGCAAAAATTTGAAATGTCATCATAGTGCTCTTCCAGATGTTACACAGATGTTTCTGAGATTCTCTCCTGTTTAGACAGCTTACCTGGGCATACTCTAGTTACTTGTGCGCTATTTGTTACACTAAATTACCATTTTATGCAATTTACTGAAAGCTTGTCATGTGACCACAGTAAAACAGAACTTAAAATAATGCTCTGCACCTGTACCTAATCAAAGGGGTATTCCTGGAATAGAATAACTAACATAACAAAGTAATTTCATGTGCCGTAATTTCATCTCACTCAAAGTTAGTGAGATTCAAAGGTATAGATGACTAGAGTCATAACTGGACTAGCTTCCAGCTCTTGCTAAATTTATATCGAAAAATTCCCTTAAGCTTCCACTTTCAACAAAAGTATTACCTGCATAGCTCAAGGAATTCTGAATACCAAATGACATATTGTGTATTAACTTCAAAATGGTAAAGTGGTCAAATATACATGCCATCATCCAAATTTTTACAAAGAATCTCTGTTGATAGATCTTGAACAAATGTTTTAATGACTCTTGAACTTGTTTGTCAAGAGAAATTACTGAAATCTAAGATGTATGAACTCTTTATATTACAAATTCATTATCTGTATGCTGAAGTTACCATCATTTTATTTTCCTGAAAATAGCTTCCTATCCATTGATGGAGGAAGACTATAGTTGAGTTCTGTGAAACAGATGTGGTTGAGAGGAACTTTCTTGGACTTTGTTTCTCGTTTTTAATACTATACAGTGTGTTGAAAAAGACAGCGATTCGCCCAGTATTGCACAGGAATAATTAGTTAGATATGTTAGATAAACTCTAAACCAATTGCAGTTATTTTTCTTTCTTGTCATAAAGTTGGAAGATTTTTCAGGCTGGAGTCATATCCAAATTATACCACAAGCTTCATTATTGTCAGTTATAAACTAGGGTGCTTTTATGATTGAGTAGCTACTCAGACACACAAACACACACATGCCTTCATACATTCACATATCAAATATAAGTTTAAAATTTTAGAAAACATAAACATATAAACACAGCATCATATAAAGTAACACTAAATGCACTTTTGCTGTTCAGTCTCTCAGTCATGTCTGACTCTTTGTGACCCCATGGGCTGTAGTATGTTAGGCTTCCCTATCCTTCCCGTCACCTGGAGCTTGCTCAAACTCACGTCCATTGAGTCGGTGATGCCATCCAACCATCTCATCCTCTGTCGTCCCCTTCTCCTGCCTTCAATCTTTCCCAGCATCAGGGTCTTTTCCAATGAGTCAGCTCTTCACATTAGGTGACCAAAGGATTGGAGCTTCAGCTTCAGAATCAGTCTGTCCAATGAATATTCAGGGTTGATTTCCTTTAGGATTTGATCTCCTTGCTGTCCAAGGGTAAGTGCATTAAACAATACTAAAATCTCTATTGGATCAAAATTTTGGAGAAACCTGTAAGTAATGTTGAAATTAGATAATTCACAACAATATTGTTTAATTTTCCCAAGTCTGGCAGTGGTTCTTGAAATTCCCAACTTTGATGCCCAGATATCTTCTTTTGCTTTTTCTTCCCATGTGTACCTCTATCCTTTGATCATTCCCTAACTTATCATGGTCCAAGGACACAAGCACCCCCGCCCTTTTTTTTTTTTTTAACTGTTTACTCTAGTGTATACTCTGTCTTTAGATAATTTAAAACTCTATCTTCATCAGTGAGTTATCTGCTGTCTTTCAAACCAGTATACCCCAAGTTCTTAATATCTCTTTTATAGCACATTAATGTTTTGAGAATAAATGTACTAAGTATCATTCTTTCTCTCCAAATTGTTTTTTCTTTCTGTATTCTTGTGTTCATAGATTAATCCAGTGTAATAGTGTAGTATTTTGGATAGATTCATGGAACTCATGAAATAGTATAAATCCCTTTTAATCATAGGGCAGGGGTTAATCAGATTCTTTAAAAAGTCTGTGACCCCAAGATGTTAATAGCTGTGTTATATAATAAACTAGAAACATTGAGCTATTGTACCCTACTTAATACTAATAAATACCTATTCTATCAGATATTAATATGCACAGTTTAATATCCAAATGCTGTGCTTTATTCCTATCATCACAGGCTTAATTAAAACTATTCTTTTTTAAAATTTTTAAAATTTATTTATTTTAATTTGAGGTTAATTACTTTACAATATTGTAGTGGTTCTGCCATACATTGACATGAATCAGCCATGGGTGTACATGTGTTCCCATCCTGAACCCCCTCCCACCTCCCTCCCCATCCCATCCCTCAGGGTCATCCCAGTTCACCAGCCCTGAGCACCTGTCTCATGCATCGAACCTGGAAAAAAAAACAAAAACTATTCTTACTTCTCATTTGATTTTTTGCAAGTGTTTTCTGATCAATTTCTTTACTTTCTTCCCCCCAGTCCTTTATGCTGCATCTGAAACGCACATTCTAAATTTGTATTTGTGTCATATCCCTGCTCATAATGCATCAATAGGCCACATTTATCTTTCTGAGAGTACTCTAAGAACCAGAAGCTCTGCAGTGTCTGAGATTTCATCCTTTCTCTCACACTGTCAATTTTTAATTTTTGCTTTAATAAGATGTAGGTACTAATAAGCACATATTTTTCAGGTCAGGTATACTGGGCAAAAACTAAAAGATAAAGTCATGTATTCAATATATTATTGGCCTCTGTGTTTCTAGCTTTATTTCTTACCAGTCATTCTTGTACATTCAGCACATTGAAATTAGTGAAGTTATTCAAACATTGACCATATTTTTCCATTGCCTTTCAATGTGTTGTTTCCTCTGGCATGTCCTTCCCAAAATTATTTATCTGCCAGACTTCTAGTAGTTCTTTAAATGTCAGCTTGTGTTTTACTTTCTTCTCTAGTCCTCAGTATTATTTAGGGTACCAGTTTATGTGCTCCAAGAGTATTCTCTGCATACTTGTACCACTGCATTTATTGCTATGTTGTGATGATGAATTAATAATCTTTGTCCTTCAACAGAATGTATACTGAACAGAATGGGAGACCTTTTTATCAACAGTAATGTCAACACTCAATAAATTTTTGCTGAATGAATGAATGAATTATGTTCTATCATTCATCAGCTATGTGACCTTGAGTAAAAAACAACCTACATTCACTCAGTGATTTGTTATCTTTCTCAATGCTACTTTTCTTATCAATTTTATAGGAATAATAATAATGTGAGAGCAGTTTTAGATAAGATGATAGCATCCTATTGTGAGTTATGTCATGCTTTGTAATAAGGTTCTAGAATTTCCAGCTGATTTTTATTACAAATTAGAGAAAATTAAAGGTAGTCATTTGATATTATCACTCATGCTTAGTCATGTCATTGTTATTTGGATATGGTGAAATGCTAGATGTCCCTGAAATATACTCCAGAATGAGCCACATAGAAATTTCACCCCTCCCAGGAATTATGGCAGGAGAAAAATGGTAACTGCTTATCTGCTCTGTTATTGTGCTGCTTAGAATATTGCATCCTCTCCTTTGCAGCCTTACTTCACTGTAAACATCAGTTTCTGATTGTTTGTCATTTATAACCTTCTCCACCCTCATAAATGCTACTGTTATCTTAATAATTGTTTGCAATAATTTCCTGTACAATGTTACAAACCTCCATCCACAGTTCTTCAGGCACTCTATCAGATGTAACCCTTTAAATCTATTTGTCACTTCTACTGTATATCATGAGGGATTTGATTTAGGTCATACCTGAGTGGTCTAGTGGTTTTCTCTACTTTTTTCAACTTAAGTCTGAATTTTGTGATAAGAAGTTCGTGATCTGAGCCACAGTAAGCTCCTGGTCTTGTCTTTGCTGACTATATAGAGCTTCTCCATCTCTGGCTTTGAAGAATATAATCAGTCTGATTTCAGTATTGACCATCTGGTGATATTCATGTTTAGAGTCATCTCTTGTGTTGTTCAAAAGACAGTGTTTGCTATGACCAGGGCATTCTTTTGGCAAGACTCTGTTAGCCTTTGCTCTGCTTCATTTGGTACTCGAAGGCCAAATTTGCCTGTTACTCCAGGTGTCTCTTGATTTCCTACTTTTGTGTTCCAGTCCCCTATGATGAAAAGGATATTTTTTTGTTTGTTTGTTTTAGTTCTAGATGATCTTGTAGGTCAACTTCAGCATTAGTGGTTGGGGCATAGACTTGAATTAATGTGATATTGAATGGTTTGCCTTGGAAACAAACCAATTTCATTCTGTCATTTTTGAGATTGCACCCAAGTACTGCATTTCAGACTCTTTTGTTGACTATGATGGCTACTCCAATTCTTCTAAGGGATTCTTGCCCACAATAGTAGATTTAATGGTCATCTGAATTAAGTTCACCCATTCCAGTCCATTTTAGTTCACTGATTCCTAAAATGTTGATGTTCACTCTTGCCATCTCCTGTTTGACCACTTCCAATTTACCTTGATTCATGGAGCTAACATTCTAGGTTCCTATGCAATATCGTTCTTTATAGCATCAGACTTTACTTTGACCTCCAGATACATCCACAACTGGGCATTGTTTCCGCTTTGGCTCAGCCTCTTAAATCCTCCCAGACCTACTTCTCTGCTCTTCTCCAGAAGTATATAACTCTTCAGTTACATACTTTAAATTCCAACACTTTGACCAAGTAAGGAGGAGCCTGAAAACTGTCCCAATTAGTTCTAAATATTTGAATTTTCTTATAGTTTTCAAAATCAGCTTCAGAAAAAATGAGCAACTTTCTTTTACCTTTAAGTATAGACACAGAAAGAGAAGACAGGTAAAATGAAGGACCTGAGTGAAGTAAGATAAGAATAGGAAGGGAAAAATTGTGAGTCAACTGTGAAGCACTAATTCCTTGCATAGGCAATGGTGGATGTATTTATATTAAGAAAACTGGCAAATTCTAAAATGAAGGATTCCCTTTCTCTCTCCAAGAGCCAGTTTACTAGTACTACCTTTGGCAACTGGGAGAAGTGGATGGGACATTCTGAAGGCACAACCGTGGCTAAATGCTGAAGAATCAGAATTCTAGCAAACTTTGTAATGCCAAATAAATACTCATGGCTCTTCCTACCTAAAGATTTTTTTTTGTAGAAGCTATATGAACTTTAAAATCAGGAGCTGTTTGTCTAATAAACATCCTAACTCAATTAAAAATGTCCTTATGCATATGCATGGCAAATGCAAGTTATCATTTTCTGAAGAGTTATCTAAAAGGAAAGGGAAAAAGCAATTACTTATCCTGATCTATGATGTTAGTAATTACGTTTTCCTGTAAAGTTAAGTTTTAGAGCAGTCTTAGGTTCTCAGTAAATTTGAGCTGAGAATACCTGTGTATTCCCTACTTCCACACAAACATAGCCTCCCCTACTATCCAAATCCCATAACAGAGCAATACTTTGTTTCAGTTCAGTTGAGCATATGTGTCATCATCACCCAAAGATCATAGTTTTAAATTAGGGTAAAATAATGGTGTTTATTCTTGGTGGTGTGTATTCTATAGATTTTATGCCTCATTATAATATTATACAGAATATTTTCACTGTCCTCCAAATGCTCTCTGTTGCATTTATTCATCTTTCCTTCCCCTACTAAGCCCCTGGAAATCACTGATTCTTTTATTTTTTTAACACCATTTCTATAGTTCACCTTTTTCAGAATGTCACATAACTGGAATAATACGCCATGCTGCTGCTGCTGCTAAGTTGCTTCAGTCCAACTCTGTGTGACCCCATAGATGGCAGCCTACCAGGCTCCACCATCCCTGGGATTTTCCAGGCAAGAACACTGGAGTGGGTTGCTATTTCCTTCTTCAATGCATGAAAGTGAAAAGTAAAAGTGAAGTCGCTCAGTCCTGTCTGACTCAGCGACCCCATGGACTGCAGCCCACCAGGCTCCTCTGTCCATGGGATTTTCCAGGCAAGAGTACTGGAGTGGGTTGCCATTGCCTTCTCTGGAATACGCCATGAGTTCTCTTTTTAAGAATGGCTTCTTTCTCTTAATGCTGTGCATTTAACTTTCCTCCATATGTTTCCATGGACTGATAGCTCATTTCTTTTTAGTGTAGAACAATATTCCATTGTCTGTACCACTGTTTATTTATCCACTCACCTACTCAAGGACACCTTGGTTGCTTCCAAATTTTGGTAGTTGTAAATAAATTTGTCATAAATATCTATGTTCCAGTTTTCATGTGAACATATTTATGACTTTCAGCTCATTTCGGTTAATACCAAGGAGGGCAAATGCAGGATTGCATGGTAAGACTATGTTTAATTTTCTTACAAACAGTTGAACTGTCTTCCAAAGCATCTGTACAATTTTGCATCCCTATCAGGAATGAATGAGAATTTCTATTGCCCCACATTCCTGTCAGCATTTGGTGTTGTCACCATTCTAGACTTTTTTTGGCATTCTAAGAAGTATGTAATGGTAGCTCATTGAGGAAGAAAAATCATGGTACCCTAATTACCATTGACTTCTCTGGTAGCTCAGCTGGTAAAAAATCTACCTGCAATGTGGGAGACCCCAGTTTGATTCCTGGGTTGGGAAAATCCCTTGGAGAAGGGATAAGCTACCCACTCCAGTATTCTCAGGCTTTCCTGGTGGCTCAAATGGTAAAGAATCTGCCTGCAATGCAGGAGACCTGGGTTTGATCCCCGGCTTGGGAAGATCCACTGAGAAGGGCATGGCAACCCACTCCAGTATTCCTGCCTGGAGAATCCCCAAGGACAGTGGAGCCTGGCGGGCTACAGTTCATGGGTTGCAAAGAGTCAGACATGACCAAGAGAGTAAGTACAACACAGTGACCTGTGTGTGATAGTAAACATTTTATTCATAGACTTATTTGCCATCTGTATATATTCTTTGGTGAGCTATCTGATGAGATATTTTGCCTTTGTTAAAATCAAGTCTTTTTGTTGTGAGTTTTAAGAGTTTTTTTTTTACATATTTTGGTTAATGATACTTTATCAAATATTTTATATCCTTCTGCTAATTTTTTTTCCCAGTCTATAGCTTATCCTCTTAATCCCTAACACATTTTACACTGATTTCAAGAATTATATATTTCTTTTTGTTACAAATAAAAAATGTCCAGAGGAAAATTTTAAAAGAATATTCAGTATTAGAGTTTTGAGCAAGTATTAATTTGAGCCATAGGGAATTGTTCTTTTCATAGGTCAAAAAGTGACAGGCAATCTTGCTGTTCGTAAATTTAATGTTCTAAGGTTTGTATTTTTGAATTTCTTAAATAAATAGAGTAAATTTTAGGTTTAGGTCTAAGTGTTAAAGATAATAATATTCTAAGTCCAGAGGCTCTCTCCCTCCCGGCACTATGTATCTTTGGACTGGACAGTTCATTTTTATGCAGGGCTTCCTGTGCATTGTAGGTTGAGTCACATCTCTGGCCTCTAGGCACTGGAAACGTTCCATCCAAAGTTATGATAACCAAAAAATTTCGCCATAAATTTCCAAATGTCTTTTGAGGGTTTAAAGCACCCCCAGTTGAAAACTATTGTTCTAACAATACTCTATTTTGATAAAGGCTTATTTTTTAGAAAAATATACTTACTATCATATACTCACAAGAGCATATACAATCTGTTTGATCTCTTTCAGATCTTAAACAAGAACTCTCAATTTCTAGGAATAAACTGATTAAAACACTTAGCATCTCATCATTGTCTATAAATCAGAAAGAGACTAAAGCAGTTGCTAAAATTTGACAGTTATTTTTCTCATAGACATATTTTTACAACTTTATTGAGATATAATTGACAAATAAAATTGTAATCTATTTAAAGTGTACAATGTGATGATTTTGATATATTTATGTATACATTTTGACAAACTCCCAAACATCAAGTTAATTAATACATCCATCACAGTATTATCAACTGTAGTAGCCATGTTTTATGTTAGATCCTTAGATCTTACTTATCTTATAATGGAGTTTGTACCCTTTTACTAGCTTATCCCTATTTTTTTCACCCTGCAGACTCTGGTAGCCACCATTCTTATACTCTGTTTATGTTTATATTTTTAAAAAAGATTTCACATATAAGTGATTCTTTATATTGTCTTTCCATGTCTGGCTTATTTCTCTTAGCATAATGCCCTACAGTTTTATCCATCTGGTCACAAATGACAGGATTTCCTTCCTTTTTTAAGCTGAATAGTACTCTGTAGTGTGTGTGTGTGTATATATATATGTATATGTATATACCATATTTTCTTTATCCATTCATTTATCACAGACTCTGAGTTTATTTCTATACCTTGGCTGTTGTGAATGATGCTGCAATGAATATAAGAGTATGTATCTCTTTGAAATAGTGGTTTTGTTTCTTTTGGATATAAACACAAAGGCGGGAATGCTATATCATGTTATAGTTGTACTTTTAATTTCTTGAGTAACCTCCACACGGTTTTCCATGGTGGCTTTACTAGTTTATATTCCCATAAACAGGATGCAAAATTTCCTCTTCTCCACATCCTCATCAGCATTTGTTATATTGTTTGATTGATGGTAGCCATTCTAACAGGTGATCAGTAATATCTCTTTGTGGTTTTGATTTGTATTTCCCTGATGATTAGTGAGTTTGGGCACCTTTTCATGTACCTTTTGGCCGTGTGTATGTCTTGTCTGGAAAACTGTCTATTCAGGCCCTTTGCCCATTTTTCATTCGGGTTATTTATTTCTTTGCTATTGAACTGTGTGTTTCTTGTATATTTTTGATTGTGGCTTGCAAATGTTTTCTCCCATTCCATAGGATGCCTTTTTATTATGTTGATGGTTTCTTTTGATGGACAAGAGCTTTTTAGTTTGATATACTCCCACTTGTTTATTCTCACTTTTCTTGCCAAATCCAAGAAATCATCACCAGCTCCAATGTTAAGGAGCTTCCTCCCTATGTTTCTTCTAAAATTTTGTGATTTTGGATCATATATTTAAGTAATACATTTTGAGTTATTTTTGTACATGGTCTAAATAGGGATCTAATTTCATTCTTTTGAATGTCAATATGCAGTTTTTGCAACACCATTTATTGAGGAAATTATACTTTCCCCATTTTTAATCTTGTTGTAAATTAATTGACCATAGTTATGCTGCTGCTGCTGCTACGGCACTTCAGTTGTGTCTGACTCTGTGTGACCCCATAGACGGCAGCCCACCAGGCTCCTCTGTCCCTGGGATTCTCCAGGCAAGAACACTGGAGTGGGTTGTCATTTCCTTCTCCAATGCAAGCATGCGAAGTTGCTTCAGTCATCACCGACTCTGTGTGACCCCATGGACAGCAGCCCACCAGGCTCCTCTGTCCACAGGATTCTCCAGGCAAGAATACTGGAGTGGGTCGCCATGTCCTTCTCCCCATAGATATGCATGGGTTTATTTTTATTCAGTTCACCTGTATGTTTATTTTTATGCAAAATACTATTTTGAGTACTCTAGCTTTGTAATATAGTTTGAAATTAAGAAGTGTGACGCCTCCCATTTCACTTTTTTAACTCAAAATTGCTTTGGCTATTTGGAGTCTTTTGTTGTTCCATACATATAGTAAGTTTTTTTTTATTATTTCTATGAAAAATGCCTTTGGAATTGAATTCTCATAGATATTGTGTTGAATTTGTAGACTTTTTGGGGGTAGTATGGACATTTCAACAATGTTAATTCTTCTAATGACCCTGATGCTGTGAAAGATTGAAGCAGCAGGAGAAGGGGATGACAGAGGGTGAGATGGTTGGATGGCATCACTGACTCGATGGACATGAGTTTGAGGAAACTCTGGGAGATTATGAAGGACAGGGAAGCCTGCCATGATGCAGTCCATATGGTCACAAAGAGTTGGACACAACTGAACGACTGAAATGAACTGAACTGAATATATCAACATGGAATATCTCTTCTTTTTTGTGTCTTCAATTACTTTCATCAGTGTTTTATAGTTTATAAATCTTTTACTTTCTAGGTCAAACTTTTCCTCAGTATTTTGTTTTTGACGCTATTATAAAGGAAACTTTCTTCTAAATTTCTCTTTCCATCTTTTCACCATTGAGTGTGATATTTGCTATGGCTTTGTCATACATGGCACTATTATATTGAAATAATTTCTTCTATTCATAGTTGGTTGAGAGTTTTTTTTTAATTTTCAATTTTGAAAGGGTGTTTAATTTTGTCAGATGCTTTTTATGCATCTGTTGAGATAATCATATGATTTTTATCATTAATTTTGTTAATGTGTTATATCATTTTTATTGAATTGCATTTGTTAAGCCATCTTTGAATCCCAGGAATAAATGCCACTTGATTATGATGTATGACCTTTTTAGTGTCCTGCTGAATTTGATTTGCTAGTGTTTTGTTGAGAAATTTTCATAAATGATCATAAGCAATATTGGCCTATAACTTTCTTTTCTTGTAGTGTCCTTATCAGGCTTTGATAGCAAGATAATGCTGCCCTTATAAAATGACTTTGGAAGTATTCCCTCCTCTTCTACTTTTTTAAGAAGTTTAAGTAGAGTCTTTTAATTCTTTAAATGTTTGGTAAATGTCATCCATGAAACCATCCCATGTCCTAGAATTTGCTTTGTTGGGGGGTTGATTTTTGATAGCTGATTCAAAATCTTCTTATTAGTAATTGTTCTGTTTAGATTTTTCTCTGTACTGGACCATATGTATAGCCTGGGGTGGTGCTCCAATGCCCATTTAAAAACTGCTTATTTTCCATAATCTGAAGCGACTTGGAATGATTCCCCTGTTACCTGTCAGAGCTAGGTGACTTTGGGTCCCATACATGGAGTGGCAGTCATAAATGCTGGGGCTTAAGATGTGTGGACAGAATCTTACAAAGGAGATACTGACAACCTGTCTTTATTGTTGGAGTGAGCCAGAGAAAGGCAGAGAAAGAACCCATCAACTCGTTTGGATTCTGTAGAGCACGTCAGTCAGCACATAGATAGCATGCAAACTGGAAGCTGGGCCCTTAGACTACACTTCGTAAAGTACTCATCAAACCCCCTCTGGAGATGAGTGTTTTGCTTGCTTTATCTGTGCTGAGCCCTGCATGGATAGCCTTGGTAAGTGTACATGTCCCCATTTACAACTGTTTCTTTGTTTACTATAGAGTTGGATCTCAGATATACTGCAAGTTCAGTTCCAGAACACAGAAATTAAGTATCACAATAAAGCAAGTAACACAATTTTTTTGTTTCCCAGTGCATATAAAAGCTATGTTTACACTACAGTCTATGAAGAGCAATAACATTGTCTAAAACAACAATGTAAAAGTATTTTATTGCTAAAATATGCCAACCATTATTTGATAATGCAAGATCACCATGAACCTTCAATTTATAAAAACTGCATTATCTGTGAAGCACAATTAAGTGAAGTGCAATGGTCCTGTGGGACCATGAATACAAGACCCAGTGGCTTTCAGATTTAGGTGTTTTGAGGGCTCATAGCCTTAAAAACTGGAGCGCTAGATGCGTGGTCCAAGCCATTTACTTCTCAGGTAAAGCTGGGAGTTGGAGGTTCCCTTCTGATGCTGCGGTGCTGTGCTAGGGGTGGGGCTTATAGAGAGAGTGTATCACAGCCTTCTCTACCCATTTTCATGTGGATACTTTCTCATTTTACTTCTGTGTAGGGGTTACTCAGCTAGTTTTTGATTTTCTTTCAGAGGAAATTGCTCTACATATAGCTGTAACTCTGCCTCTTTGGGAGGAGGAAATTCAGGAGTCTCCTGTGTCGCCATCTTGGTCCAGAGTCCCACGGCTTTGGCGCTGAGAGCTTGAGTTTCTTGGCGGAGAATGCTCTACTCCTCCCCTGGCCTGGTCCTCACTAATATTTCTGTAGATAACTTTCCATGAGTCTAAAGGAAGACATCAGTACTACTAAAATGAAATAAAAACCTCTCACCTTTTAAAACTCCAACACTATAAGAACTTATTCTCATCTTAATAGCAATCTAAATTTTCTTTCTCTTTTTTTCTTCCTGTTTGATACATATAAGGAAAATGTGTGGGTTTTTTTCCCTCATGGTTAGCAGTCCCGTATACTGCCATAGTTATTTCAACCTGTGTATTGGTGTTAACTATGAGACTTGGGAGTTTTAACTATTTTTTAAAACCATGTAATCTTCAAAATCTTTCAGAGATAAGGATACTGCTTTGTGGTCATTACTTTCAGTCCAAACTAGGCATTAATTTCCTTAAATTCCCTTTACCAAACACAAAAAGAAAATGAGAGAAAGGAGAATAATTTAAATGTTCCTGTGGTGCTTGTAGAACGGCAGTGCTGTGCATCCTTATTTCACTGCAGACAACGATTCTATATACCAAGAGGATAATTTTTTTTCTCAGTGGACTCCAGCAGATAAATTTTTATTGGTGTAAATAATTCAGCAGCTTGTTATAATGAAACCACTTCACATTAAGCATTTCCTAGCTCTGTCTTAAATGCACACAGAGATATTCCACTGGATACTACTAATATCTGATGCAAACTTAGTTTCCCAGTTTATGATGCATTGTAGCTCTTTAAGGACCTGAGCCCATTGCTAAGGGACGTGGTTCAACATTTGCCAGAAAAAGAAAAGCTAAGCAGAGTGCAAAGTAGAGGCACAAAGAAAATAATAGAGCTTTGCTGGTCATTATGTTGATCTGAGAGCTTTCATAGTCACAGCACATCTGGAGGTTAGTTTTCAAGCTGGTCCTTCAGAGACCGTGAAGGAGATTAAAATTTATATAGAGCAGATATAATTCTCAACAAAATTTAAGGGGCAGTGACAAGTTTCCATATTTGGAAGTTCTCTTTTTTAATCCCCTGTAAGAATAGAAAATAAGATTATACACAATCTAAACTTTTTCTTTTTGAGATATAAAGAACAGTTCATTTAAAAGCTGGAAAAAAAATGTTTTTATGGTACTCTATAGAGTTCTTCCTGACTTGCAGCTTCAGTCTGTAAATCTTTTCTGATAAATTTTTCTTTGAGGAAGAAGTCCACTTGCCTCTTGGTGAGTTGTCCTAGGCTTGGGTTGCTCTCTGTCTTTGTGGCAGCCTCAGGCTCTGCTCTGGAGGATCCACTGCCAAACTTTTCCCCACAAGCCTGCCTTCTCCCCACTTCACCACCAGTTTTGACTTATAACAGGCTTCATACTGATTTTTGGTATACAGTAATTTGGGTCTTATTTAATATTTTTGTACTTGACTAGTATCAAAGGGATGAATTCCTAAGGGGGATATTTTAACAAATTCAAATATAGCTTATAAATATTTTATTCAGCTTGTGATTTAATGTAATATCTGGCTTGCAGCTCTTGATGCCAGCTTCCTCAGCTTCCCATTAGAATGTGTAAGAGAAAAGAGACCAATACCAGTCCTAGGTTGACAGTTTACTTAACGGCTAAAATCTGAGAGAAATATAAACTATATAGAATGTAAATGAAACCAGATTGAGAAAAGCATCTTTAGACCACCTGAGAAAAGACAGACATCAGAATCCTTTATTCCTTACACCCTCATTCAGTGTCTTTATCAGCCATTGGGCAACTGTATCTAGGCCCCTCAGGAACCAGTTCCTAAAGCAATCTGATTAGTATGGCCTCCCTTCTACCAATTATTTTTAATTGCATTAGCAAAAGACAAAATATATTTTCATTATAAATGCACACTATACTGTAAAGGGAAAAGACTCACTTGTATTCTATTCCATCACACTCTTCTACCTGAGAGAATCCTTGTTGCTAATTTGGTATGCGTTGTGGGTCATTTTAATATGCATTTGCATATATGTGAATATATGTACCTGTATGCTATAAACATGAGAAGGCACGTTTTCATTGTTTGTATACACACATATACACATTCTTTGTTGTTATAGATAAAACTATACATTATGTATTGCTAAGTATCTTTGTCTTTGCTGTTTTTTTTAAATTAATAACCTGTGTGTTGTGTCTAACAGAATTGTTTTGCCTATAGAAAAGAACTGCAGAGCAGTCCATAATATTGATGCCCCATGGTTTCATTAACCACTTCCTTGTATACAGTGTTTCTATTTTTCTGATTAATTATAAAGTGCCTAAGTCATGTTTGCTCACATACCTGATTATTTCTCTAGGAAAAATATCTATAATCTGCTTTATCAGTCTACCTTCACACAAGAAATGGATGAAAATATCCATTTTTTAATATACTTGCCAAAATGGAATCTTATATTTTCTCAATTTTGCCAGTCTAAAAGCAATAATGCCCTGTATTAATTTTTTGTCAATTTCTAATGAAGTTCAGCATCTGGTTTTGTATTTCTTTTTCTTTTCTTTTCTTTTTTTTTTGTGATAGCCTGTGGTGTTCTTTGCCCATTCTTTTTTTGAATTATTTGTCTTTTTTTTTAGCATTTTTATTTGGATGGTTTCTATATTATGCTAGTTATTTTTTTGTGCCAATCAGAAATGGTAAGTTTCAGAAAACAACAGGAAATGAGAATGAGAATTAACAGTGGCACATTATGCTCTAGAAATTTTAGCTTCACAAATAAATCATCATAAGTGGGGGCTCAGAAGAACCACAGTACTAATCGGAGCTAGGGCTTGAAATGTTTTATGATATTAGTTTATTTAATATATGAGAAAGTCAAACAGGAATGAAGGGGAAGTTACAGCAGGTAAAACATATTCATACATGAAAATTGAATGAGTGAAGTGCTATATACATACAAGTATATACACACACATTCATACATATATATTTGTTTTCCCTCTGGCCATTAATGTGAGTGGGAAGGTCAGCTTTCTTTACAAGTTGGTGAGAGTAAAGCAAAGGACAATCCCTCTTATTTATATATTGATAAAGAGAAAAAGATTGTGTGGGCGGTGAGTAAAAAAACACAACATTCCAACAGGAATATGAAGAAGGACTTGTTTTCAAAGATAAAATTTGATTTAATGCAATTAATATATTTAAGGACTATATATATTATTGGCTATCTCATGATAGAATTAATGGAGGGAAAGCAGCATTTTTTTTATTTTTATTTTTTATTTATATTAGTTGGAGACTAATTACTTTACAATATTGTAGTGGTTTTTGTCATACATTGACATGAATCAGCCATGGATTTACATGTATTCCCCATCCCAATCCCCCCTCCCACCTCCCTCTCTACCTGATCCCTCTGGGTCTTCCCAGTGCACCAGGCCCGAGCACTTGTCTCATGCATCCAACCTGGGCTGGTGATCTGTTTTACCATAGATTTTTAAAAGTCATTTTCATTTTTGAATGCAGAGAACTGTGATAAAGATGATAATATCTAAGGAGAACTGCACTAATGATCATGGTAGTGATAAGAGGAAACAAAACTATACCTTAAATAAATATGCTCAAAAGAACTGGTTTCCCTCTTGAGTCTGTTAGCAAGAAAAGAGATTCTCTAGCATTAATGTGTATCAGAGTCACCTTAAAGTTAATAAAGAACAGAGTCTCAGCCTCATTGAAATAGGATGGAGGCTGGATCTTTGCACTTTCACCAAGTTCCCCGGGTGATCCCAACACTCACTTAAGGTTTAAGAACCACTGAACTAAGGGACTGTAGTTCTTCAACAATTATTTGAAAATGTTAAAGGAATGTGGCTGAGACTCCTGCTTTCTAAATTTCTCACCCATATTATTTAACCCATGTATTTTATATAGAGGCAGATAGTTTGAAGTCCAGAGAAGCCCCACTGTATACATTTGGGAACTTTGAGTTTCTGTAAAAATAGCAAAAGTTGGTAAAAATAGCAAAAACAAAAAAGATAAAACCATACCCTTATTTATGGTTAATCACATGCGTTGTGAAAGAACTTTTTGCTGTATGTTAATTTTCTGACTTTCGTGAAAGACACTATTCCCACTTACACATTATGTGGATGACATCACAGGTGCTAAAACAGGCATAACTTAAAATAGTGAAAGCTTTAAATTGCAAACTTGTAAATACATTTTGCATAAGAATCACTGGAAAGATTATTAAAATTGCAAATTTCAGGATCCCCTTATCAAAATTTCCATTTAGTATTTCTAGAATATTCATGTAAAAGACAAAATAATCTGCAGATGATTTTCTACAGAAGCTGCTATAAGTGAGAAGCGCCCAGAAACCAGTTTCAAGAAACATTGTAATAGCAATTCATCAATAAAAATGAACACTCCAAGATGATAACAATAAAGTAGTGTCAGTGACTTGCTGTAAAGTTTACTTTAAAAACTGAGTTAGGAATTCTAAGCACCAGTTCAAGGAAAATGTGTTTTTTTGTTTTATTTTATTTTTGACATATGTAATAAAACACCGAGAAAGAAAAGACAATATTAAGACCCAGCTTTAGACTATCTGTTATCTTTTAATATAGAAACTCTAGATCTAAACTGCCCAGTATGATATCCAATAACCACATGTGAGTATTTCAATTTAAATTAGTTAACATTTAATAAAATTTAGAAAATTAGTAACTAGTAGCTTTAGTCACATTTTAACTGCCATAAGTGATCAGTAGCAATATTATGGGTACATTTCATTATCACACATACTTCTGTTGGAAAGCACTGCAGAAACAGAAAAAGTAATAATTAAATTTGAAAAAAAATATTATTTTTTTTTACCTTAAAAAAATTTTTTTTATTTAACACCAAAAACGTTTTGTATTGGGGTACAGCCAACTAACAATGTTGTGATAGTCTCAGGTGAACAGTGAATGGACTCAGCCATACCTATACATGTATCTGTTCTCCCCCAAATACCTCTCCCATTCAAGCTGGAACATAACATTGAGAAGAGTTCTATGTACTCTACAGTAGGTTTTTGTTGTTTATCCATTTTAAATATAGCAGTGCATGACCTTCTCAAAGTCCTTAACTCTTCCTTCCCCTTGGCAGCCATGAGTTTGTTCTCCAAGTCTGTGAGTTTCTTTCTTTTTTGTAAGTAAGTTTATTTGTATCATTTCTTTTTAGATTCCAGATATAAATGATGTCATATGATCCCTTATACCTGTCATACTTCACTTAGTATGATACTTCCTAGGTCCATCATTGGTGCTGCAAATTGCTTATTTCATTTTTAATGGCTAAGTAATATTCCATTATATATCTATATACCACATCTTCTTTATCCATTCCTCTGTCAATGGACATTTAGGTTGTTTACATGTTTTAGCTATTATAAACAGTTTCTGTAGTGAACTCTGGGGTGCATTAATGGAAGAAAGTTTGAGAGTTTCAAATTAAAGAAGTCTTACTGCTAGATCTGATTAGGAAGATCTACTCCAAATAAAAGCAAGATTTTTTAAATTAGCATTGTTTCTTTTGAAAAATGAATGTTCAGAACATAAAAAGACTCATTTATCACTAAGATAAGAATTCATTTTGTAACTGTGCATTATTCATCTTATAATCATGAAGTAACGAAACTGAAGGCAACAAGCCACAGTAGAATTTGTCCTATTGCATTGTTTTATTGTTTTATATATATATCATAAATTTGTTTTTTGCACCATAGCAGACTCTGGTCAATTTTTTTAGGAAACATTTATTCAATATATGTCATAGAGAAAAGTATACACATCAAAGTATCAAAGCTATGAATTTTCACAAAAAGAACATATTTATGCATTAGCGCCTTGATCAAGAAACAGAAGCATATCAGCAAAGAGGAACTCATTCTCATCCACTTTTTCAGTCACTACCACAGGAAAAAGGGTCACCAATAATATCACTTTTAACGCCATTAGTTTTGGCATTTTTATAATTTTCTGTAAATGTTTCCTTTTGTTTAACATCATGGAAGAAAAGCTATGACAGACCTAGACAGCATATTAAAAAGCAGAGACATTACTTTGCCAACAAAGGTCCATCTAGTCAAGGCTATGGTTTTTCCAGTAGTCACGTATGGATGTGAGAGTTGGACTATAAAGAAAGCTGAATGCTGAAGAACTGAACTGTAGCAATTGAATTGCTTTTGAACTGTAGTGTTGGACAAGACTCTTGAGAGTCTCTTGGACTGAAAGGAGATCCAAACAGTCCATCCTAAAGGAGATCAGTCCTGAATATTCATTGGAAGGACTGATGCTGAAGTTGAAACTCCAATACTTTGGCCACCTGCTGCGAAGACCTGACTCATTTGAAAAGACCCTGATGCTGGAAAAGATTGAAGGAGGAAGGAGAAGAGGATGACAGAGGATGAGATGGTTGGATGACATCACCAACTTGATGGACATGAGTTTGGAGTAAGCTCCAGGAGTTGCTGATGGACAAGGAAGCCTGGTGTACTGCAGTCCATGGGGCTGCAAAAAGTTGGACATGACTGAATGAACTGAACAGATGCTTTTGAGACTCCTCCATCGCATTGCTTACAGTAGTGGTTTATATATTCTCATTGCTGTATAATATTCTGTTGTATAAATATATCACAATTTATCTGTTCTGCTATTGATAACCATGAATGTTTGGGTAATCTTTTATTCCTAGCTCATATACATGGTCCTGGTATGAATATTCTGGGTCATGTCTTACAGCTATGAGTGGACTATCTGGATCATAAATCATGAAGTTTAATTTAAGGTAGATACAATTACCAGTTTTCTGATGTTTACTCTCCCAATAACAGATAACTGGAATTGTTCCACATTCTTCCAGTTATTTGATATTGTCTTTGTTATTCTCCATCAATCTTGCTAGGGGATAAAAATTGTATTAATTTTGTCAAAAAACCAACTGTTTGCATTGTTAATTTTCTCTTTTTAAAATATTTTATTAATCTGTTGTTTATCCTTTTTCCTCCCCTCTACTTAATCTTATTTGTAAACTATTTTCTAATAAAATCATTTTAAATTATGAATTTATCTATAAATCCTTCTTTTCTAAAGCCTACAACTATTGATATCTGCTTTTTTCTTCAATTGATAATTTTCTAATTATCTAAAGGAATCCTTTTATCCATAGATTGTCAGAAGACTACTATTCTATTTTAAAATATTTTTGGATTTAATTAATATCTTGCTAATATTGATTTTTTTCTCAATTAACTCTTGTGATCAAAGAATGTTATCTGTATAATATCAATGTTTTGATTATATTGAGACATGTTTCACAGCATAGCATTTGTTCTGTTTTCATGAAAATTAGATGTATACTTGAAAAGCAAATGTATTTTGTAGATGTTGATTTTAGTGTACTAAAGTATCAACTGGGTCTAAAGGGTTGTAGTACTGTTTAAATTTTGTACATCCTTATTTGTTTTGCATGTTTTTTCTATCAAAGTATGACCAAAACCTCCAACTATGTTCATTAATTTTCTAATCCTTCTTTTCTCTCCCTCAGTTTTTGTCTCATGTATTTTGAAAGTCTTTTATTTATGTCTGTATATAATCAGATCTCTGTATCTTCACGATTAACTGTTTAATCACTAGAAAATTTCCCTTGTTATTTTTGGTAATGCCTTTGGTTGACTTGTGATCAGCTTTTTTTAGACAATAACAGATAGGCATGTCAATTCAGTTCAGTCACTCAGTCATGTCCAACTCTTTGTAACCTCATGAACTACAGCACATGAGGCTTCCCTGTGCATCACCAACTCCTGGAGCTTACTCAAGCTCATTTCCATTGAGTTGGTGATGCCATCAAACCATCTCATCCTCTGTCATCCCCTTCTCTTCCCACCTTCAATCTTTCCCAGCATGAGGTTCTTTTCCAATGAGTCAGTTCTTCCCATCAGGTGGCCAAAGTATTGGAGTTTCAACTTCAGCATAAATCTTTCCAATGAATATTCAGGACTGATTTCCTTTAGGATGGACTGGTTGGATCTCTTTGTAGTCCAAGAGACTCTTAAGGGTCTTCTCCAACACCACAGTTCAAAAGTATCAATTCTTTGGCACTCAGCTTTCTTTAGTCCAACTCTCATATCCATACATGACTACTGGAAGAAAACATAGCTTTGACTGGATGGGCCTTTGTCAGCAAAGTAATGTCTCTGCTTTTAGTATGCTGTCTAGGTTGGCCATACTTTTTCTTCAAAGGACCAAGTGTCTTTTAATTTCATGGCTGCAGTAACCATCTGCAGTGATTTTGGAGCCCAAGAAAATAAAGTCTCTCACTGTTTTCATTGTTTCCCCATCTATTTGTCATGAAATGATAGTTTTTCGAATGCCATGATTTCAGTTTTTCGAATGAGTTTTAAGCCAGCTTTTTCACTCTCCTCTTTCACTTTCATCAAGAGGCTCTTTAGTTCCTCTTCACTTTCTGGCATAAGTATGGTGTCATCTGCATATCTGATGTTGTTGATATTTCTCCCAGCAATCTTGATTCCAGCATGTGCTTCATCCAGCCTGGCATTTCACATTATGTACTCTGCATAGAAGTTAAATAAGCAGGATGACAATATACAGCCTTGAAGTACTCCTTTCCCAATTTGGAACCACTCTGTTGTTCCATGTCCTGTTCTAACTGTTGCTTTTTGACCTGCATACAGATTTCTGAGGAGGCAGGTTAGAAGGTCTGCTATTCTCATCTCTTGAAGAATTTTCCACAGTTTGTTGTGATCTACACAGTCAAAGACTTTGGCATAATCAATAAGGAAGAATTAGGTGTTTTTTGGAACTCTCTTGCTTTTTCAATGATCTAGCAGATGTTGGCAATTTGATCTCTGGTTTCTCTGCCTTTTCTAAAACCAGCTTGAACATCTAGAAGTGCCTGATTCATGTACTGTTGAAGCCTGGCTTGGAGAATTTTCAGCATTACTTTGCTAGCGTGTGAGATGAGTGCAATTGTGCAGTAGTATGAACATTCTTTGGCATTGCCCTTCTTTGGGATTAGAATGAAAACTGACCTTTCCCAGTCCTGTGACCACTGCTGCATTTTCGAAATCTGCTGGCATATATATTGAGTGCAACACTTTAACAGCATCATCTGTAAGGATTTGAAAGAGTTGAACTGGAATTCCATCACCTCCACTAGCTTTGTTTGTAGTGAGGCTTCCTAAGGCCCTCTTGACTTCGCATTCCAGGATGTCTGGCTCTAGGTGAGTGATCACACTGTCATGGTTATCTGCATCATGAAGATTTTTTTGTATAGTTCTTCTGTGTATTCTTGCCATCTCTTCTTAATATCGTCTACTTCTGTTAGGTTCATGCCATTTCTGTCCTTTATTGTGCCCATCTTTGCATAAAATTTTCTCTTGGCATCTCTAATTGTCTTAAAGAGACAATAGATCTCTTAAAAAGACAAAGATCTCTAGTCTTTCCCATTCAATTGTTTTCTTCTATTTCTCTGCATTGATCACTGAGGAAGGCTTTCTTATCTCTCCTTGATATTCTTTGGAACTCTGCATTCTAATGGGTATATCTTTCCTTTTCTCCTTTGCCTTTCACTCTCTTCTTTTCTCAGCTATTTGTAAGACCTCCTCAGACAACCACTTTGCTTTTTTGCATTTCTTTTTCTTGGGGATGGTCTTGATCCCTGTCTCCTATAAAATGTCATGAACCTCCATCCATAGTTCTTCAGGTACTCTGTCTATCTATCATATCTAATTCCTTGAATCTATTTGTTACTTCCACTGTATAATCGTTAAGTGATTTGATTTAGGTCATACGTGAATGGTCTAGTAGTTTTCCCTACTTTCTTCAATTTAAGTCTGAATTTGACAGTAAGCAGTTCATGATCTGAGCCAGTCAGCTCCTGGTTTTATTTTGATGACTGTATAGACCCTCTCCTTCTTTGGCTGCAAAGAATGTAATCAATCTGATGTCGGTATTGACCATCTGGTGATGTCCATGTACAGAGTCATCTCTTGTGTTGTTTGAAGAGGTTGTTTGCTATGACCTGTGTTTTCCTTTGGCAAAACTCTGTTAGCCTTTGCCCTGCTTCATGCTGTCCTCCAAGACCAAATTTGCCTGTTACTCCAGGTAGTCATGTCAGCTTTCTTTTATCTTTTTCTTACATTTTGCTTGGCTTATCCTTTTCTTTTTACTTTCAAAATATGTCCCTTATATTTTATGTGCTCCCCTTTGAGCCGTAGATTGCTGGGCATTGATTTGTTTTCTCAAATTCCAGTCTGATAGTCTTTGAATTTAAAATGAAATGTTCAGTCCATTATATTAATATGATTACTTGTGACTGAAAATAAGACCATCATCTTGTGACTGTTTTCAATTTTTTCCAGTATATTTTATAATCTGCTTTTAATTTTCTGAGTTGAAATATTTTTAATTGGAGGATAATTGCTTTACGATGTTGTGTTGGTTTCTGCCACATGGCAACGTGAATCAGCCATAAGTATACATTTATCCCCTCACTCTGGAGCCTTCCTCCTACCCATCCCCCATCCCACTCCTTTAGGTCATCACAGAGCACCAACCTGAGCTCCCTGGGTTTTTACAGCATCTTTCTATTAGTTACTTATTTTAAACATGGTAATGCATATAAGTAACGTATATATTTCAATGCTATTCTCTCAACTCATCCTAGCCTCTCCTTCCCCCTGTGGTGTTCTCAGCTCCATTCCCTATGGCTGCATCTCTATTCTTTCGTGCAAATAGGTTCATCAGTAGTATTCTTCTAGATTCCATATATATGTGATAATATATGATATTTGTTTTTCTCTTTGTGATTTGCCTCACTGTACAATAGACTCTAGGTTTGTTCATCTCTGTTCACCTGACTCAAATTCATTCCTTTTTGTGGCCAAATAATTTTACCCAATTGTTTTTAACATTATTTAGTATTGTGTTTTATTTCTTTTTTAAATTAAAAAAATTTTTTTTCATTTATTTTTATTAGTCAGAGGCTAATTACTTTACAATGTTGTAGTGGTTTTTGCCATACATTGACATGAATCAGCCATGGATTTACATGTGTTCCCCATCCCGATCCCCCCTCCCGCCTCCCTCCCCATCCCATCCCTCTGGGTCTTCCCAGTGCACCAGCCCTGAGCACTTGTCTCATGCATCCAACCTGGACTGGTGATCTGTTTCACCCTTGATAGTATACTTGTTTCAATGCTATATTTCATCTATTGGTTTTTCAGTGATACCTGCTTGTATGTAAGTGGTAACACTAGGAATTACCATTTAAATTCTGTTATTTAGATTTAAGACCACTTTTTTTTTTTTTTTTGTCTTTTTGACTGTGCCACATGTCTTATGGGATCTCACTTTCCAAACCAGGAATCCTAACCACTAGGCCACCACAGAGCTCTCTACTTTGAGTGAATATTGGACCACTTCACATAAAATGAAGGAATATATGATCATACACTTCTATTTTAAACCCATTCTTTTTTGTTGTTGTCAAATGTTTTTACTTAAATAAATGTTATGATCCTCACAATGAGATATCTTTGCTTTAGACAGTCTATTGAAGAAATCGAGAGGGGGGAAAGCAAAAGCAAAGATAATCTTTCATAGTTATGTAGTATTTACTCTGGTATTCTTAATCTCTTTTTGTACATCTTATTTTGCTTCTAGCATCATTTCTCTTCCGTCTGATAAGCTTCCTTTTGCACATGTTACAGTGTACATCTGCTGACAATGGGTTATATCAGTTTTGCATATTTGCAAAGGTCTATATTTTGCCTTCATTTTTGAAAGATTTTTTTTGGCTATAGATTTTAGAGCAGAAAGATTTTGTTTTTATTTCAGCATCTACCTGCTTGTCTCATCGTTGGGGTTCAGTTGCTAAGCCGTGTCTGATTCATTTGCAGCCACATGGACTATGGTATTTCCTGAGTGGGTTTCTCCAGGGGATCTTTCCAACCCAGGGAAGGAACCCGTGTCTTCTGCTTGGCAGGTGCTTCTCTACCACCGAGCCTTCTGGGAAGCTCATGCTTGCCTTATAGGTTGCATCATTTCTCAATAGAAGTTAGTCATTATATAGAGTTGTTTGCCTACATAGTATATGATGTATTCTTCTGATTGTTTTTATAATTTTTCCCTTATCTTTTCTTCCCAATAGTTGAGTGGCATGTATGTATGATTCTTTACTCTTAGGGTTTACTTCTTGGATCTATAAATTGTTTCTCCCAACTTTAGGAACTTTTCAGCAAATGTTTTTTTCAGATTATCCTTTTTTCTAATCCTCTCTCTTTTTCTGAGACGCTGAGTAGCATTTGTTAAAACTTTTCACTCTATTTATTGCTCCTGTCCTTTATGCATTTTCTGAATGTTCTGATTTTGTATCCTTGCCCCAATTTACCTTTTTTTTAAAAATCAATCTACCTTCTGTTAATAATCATATAATCCACTCATAAACACACCAAGTAATTTTCTAATTTTATATATTTTCTTGTTACATAATATCCATTTTGTTCTTTTGTCTTTAGTATTTTAACTGAGGTGTAATAATATACAGTGAAATGCACAGATCTTAATATACAGTTAAATGAGTTTTGGCAAATCCACATATTCATGTATAATCAAAATATAGAATATTACCTTAAAAAGTTCCCATCTGCCCTTTCCCATACATCTATGTCCATGTGGGTTAAGGCATGTAATTTTCTGTTTATTTTTATGATACAGTCCCATTTTGAAATTTTCCCACTTTTCCTTTTTATTGTCAATTTTCCTCTATTTTCTTTAATAATTCTATTAATATACTTTGCTTATTCCTATATATAGAACAACTGCAATCCATTTTTAATGTTTCTTTCTTTCACTTTATATGGTTCTGTCTCTTGACATCCATTAAACTTATTGATGCTAGATATATGTTGTTTATAATAAAAAGTAGAGGCTTCAGATGATTTCCTAAATTTTACTGCAGAGTATTCATCTTTTACTGTGCTAGGAAGATAGATAAAGACTCATTTTTTAACTCATTTAGAAGCAGAACTGATTTGATACTGCCTTGCAGGTTTGGTAAGACTCAAATTTCTCTCTGATATGACCTTGTACCGAGGACATGGCCCCACAGGCATTTCAACTGAAATCTTGGTGTGTTCACTGGCGCTCTTTATTCTGGCACATCGTAAACTTAAATGCTTATTTCAAATAGCACTACAAGATTGCCAGAAGTCTCTAGGAGGAAAAATGTCCACGAATTTGAGAATGTCATGTCTCCAATTTTATCTTTATCCTCATTAGAATGTCTATATCTCTTTTCTGTCTATATCTCTTTTCTGTTCTCCACAAGTTACCCACTATTTGGTCAAAGTTTGGTTTCTCAGCCTGTTTTGCTCAGAATTTGCAAATACTCCCAGAAAATAATTATAGAATATGAGCTTACTTTTCACATTTCTTCACCATCCAGAATCTTGTTCTCTGTAGTTCTCATTACATTTCAGCCTTTAAACAAAATATTTTGTCTTGTACCTTGGGGAATGTTGGTCTGCTACAAAGCAATCTATCCTGTGTTCTTCAGTTGAAATTTTAATATGCAGATGTAAAAACTATTGTAAGTTATTATAGTATTCTAAGTAATTACAATTACTTACAAAAAATTACATAGATGAATTTGGCACTGGCAACAGAATTTTGCTCATTGACATAAATTCCTGAAAATAGCTTTCTGAGAGATATGAATTATGGGTGCTAACTGCTAGAACCATAAATGTATAGATTTATTTTTTATTTAACAACATATGAAAAAATATTTTAACATGCAAAGATCCAGAAAAATATGATTGAGAGTGTACTATCTCTAAGGAGAAAAAAATTAGGAGACACTCTAGTTGAATTAAAAGGAAAGAATGCAATACTAAAACAGCAGTATGCCAACAATATTAATGAACATAAAACTATCACAACATAAAATGTATGTAGTGGACTTTTTTATGATTTTATTTTTTAAATTTTGGTTGTGCTGAGTTTCTGTGGCTGTGTGGGCTTTTCTCGAGTTGCAGTGAGCAGGGGCTACTCTGTAGTTGCAGTGAGTGGGCTTCTCATTGTGGTGTCTTCTCTTGTTATAGAGCAAGGACTCTGGGGTGCCTGGGCTTCAGTAGTTGTGCCCCCCAGGCTTTGAAGCACAGATTCAACAGTAGTGGTGCATGGGCTGAGTAGCTCCATGGCATGGGATCTTCCCAGATCAGGAATTGAACCCATGTCTTCTGCATAGGCAGGAGAATTCTTTACCTATGAGCCACCAGGAAGGCCCTATGTAGTGTTTCAGTAATATACATGTAAAGGTAAAAGATGGTTGAGATCATTTTTAAAAGCAAAGGTATATTATAGAACACTTTTTTATAGTATCAAAACACAATTTTATAATATAAAAGATACAGAAGTCAAGAAAGAGTGTAAGTTCAGTTAAATTGTATTTGAAGTATTGTTTGTTTGCCAAAAGAAAAAGAAAGGCTTCAAATGTACTGACTATTCACAGTGATAAGAAATAAAGGCAGTTATTGTCATTAAAATTATAAACAGGACAAACATACTGTCTTCTACCTCCTCCTTCTCTATCTCCTCCACTGATTAATTATGATTTATTATTATTTCTCTTGGAGATTTTTGTTTATCCTAATAGGGAAAAACCAATTGTCTCTAATTGTGGGAAAAAATAAAGCATTCAGTTTTTTGTTGACATATTATTTTCCTTAATGAGAATCAACTGAAAACTTATTGGAAATGATAAAATAAGATCAGTACAAACAGATAAAAGATTGTTTAAACACAGGGAAAGTGTACAAATTAATGGCTTTGCAATATGTGAGAAGTAAATCAGTAATATTAATTGGAAGAAATGGAAAGCATTATAGAAAGAAAAAACAATTAGAAATAAACTTTACAATAAATGTAACATAATTACTACATACTTTTATTATACAAATTTATTAAATTATTTACAGTAAACATAGATAAATGGAGAGACCTACTATTTTGCTGAAAAACTGTATAAAGTCAATATTGTGGAGAGAAATCAGTTCGTGATTGATTGATCCATATAGTCAGTTCAAGAATTTGTTATATAATTTGAGAAATTGATTTAAAGTTCATCTATAATTTATCATCCAGCTGTTGATTGCTTATGTGTTCAGTCATATCTGTCTCTTTGTGGCCCCTTGGACTGTAGCCTGCCAGGCTACAGGGGTTGAACCTGAGTCTCCTGCATTGTGGTTTCTCCTGCCTGCCAATGCAGGAGACATAAGAGGCAAGGGTTCAGACCCTGAATTAGAAAGATCCTCTAGAGAAGGGCATGGCAAGCCACTCCAGTATCCTTGCCTGGAAAATCCCATGGACAGAGGAGCCTGCAGGCTGCAGTCCACAGGGTCACAGTCAGACATGACTGAAGCAACTTATCACGCATGCATGATTTATCAAGAATACCCAAGATATCGAAAAGAAAGTCTAATTAAGGAAGTCAATGGAGTATCATTTAGTTAAAAATTAACTAAAAAAGCCCACTACACACAATAAATTAGAAAAAAAAATATATAGGGTTTTTGTATGAAAATGCAGTGTGAAAATGAAAAAGACCAAAAACAGTTGAAAATTTGTTATGTGAAAAGGATGGCATTCTGAATTATGTGGAAAATGTTGGCATTCCCCAAAGTGTGATTTACAGCAAAGGTAAACAACATTATTTCATATGGTTCAGAGGAGACCAGTTTAAAATGATAAAACTACTTATTTCTTTTAGCTGATATATAAGAAATGCATAAAACAAGTCACATATCTCACCTATTCCCTCCAAAATTATGAACATATAATTTAGGGCAAGGGTATATTCAGAAGGAAGTTAAGTTAAAATGGATTTAAAGAAAATATTAGACAAGTTATTGTGTGGATGGCATACAGATACAATAAAGTGATGAAATGTATGTAATAATGACGTTCTAGAATACTTACATTATTTATTAAAAGATGCTATGATGAACAGCCATTCATCTGGAGAAATATTGAGTTAGGTAAATAATTCAGAGTCTATAACAAGTAAGTTCCAGAAGCAATAAATTAAAAAAAAAAATAATATGCTACACTATCAGCTAACAAGAATTGTAGAAGACTTTATTATAGTCCTGGGAAAAGGCATTATTTAGAAACAAATCTGAAACTCATAAGCCATAGAGAAAACTATTGCCAGAATTTATTCCAAATCATTTAAGCACATTATCTGAGTAAAAAAAGTAAAAATAAACTAAGTACAATAAAAAAAACATATAAAACATGGATACAATAATTGCCATACCACATGTAAACAGAAGAATAATTAACTGCTGTGATGTATGCTATATGAAGTGTTCTACAAATGAAGAAATAGATAATTGAAAGAATGGAAATATGGACACACGTTATGAAGAGGGTGTTTTACACCAAGAAATACAAATGACAATAAGCATACAAAAGATATGCCACACAAATGGTAGAAAATGCAAACCAAACCAGTAAGATACTACTTTCACTAACAATATTAGGAAACATTACATTCTTAACAAAACACAGTATTAGGAATGGTGTGGAAACAGGTATTCTAATGCAATATTGATAAGATAGATTGTAACATGCAAAGTAAAAATAAATGTATGAAATTGCTTTTGGAAGCTGGAGTGGATGTATAAACCCAGGGGTTTAACTTTTTACTTAATATATTCTGTTTCAGGGTATTTTTAAAAGTAGGAATTTGCTTTTTGCAATTAAAAATCTTAAATCTGACAAAAGTTTAGGAAAAAATGTATAATACATGAATAGATTAGTACCACAAGTTAAACTTGGTAATGAATATGTGAAAAGGGGCTAAATCTCACTGAAGACCAACTGAAAGCAAATTAATACAATTGTATATAATTCTCAAATACCAATCTCAAGGACCTACGAAATCAAGAATATGAAATATTGCTATGTTGGAGGAAAGAAAGTAATTTCATTAAAATAAAAGAGTAAGCTATGTCTTGATTTCAAAAAGGCAGTTAGCAATATAGATAAAAATGATTATTTTTATGTTGAGTTTTAGTCCAAAGTTGCTCATGTATGAGTTCTAGGAAAATACCAGGATGTCTAGTGTAGCATTTTTTGTGTTTTTCTTTCTGGATTATTACATAATGACATAAAATTTAAATGACATAAAGTCACATTTATCCATTTTTATTCATTTTAAAGTATACAGTTCAATAAGTTTCAGCATATTCAAAGTATAAAATCACCAATATTTAATTCCAGAATATTGTTCTGTGTGTGTGTGTTAGTTGCTCAGTCGTATCTGACTCTTCGTGACCCCATGGACTGTAGCCCACCAGGCTCCTCTGTCCTTGAAATTCTCCAGGCAACAGCACTGGAGGGGATTGCCATTCCCTTCTCCAGGGTATCTTCCCAACCCAGGGATCGAACCTGGGTGTCCTGCTTTGCAGGCAGATTCTTTACTGTCAGAGCTACCAGGGAAGCCCCCCAGAACATTGCTATAATTCCCCAGAAAAAAATCATTTCAGTTAGCATTCAATCCCAGTTTCCTCTTCCCTGTTTCCTGGGAGCTACTAATCTACTTTCTGTCTATGGTTTTGTCTATTTTGTACATTAATAAAAAATGGAACCATACAATATGGGATATCTGTGTCTAGCTTCATTTATTTAGCATAATGTTTTCAACTTATTTTTGGACTGTGGCTTGTTTCAAAGCTTCATTTCTTTTTATGGCTGAAGGCTTCAGCAATATGTGAACCGTGAACTTCCAGATGTTCAAGCTGGTTTTAGAAAAGGCAGAGAAACCAGAGATCAAATTGCAAACATCTAATGGATCATCAAAAAAGCAAGAGAGTCCCAGAAAAAAACATCTATTTCTGCTTTATTGACTATGCCAAAGCCTTTTACTGTGTGGATCACAATAAACTGTGGAAACTGTGAAGGAGATGGGAATACCAGACCACCTAACCTGCCTCTTAAGAAACCTGTATGCAGGTAAGGAAGCAACAGTTAGAACTGGACATGGAACAATAGATTGGATCCAAATGTGAAAAGGAGTACATCAAGGCTGTATATTGTCATCCTACTTATTTAACTTATATGCAGAGTACATCATGCGAAACTCAGGGCTGGAAGAAGCACAAGCTCGAATCAAGACTGCTGGGAGAAATATCAATAACCTCAGATATGCAGATGACACCATCCTTATGGCAGAAAGTGAAGAAGAACTAAAAAGCTTGAAAGTGAAAGCTTTTACTTTCACTTGATAAAAGTGAAAGAGGAGGGTGAAAAATTTGGCTTAAAACTCAACATTCAGAAAACTAAGATCATGGCATCCGGTCCCATTACTTCATGGCAAATAGATGGGGAAACAGTGGAAACAGTGGCTGACTTTATATTTTTGGGCTCCAAAGTCACTGCAGATGGTGATTGCAGTCATGAAATTAAAAGACTCCTTGGAAGGAAAGTTATGACCAATTTAGACAGCACATTAAAAAGCAGAGACATTACTTTGTCAACAAAAGTCCATCTAGTTGAGGCTACGGTTTTTCCAGTAGTCATGAATGGATATGAGAGTTGAACTATAAAGAAAGCTGAGCACGGAAGAATTGATACTTTCGAATGTGGTGTTGGAGAAGACTCTTGAGAGTCCCTTGGACTGCAAGGAGAGCCAACCAGTCCATCCTAAAGGAGATCAGTCGTGGGTGTTCATTGGAAGGGCTGATGTTGAAACTGAAACTCCAATACTTTGGCCACCTGATGCGAAGAGCTGACTCATTTGAAAAGTCCCTGATGCTGGGAAAGATTGAGGACAGGAGGAGAAGGGGATGACAGATGATGAGATGGTTGGATGGTATCACCGTCTCCATGGACATGAGTTTGGGTAAACTCCAGGAGTTGGTGATGCACAGGGAGGCCTGGAGTGCTGCTGTGAACGGGTTCACAAAGAGTCAGACACCACTGAGTGACTGAACTGAACTGAACTGAATATCCTACCAATTGAAAATAGCACGTTCTGTCTATTCATTTTCAGCTGATGGACATTTGGGTTGTTTCCACTTTGGATTATTATGAACAAAGATGCTATGAACGTTCAAGGAACTGTTTTCTATAGCAACTTCACCTTTTTACATCTCCACCAGCAATGTATAAGGGCTTTTATTTTATCATATCCTTGCCAACATTTTCTATATTGTTTCTTTATTATGATTATTATTATCATCCATTCAGTGTAAAGTGTTTTCTCACTGTGATTTTGATTTGCATTTTCCTAATGTAAAAAGACATATCTTTTCATGCTCTTATTGTCCATCCATATATCTTTTTTGGAGAAATGTTTATTCATAAACCTTTGCTCATCTTTTTTTTTTCATTTATTTTTATTAGTTGGAGGCTAATTACAATATTGTAGTGGTTTTTGTCATACATTGACATGAATCAGCCATGGATTTACATGTATTCCCCATCCCGATCCCCCCTCCCACCTCCCTCCCCATCCCATCCCTCTGGGTCTTCCCAGTGCACCAGGCCTGAGCACTTGTCTCATGCATCCAACCTGGGCTGGTGATCTGTTTCACCATAGATAATATACATGTTTCGATGCTGTTCTCTAAAAACATCCCACCCTCGCCTTCTCCCACAGAGTCCAAAAGTCTGTTCTGTACATCTGTGTCTCTTTTTCTGTTTTGCATATAGGGTTATCGTTACCATCTTTCTAAATTCCATATATATGTGTTAGTATACTGTAATGGTCTTTATCTTTCTGGCTTACTTCACTCTGTATAATGGGCTCCAGTTTCATCCGTCTCATTAGAACTGATTCAAATGTATTCTTTTTAATGGCTGAGTAATATTCCATGGTGTATATGTACCACAGCTTCCTTATCCATTCGTCTGCTGATGGGCATCTAGGTTGCTTCCATGTCCTGGCTATTATAAACAGTGCTGTGATGAACATTGGGGTGCACGTGTCTCTTTCAGATCTGGTTTCCTCAGTGTGTATGCCCAGAAGTGGGATTGCTGGGTCATATGGCAGTTCTATTTCCAGTTTTTTAAGAAATCTTCACACTGTTCTCCATAGCGGCTGTACTAGTTTGCATTCCCACCAACAGTGTAAGAGGGTTCCCTTTTCTCCACACCCTCTCCAGCATTTATTGCTTGTAGACTTTTGGATAGCAACCTTTGCTCATCTTATAAGCTAGGTTGCTTGTCTTTTTATTGTGGTTGTAAGAGATCTTTATATAATCTAGATACTAGACCCTCATATGAATTGTAAATATTTTATTCTATTCTATTGGTTGTGTTTTTCACTTCCTTGACAGTGTCTTAGACACACACAAGTTTTCATTTTGATGAAGCCCAAATAATTTTTTTCTTTTGTTGGTTGTTTTGGTGTTATAATGAAACTTTTCTCTAAGATAAAATCAGAAAAATTTACCTGTATATTTCTGAGATTTTTACATTTTATCTCTTATATTTACCTATTTAATCCATTTGAGTTAATTTTGAGAGCAGGCGTGATGTAGTTATCCAATATTATTATTTTGTATGTGGAGGTCCATTTGTTCCCCCACCATTTTTTTTGAAAAGGCTGTTCTTTGCCCTCTGAATTATTGTGACAACCTTCTCAAAAATCAATTGACTACATATACATGTGTTTTTTAGAAACACAATTCAATTCCATTGATCCAATAACTATCCTTATACCAGGAGCATGTTGTTTTGGTTACTGTAGCTTTGTAGTAAGGTTTGAAGTCAACAGTTTTAATTTATCCAGTTATGTTCTTCATTTCCAACATTGTTTTGACTATGGGGTCCCTTGTATTTGTGTTTCAATAATCAATTTGTTTATTTTTGCAAAAGGCAGTTGGAATTTTGACAGAGATTGGATTGATTATGCAAGAACAATTTGTTCTATTGCTGTCTTAAAATTTTGAGTCTTTCAATCCATGGACATAGTCTGTCCTTGCATTTATTTCTTCCAATAGTACTTTACATTTTTAGTGTACAGGTGTTTTACTGATTAAATTCGTATCTATGTATTTTATTCATTTTGTGCCATTTTAAATGGAATTGACTTCCTAATTTCATTATTGGACTGTATGATGCTAAACCATAGAAATTCAACAATTTTTGTTTATTGCTCTTATATTTTCAACTTTACCAAAATAATTTATTAGCTCTAAGCTTGTGTGTGTGAGTGTGTGTTTTATGTGGTGTGTGTTTGGTTATTTACAATTTCTCTATAAAAGACATATCATTTTTGGATAAAAATTTTAATTCTTTCCATCTGAATGACTTATTTTAGAGCCTAATTGCCCTGGTTAAAGCTTTCAGTATAATGTTGAATGAAATTGACAAGAACAGATATCATACCATTTTCCTGATCTCAGCGGGAAATTTCTTCCCTTTTATCATTAATTCTGATGTTAGCTGTAGGTTTTTCATAGATGCTCTTTATCTGCTCTTTATTGGGTTAAGGCAGTTTCCTTATATTCCTAGTTTGTTCAGTGTTTTTTTTTTTTATCATGAAATGATGTTGGATTTTGTCAAATGCTTTTCTATATCTATTGAAATGATTGCTTTTTCTTCTTGTATCAGTATCCATAAGGAATAATTATCTGTCACAGTTGTTTTTCTAATATCATTTGTGAATTATTGACACATTTGTTATTCAAGAATGAGTTATGGGATGAATAATACCACCACAAAGAAGATATGCTGAAATCCTAATACCCACTTTTACAAAATGTGACCTTATTGGGAAATAGGTTTTTTGCAGAGGTAGTTAGTTAAATTAAGATGAGGTCATGCAGGAATGGTTGTTGATCAGTCACTACATCGAGTCCGACTCTTTGCGACTCCAAGGACTGCAGCAAGCCAGGCTTCCCTGTCCTTTGCTATCTCCCGGAGTTTGCTCAAACTCATGTCCATTGAGTTGGTGATGCCATCCAACCATCTCAACCATTATTGCTCCTTCTCCTCCTGCCCTCAATTTTTCTCAGCATCAGAGTCTTTTCCACCATCAGATTAACTGTAAGTCTTGATGACAAATGCCAACTACCTTTGGTCACTAGAGAAAGACAGTATTTCTCAAGTGTGCTATGGCTTTCAAAAATATAAATCCATTACTGTATTTCACACTAATGTAAAAGTCTTTCAGAGGAAACATCTCTTTGTACAGCATAAGTTTTGAATTTGATCTCGGTTGCAGATACAAAGATAAATACACACGCATGTGTATTTGGTTTTATTAAAAAGAAAACACTTAAGGATAATATAGTTTGTACTATTTGTAGTTGCTCTTTCTGAATTTCAACTTTTCTTGTGATTCTACCACTCATTAGAGTGGATTTTCATTTCTTGGGTTTATTAATAAATCAACAAATTATGATGGTCAGCTTTTTACATCAGATGACCAAAGTATTAGAGCTTCAGCAATAGTGAAGGGCTTCCCAGGTGGTTCAGCTGGTAAAGAATCTGCCTGCAATGCAGGAACCCTGGGTTTGATCCCTGGGTTGGAAAGATCCCCTAGAGAAGAGTTCCTAATCCAAGCTGACCAGTGTCCTTAGAAGAAGTCAGCCATGTGAAGACAGACTCACAAAGAGACTGCCGTGTGACAATCAGACATTGACATTAAAAAGTAAAAGTAAAGCCGCTCAGTTGTGTCCGACTCTTGGTGACCCCATGGACTGTAGCCTACCAGGCTCCCCTGTCCATGGGATTTTCCAGGCAAGAGCATGGGAGTGGATTGCCATTTCCTTCTCCAGGGGATCTTCCCGACCCAGGGGTAGAACCCGGGTCTCCAGCATTGCAGACAGACGCTTTACCGTCTGAGCCACCAGGAAAGCCATTGACATTATGTAATTTCAATTAAAGAAACACCATAGATTGCTAGGAAAGCACCAATCCCTAGAAAGAGATGAGGAAGTATTCCCTTACTGGTTTCACAGGAAATATGGCCCTGCCAACACCTTGATTTCAGACTTCTAGCCTCTAGGACTAGACTAATTGTGAGATAATTATTTTTGTTGTTTAATGTTTATGACACTGTTACAGAAGCCCTAAAAAGAAAGCATTGACTATTTGTTGATTTGTTGATTTTACTATTTGTTGATTTATTAAGGAATAATTAACAAATAGAGTTGTATATATTTACAGTGTGTAACGTGATGATTTGATAGATGTATATGTTATAAAGTTATTGCCAAGATCAAGATAGTTAATACATTCATCACCTCACCTAGTCAACCCGTGTATTTGTGTGTGTAGAGAATGTGAAGTGTTAGTCCATCAGTCATGTCTGACACTTTGCAGCCCTGTGGTTAGTATCCCTCCAGGCTCCGTCTGTCCATGGCATTCTCCAGGCAAGAATACTGGAGTAGGTTGCCATTTCCTTCTCCAGGGGATCTTCCTGACCCAGGGATCAAACACAGGTCTTCTGCATTGCAGGCAGATTCTTTACTGTCTGAGCCATCAGGAAAGCCCATACTTAGGACTTATGCTCAACATCTTTCCAGTATACAATACTATGCTACTAACTATAGTCATCCTTCTCTATGTTAAATCATCAGAACTTACTTTTCTTATAAACTGAAAGTTTGTACCCTTGACCAACACTTGCCCATTCTACCCACTTCCCAGCCCCTGGTAACCACCATTTTATTCTGTTTCTATAAAATTGGTTTGTTTGGTGGATTTTTTGTTTGTTTGATTGCTTGTTTAGTTGTTGTTCAGTGGGTTGGGCCTAGAATCCACATATTGTAACACCATACTATATTCCTCTTTGTCTCTCTGACAATTCATTTTTCGGTGTTACAAATTTAGATGTATTCACCCTTTATCATTATATAATGCCATCTTTGGTTCTTATAACAATTTCTGTCCTAAAGTCATTTGTTTGATATTAGTATGGCCACATCTTTTCTTTTTTAATTACTGTTCACATAGAATATCTTTTCCCATCATTTTACTTTCAGCCTCTTTGTAACATTGAAAATATACTGAATCTTTTATAGATGGCATATAGTATGTTCATCTGATGGTTACAGTGAACACAAATTACTCAAGACCATTTTATATTCAATTTTATGTCTGCATTGTTTATCTTAATTAGCATTGAATACCTTTATATAGGAATGTTAAAGATATTTTTGTTAAAATGAATAACTTGTAAAACACAAGAGACGATGAAAGCAAAATAAGACAATAGAGAAAGCAAATGTTTGGAAACAGAGTAAAAGCATAGATGCGGGGTGAGAGCAGCAAAGAATGTGACAGATGTTGGGACCAAGTGTTCACATAAAAGCAGGCATATTCTGCTGTTGACTAATGCCAAGGGGAGCCCTTTGTGGGGAGTCTTCAAAAGTAAATTTTTGGAATGTGAACAGACTTGCCACCTGGCCAATGACAATGAAATCTTGCTAGTTACAGTGATTTAAATGACGGGCGTATGCATTCTATATCTATAATATATTATTACTGATGTCTAAAACTCTGTTGTGTCTCTGTATAGTTTTGCCATTCCCTTTCATAATGACTAAAGATCTTAAGGATATGGGTAATATTGAAAGCTTGTGAAAAATTTGGTATTATACATGGGGAGAATTGAGTTGATATGAGTTTCTAACATTTCCTCATTAATCTCCAGAAAAAATTGTAGTAAAGGAATATACCCAAAGGACAAAGATAATGTTAATTATGGTGATAGCAGAGGACAAGCCAACAAAATGAGTTTGAAGCCGATAGTTGCATGGTGACTAATCTAGCAAAATGGAGAAAGCCTAAACCTAAGTCTGTTGATGACAGATGAGGGGGAAGGTGAAAAGAAATTCATTTAATAAGACAAACTCCTAGTACTGTGTATCTCTGTAAGTAGGCATTCAAGTTGAAAATGAGAAAACAGCATTTCTAAAATTACATGTATACTAGGATTTAACAAATTAGTAAATAAATTGTAATTAATGGGAGCCAGGTTTCTCACCTTCAGGGAAAGGGAGAAAGGCAGAATGAACACTAGACTAAGGTTGACTAAATCAAAGTTGGAGATATCAATATGAACTCGTTTATTTTAATATCTATACAAATATATAAATAATGACTGATATGTATTCATGGGCTAGTAAACATCATATATTTCCAAGGTCTTTCAACTGAGAAAATTGAGAATCAATTATTTCTTACAGAAATATTTGAGTCTAGCACTGTAGAAGGTAAAATACAGATATTTTGAGATATCTTGTACTGACAAAAAGTAAGGAAGTGCTCTTTTAAAAAAAAGCACAGAACCAATCTAAAAGACTTCCCAATGATAAAACCTGGGACAATTTGGTCAATAAACCAAATAAGGACAGTATTATATCTTAAATAATAAAATAATATCCATGAATGAATATATAATATAAATGATTGAATAAATATATGAGAAAGATAGATATTCCTTACAGAAGAAATCCAAATAATATACATAATAATCTTTACCTTTTCTTATAAGAAAATCACATCCATGACCACAGACTAAGTATGAGGAAACTTTAGTCAAATCTAAGGGATAGTTTGCAAATACCTGATTGGTATTCTTCAAAAGTGTCAAGGTCACAGAAAATGTGGAAAAACTAAAAAGAGTCATAGAGAAGAGGACATCAGGAGACTAATGCATGACTACATGATGACTAAAGGCAGTGAGGTGTCACTGATTAGATTCTGGAAGAGTAAAAGACAGTGGTGGAAAAACTGGTGACATCTGAATAAAGGCTGTGATTACTTAATGGCCTTACATCAATGTAATGTAATGAAAAGTTTAGCACCCATGATAAGGGGACTTCCTGGTGGCTCAGATGGTAAAGAATCTGCCTGCAAAGTGGGATACCCAGGTTCAATCCCTGGGTCGGGAAGATCCCCTGGAGGAGGAAATAGCAACCCACTCCACCATTCTTGCCTAGGAAATCCCACGGACAGATGAGCCTGGCAGACTACAGTCCATGAGGTTGCAAAATCAGACACAACTGAGTGACTGACAGTTTTACTTTTTTTCTTTCACCAATGAAAATTTTCAATTTGGGGAAATATATTATGGTTATATGACGTTAGTATTAGAGGAAGCTGGATGAAGGGTAGACAAAATACCTCTATACTACCTTTGTGATTTTATTGTAAGAACTCTAAAATTTTTCAAAATGAACACGGGTGCAAATATCTAAAGTAGCAGGGAAAAAAAGGCAGTGCTAGGAAATTAGGTACTTGCCATGAAGATGGTCAAAGCTGTATATTGTCACCCTGCTTATTTAACTTATATGCAGAGTACATCATGTGAAATGCTGGGTTGGATGAAGCACAGCTGAAATCAAGATGGCTGGGGGAAATATCAATAACTTCAGATACACAGATGACACCACCCTTAGGGCAGAAAGTGAAGAAGAACTAAAGAGCCTCCTGATGGAAGTGAAAGAGGAGAGTGAAAAAGCTGGCTTAAAACTCAACATTCAGAAAACTAAGATCATGGCATCTGGTCCCATCACTTCATGTCAAATAGATGGGGAAACAGTGGAAACAGTGACTGACTTAATTTTGGGGGGCTTCAAAATCACTGCAGATGGTGACTGCAGCCATGAAATTAAAAGACACTTGCTACTTGGATGAAAAGCTATGACTAACATAGACAGCATGTTAAAAAGCAGAGACATTACTTTGCCAACAAAGGTCCATCTAGTCAGAGCTATGGTTTTTCCAGTAGTCATGTATGGATGTGAGAGTTGGACTATAAAGAAAGCTGAGCAGCAAAGAATTGATGCTTTTGAACTCTGGTGTTGGAGAAGACTCCTGAGAGTCTCTTGGACTACAAGGAGATCCAACCAGTCAATCTTAAAGGAAATTAGTCCTGAATATTCATTGGAAGGACTGATGTTGAAGCTTAAACTCCAATGCTCTGGCCACCTGATGGGAAGAACTGACTCATTAGAAAAGACCCTGATGCTGGGAAAGATTGAAGGCAGGAGAAGAAATGCATGACAGAGGATGAGATGGTTGAATAGCATCACCAACTCGATGGACATGAATTTGAGTAAACTCCAGGAGTTGGTGATGGACAGGGAAGCCTGGCATGCTGCAGTTCATTAGTTTGCAAAGAGTTGGACACGACTGAGCAACTGAACTGAACTGAACTGAACCATGAAGATGATATTTACATGAAGACATGTTTGCGGTAAAGGAATAAGTCATGAGAGATGCCAGAGAAGACAAATGTCAGGAGAGTAGCAAGAAGATCTGTATGTTTGGAGTGAAATGAGAAGGGGAAGAGCGATATTAAATTGTATCTATGAATAAGAGTCTCTTCCCTGGTAGCTTAGACGGTAAAGCATCTGCCTACAATGTGGGAGGCCCAGGTTCGATCCCTGGGTTGGGAAGATCCCCCAGAGAAGGAGATGGCAACCCACTCCAGTATTCATGCCTGGAAATCCCATGGACCAAGGAGCCTGGTGGGCTACAGTCCATGGGGTTGCAAAGAATCAGACACGACTGAGCGACTTTTCTTCTTCACTTCATGAATAAGAGTGGGGCACAATGACTGGAAGCAGATTATGCAAAGCTTTATAGGAGATGGTTATTTCTTGGGATTTTATCTTGAGAGATAGCAAGCCAGTGCAGGATTTAATATGACTTGACTTTGTAAAGTACAGTTGATCCTGAACAAGAAGGGTTTGAATTGCTTGAGTTCATTTGTATGTGGATTTCTTTCAATAGTAAATTTGACAGTACTACACGATACTCAGTTGGTGGAATCCAAATATACAGAACTGTGGATACAGAGGGCCCAGTCCAAGTTATACACCCTCAAAAGTGGACAGTGAGCATCAGTAAGTCCCATGTTCAAGGGTCTACTATATTCTTCTGACTGCTTTGATGAGAATAGAGTATTGAGAGGCAAGAGTGGAGGAGAAAAATCAGTTAGGAGGCTATTGCAGTAACTCAGATGAGAGATGACATTGTTTAGGAAGTGGTTGCAGTAATGTAGTTCACAAGAAGTGGTCAGATTTTGTACATATTTTAAAGGTGGAGCCAATAGAAGTAATTTTTGAACAGAGAAGAGGTTGCAAAAAGAAATGAGAGGCAAAGGATGATGCCAATATTTTTGGCTTAAGTAATAAAGAGTCTTTAAAGACTTGCTGTTGTTGTTCAGTAGCTCAGTCATGTCTGACTCTTTGTGATCCCATGGACTGCAGCACATCAGGATTCCCTGTCCTTCACTACCTCCCAGAGTTTACTCAAACTCATGTCCATTGAGTCAATGATGCCATCCAACCATCTCATCCTCTGTCGTCCCTTTCTCCTCCTGCCCTCAGTCTCTCCCAGCATCAAGGTCTTTTCCAAAGAGTTGGCTCTTTGCATCAAGTGGCCAAGATATTGGGGTTTCAGCTGCAGCATCAGTCCTGCAAATGAATATTCAGTGTTGGTTTCCTTTAGGATTGACTGATTTGATCTCCTTGCTGTCCAAGGGGTTCTCAAGAGTTGTCTCCAGCACCATAGTACAAAAATATCAATTATCTGATGTTCAGCTTTCTTCATGGTCCAACTCTCACATCCGTACATGACTACTGGAAAAACTACAGCTTTGACTACACGGACCTTTTTCAGCAAAGTGATGTCTCTGCTTTTTAGTACACTATCTAGGTTTATCATAGTATTTCTTCCAAGGAGCAAGTTTCTTTTAATTTCATGGCTGCAGTCTCCATCTACAGTGATTTTAGAGACCAAAAAAGTAAAGTCTGCACTGTTTCCCTTTTCCCCTCATTTATATGCCACAAAGTGATGTGACCAGATGTTACAGTGTTAGTTTTGTGAATGCTGAGTTTTAAGCCAGCTTTTTTTTTTTTTTTAATTTTTTTTTTTTTTTTTTAATTTTTTTATTAGTTGGAGGCTAATTACTTCACAACATTTCAGTGGGTTTTGTCATACATTGATATGAATCAGCCATAGATTTACACTTATTCCCCATCCCGATCCCCCCTCCCACCTCCCTCTCCACCCGATTCCTCTGGGTCTTCCCAGTGCACCAGGCCGGAGCACTTGTCTCATGCATCCCACCTGGGCTGGTGATCTGTTTCACCATAGATAGTATACATGCTGTTCTTTTGAAACATCCCACCCTCACCTTCTCCCACAGAGTTCAAAAGTCTGTTCTGTATTTCTGTGTCTCTTTTTCTGTTTTGCATATAGGGTTATCGTTACCATCTTTCTAAATTCCATATATATGTGTTAGTATGCTGTAATGTTCTTTATCTTTCTGGCTTACTTCACTCTGTATAAGGGGCTCCAGTTTCATCCATCTCATTAGGACTGGTTCAAATGAATTCTTTTTGACGGCTGAGTAAAATTCCATGGTGTATATGTACCACAGCTTCCTTATCCATTCATCTGCTGATGGGCATCTAGGTTGCTTCCATGTCCTGGCTATTATAAACAGTGCTGCGATGAACATTGGGGTGCACGTGTCTCTTTCAGATCTGGTTTCCTCAGTGTGTATGCCCAGAAGTGGGATTGCTGGGTCATATGGCAGTTCTATTTCCAGTTTTTTAAGGAATCTCCACACTGTTTTCCATAGTGGCTGTACTAGTTTGCATTCCCACCAACAGTGTAAGAGGGTTCCCTTTTCTCCACAGCCTCTCCAGCATTTATTGCTTGTAGACTTTTGGATAGCAGCCATCCTGACTGGTGTGTAATGGTACCTCATTGTGGTTTTGATTTGCATTTCTCTAATAATGAGTGATGTTGAGCACCTTTTCATGTGTTTGTTAGCCATCTGTATGTCTTCTTTGGAGAAATGTCTGTTTAGTTCTTTGGCCCACTTTTTGATTGGGTCATTTATTTTTCTGGAATTGAGCTGCAGGAGTTGCTTGTATATTTTTGAGATTAATCTCAAAAATTAAGCCAGCTTTTTTACTCTCCTCTTTCACCTTCATCAAGAAGCTCTTTAGTTCTTCTTCACTTTTTTCCATAGGGTGGTGTCATCTGCATATCAGTGGTCATTGATATTCCTTCCAGCAATCTTGATTCCAGCTTGTGCTTCATCCAGTCAGGATTTTGCATGATATACCCTGCATTTAAGTTAAATAAGCAGCGTGGCAATATATAGCCTTTATATACTCATTGCCCAATTTGGAAACAGTCCAATTTTTGATGTTCAGTTCTAACTGTTGCTTCTTGAACTGCATGTAAGTTCCTCAGGAGGTAGGTAATGTGGTCTGGTATTCCATATCTCTTTCAGAATTTTCCCACAGTTTGTTGTGATCCACACAGTGAAAGGCTTTAGCATAGCTGATGAAGCAGATGTTTTTTTTCTGGAATACCCTTGCTTTTTCTATGATCCAATGGGTGTTGGTAATTTGATCTATGGTTTCTCTGCCTTTAATAAATCCAGTTTGTACATCTGGAAGTTCTTGTTTCATCTATTGTTTAAGCTTAGCTTGAAGGATTTTGAGCATTACCTTGCTAGCATATGAAATGAGTGCAATTGGGCAGCAGTTTGAACATCCTTTGGCATTGCCTTTCTTTGGGATTGGAATGAAAAGTGACCATTTCTAGTCCTGTGGCCAGGCTGAGTTTTCCAAAGTTGGTGGCATACTGAGTGCAACACTTTAATAGCATCATCTTTTAGGATTTGAAATAGCTCAACTGAATTCCATCACCTCTTCTAGATTTGTTCTTTAAAAATTGGCATTCACCAAAACAGAAAAGTCTGTAAGTATACCAGGATTCTGAGGGAATATTTTAGATTACCTTTGAACATGGTACACTTGAAATTGTTATTATACTTGTTTTTTTTTTGTTTCTTTTTTTACTTATTTTATTTATTTTAATTGTAGGCTAATTACTTTACAATATTGTAGTGGTTTTTGCTATACATTGATATGAATCAGACATGGGTTTACATGTGTTCCCCATCCTGAACACCCCTCAAACCTCCCTCCCCATCCCATCCCTCTGGGTCATCCCAGTGCTCCAGCCCTGAGCACCCTGTCTCATGCATCAAACCTGGACTGGTGATCTGTTTCACATATGATAATATACATGTTTCAATGCTATTCTCTCAGATCATCCCACCCTCGCCTTCTCCCATAGAGTCCAAAAGTCTGTTCTATACATCTGTGTCTCTTTTGCTGTCTCGCATATAGGGTTATCGTTACCATCTTTGTAAATTCCATATATATGCATTAGTATACTATATTGGTGTTTTTCTTTCTGACTTACTTCACTCTGTGTAATAGGCTCCAGTTTCATCCACCTCATTAGAACTGATTCAAATGTATTCTTTTTTAATGGCTGAGTAATATTCCATTGTGTGTATGTACCATTTTTTTCTTATCCATTTGTCTGCTGATGGACATCTAGGTTGCTTCCTTGTCCTGGTATTATAAACAGTGCTACGATCAACATTAGGGTACACGTGTCTTTTTAAATTCTGGTTTCCTCAGTGTGTATTTCCAGTAGTGGGATTGCTGGGTCATATGGCAGTTCTACCTCCAGTCTTTTAAGGAATCTCCACACTGTTTTCCATAGTGTCTGTACTAGTTTGCATTCCCACCAACAGTGTAAGAGGGTTCCTTTTTCTCTGCACCCTCTCCAGCATTTATTGCTTGTAGACTTTTGGATAGCAGCCATTGTGATCGGCGTGAAATGGTACCTCATTGTGGTTTTGATTTGCATTTCTCTGATAATGAGTGATGTTGAACATCTTTTCATGTGTTTGTTAGCCATCTGTATGTCTTCTTTGGAGAAATATCTGTTTAGTTCTTTGGCCCATTTTTTGATTGAGTCGTTTATTTTTCTGGAATTGAGCTGCAGGAGTTGCTTGTATATTTTTGAGATTAATTCTTTGTCGGTTGCTTTGTTTGCTATTATTTTCTCCCATTCTGAAGGCTGTCCTTTCACTTTGCTTATAGTTTCCTTCATTGTGTAAAAGCTTTTAAGTTTAATTAGGTCCAATTTGTTTATTTTTGCTTTTATTTCCATTACTCTGGGAGGTGGGTCATAGAGGATCCTGCTGTGATTTATGTCAGAGAGTGTTTTGCCTATGTTTTCCTCTAGGAGTTTTATAATTTCTGGTCTTACATTTAGATCTCTAATCCATTTTGAGTTTATTTTTGTGTATGGTGTTAGAAAGTGTTCTAGTTTCATTGTTTTACAAGTGGTTGACCAGTTTTCCCAGCACCACTTGTTAAAGATTGTCTTTTCTCTGTCTGAAACTGAACTGACCTCACAGTGCCTGCAACAGCTCCAGAGAAATTCCTAGATATATTTTTACTCTTATCATTTTCTCTACTTAATTTTTTTCTTTTTTTTTAAGTCCTCTATTACTCTTTTAATTTTCATTTTTATAACCTACTATTACCTTGCAAAAAAAAAAAACCCTATTTTTAAAGCAAACTTTATATATATTTATTATACTTTTTGTGATTTTGTTTGTTCTTTTTTAATATTGTATTTTTGAGAGTCTAACCTCTAGGTTTTTAATCTTTGTTTTTTGGTATTTGTTATAAATTTTGTACCTTTAAGAATACAATCTTTAGTACTCATTTTTACTTAGGAGTGTGATTACTGGCTTGATTACTCTCTCCCCTTTTTGACTCTCCTTTTTCTCCCCCAGGTCACCTCTAGCTCCTCCCTCCCCCTTCTATTCTCTACCCAACTCTGTGAATCTCTGTGTGTGTTCCGGGCTGTGGAGAACACTTAGGGAACAGAGTTCTGCCTAGATCTATCTCTCTCCATTTGATACCCCCCTTTCTCCTCCTGCTCACCTCTATCTCCTTCCTCCCTCTTCTCTTCTCTATGTAACTCCATGAACCTCTCTGAGGGATCCAGACTATGGAGAGCACATATGGAATTGTTTACTGGCTAGATTGCTCTCTCCCCTTTTGATTCCCCCTCTTCTCCTCCTGGTCACCTCTATCTTCCTCCTCCCTCTTCTCTTCTCCATGTAACTCTGTGAACGTCTTTGGCTGTCCCTCACTGTGGAGAATCTTTTCACCATTAACCTAGAAGTTTTATCATCAGTGCTGTATGGATGGAGAAGTCTTGAGGCTATTGTAATAAGACTGAAAACCAGAGGCAGGAGGCTTAAGCCCAAAACCTGAGAATTCCAGAGATCTCCTGACTCCAGGGAACATTAATCAATAAGAGATCATCCAAAATCCTCCATACCTACACGGAAACCAAGCACCACCCAAGAGTCAGTAAGTTCCAGAGCAAGACATGCCATGCAAATTCTCCAGCAATGCAGGAACATAGCCCTGAGCTTCAATATACAGGCTGACCAAAGCCACACCAAATCCACTGACATCTCAAAACTCACTACTGGACACGTCATTGCACTCCAGAGAGAAGAAATCCAGCTCCACCCACCAGAACACTGACGCAAGCTTCCCTAACCAGGAAACCTTGACAAGCCACCCGTCCAACCCTACTCACAGGGAGGAACCTCCACAATAAAGAGGAACCCCAAACACAGCAATCTAAACAAGGTGAAAACGCAGAGAAATACTCAGCAGGTTACTATACTTGTAACTGGAGAAGTAGAGTAGCCTGCAATTGATATTTCAGGTGGGAGTTCCAAACTCAAGACCTATATTCTCAAGTTTACAATACGTGTATGTTCATGTCTGTATAATTTTAAAGGATTTTATTGAATGTGTTGACCAAAACATTCAACTGGTGGAATGAGTAAAGAAAAGAGATTCTAATACTTAGTCCTTGTGTATACTGAATTTTTGATGATAAGGGTTTAAAGAAGAACCAGGAGAAATGACTAAGAGGAAACAAACACTGTAGGAGAGAAAGCAGAGGGAATGAAATACTTGAATCCAAGTGAAACATGTGATTCCAGGAAGGAAAGAGCTACTCTGTTCAGTAGTATCTGATAGGTTTGTGTACAATGACCACTGGATTGTGGGAATCCCTGCTGACCTAGACAAAAGTTATTTCAGTGGATTAGTGTGGGATAAAATCTAATTAAATTGAGTTCAAGAGAGAAGAGAATTGTACATAATGAGTACAGAAATCTCTATATCCACTATTTACATAATTAAAGTAACTGTAATGCCACATTAACATCATTATTTATCTCAAACAGCAGTAGAGAATGTCTAAAAGTATTTTAAGTGCTTTCTAAAAAATAATGGTATGCATTTAATGAAAACACTAAAACTAGAAGTGATTCAAAATTCTCTAAATGAAGTAGGAGGACTTGACACAATCTTACCTTTGAGTTTACCCGTTGATTTTTAACTTTGTAACTGTTATTGTGGCAGAAGTTTCCCTCCTCAAACCCCGTGGACTAATGATAAAATTGACAAAAGATAGATTAAAAGGGAAAATATACATTTTAATTCTTGAAAATGGAAGTCTCATAGAAACAGGACCTAAGAAGTGGCCAAAGCAGGCAACTTTTATACTTTTTAGGCAAAGAAACAATAAACATGGGAGGAATTGACAGGGCAAAAGCCTAGGTTTGGGTGCTTAATTAGTGAGGAATTTAAAAAAATTTTGGGTTTGAGGTAGTAAATTCAAGAAGTAACAAGGTTTGTTTCTATAGGCTTCTTGACCCCAAATTGTCTATCTCTCACTATAACAGTGTCCTATCTCCAGATGCAAGGAATGCAATTTTCACATGAGAGATTTATTTCCTGCTTTCAGGTAGACACATTTTCCATGTTCCATCAGGTCTTTTTTAAGTAACCTTAAAGTAAACAATATGCTATTCAGGCATACATGGGATTGGTCTGCTCTGGGCCCCAACAAAGTTCAAGTTAAGAAGCATTTTTATTGAAGTAGATTGTCTTGGTCCAATTCACAAATTATATATTCCTTTGATAGCCTGGCCACTGTAGTAATGGAAGAAGAAGAGTAGAGTGAAAATAGATAAACTTGGAGCAGTCAATAATTAAGTCTTGTAAATAAGATCAGATACTGATGCGGAGAGCTGACTCATTTGAAAAGACCCTGATGCTGGGAAACATCGAGGGCAGGGGGAGAAGCGGACGACAGAGGATGAGATGGTTGGATGGCATCACCAACTCAATGGACATGAGTTTGAGTAAACTCCGGGAGATGGTGATGGACAGGGAGGCCTGACATGCTGCAGTTCATGGGGTCGCAAAGAGTCGGATGCGACTGAGTGACTGAACTGAACTGACCTGACTGATTATATGTGACAGTTATGACATTTAATTTCAATCACATACCTTTTTATATACCTCTTGTTGATCCTGTAATGGACTGGAACCTGGTGGTCCGGAGTCGACGATGAGAGAGTGAAAGAAGGAAAGAGGCTAATATTCCCTGGGTTACGCAGCCGGCTTCCGCACTCCAGGGAATCAGCCAGAGAGAGATAGAAAAAGAAAGAAAGAAAGTCACGGGGACCAAAGCTCTGATGCAGCAAAGGTGTTTTAATCAACATGACGTGGGCATATATACTGTAGTTATTCTCAGCAAAGATAAAGATTAAAATTCCAGACTTACAAAACATAAGACATCCCTATCAAAGAGAGAGTTGCAAACAATCACCTTTTACTGTATGGCTCATAAAAAGGAAGAGGGTACTTATCACCGTAATGAGAAATGCCTGGATTCCTCAGCCCCGGGAAAGGCGTGCCTCTCCTCTTAATTCCTGAATATTCAGGAATTAATAAGGGCCAGTGGGTTCCTGACACATCCAAAACAGCACACAGGAAGCCTCTTGTTAAATGCTTCCTGACACCTCTTACATGTTTATTTAAAAATAGTTACTCAAAAACAATTAAATATTTCAAAATCAATTCAAACGACAGTAGCTTTACATTTTTTGGGTACTTTTTCTCAATATTTAAAAATAAAACCAATCCTTCCATTTCTTCCACCCTTCACCCTCATCCTCTGGCAGTCATCAATCTGTTCTCTGTGTCTGTGAGCTTATTTTTTGTAATATATATATACATTTTTAGGTTCCATATATAAAAGAAATCAAATGGTATTTGTCTTTCTCTGACATTTTTCACTTACCATAATGCCCTCAAGATTCACCAGTTGTATTATTGCAGATAGCAGAATTTCATTTTTTATGGCTAAATAATATTCTACTATGTATGCATATACACACAGCAATAATTTATCTATTCATCCATCAGTGGACACTTAGGTTTTGTCCATATCTTGGTTATTACAAATAATGCTGTAATGAATATGAGGGTGCTCATTCAATTTATTCCACTTTTAAACTTTCATTAGTTTAGAAATCATATAGTATATATGTCTCACAATATTAATCAAATCAAGGCTATCTCTTTTTCAGATGCAAAGTATGATAGTATTCCCCAGTATCATGGTGTTAATGCATTTGGTATAAGTTGAAAGTGAAAACATTTCATGAAGCATTACAAGTAATAATATAACAATTTTAGGGCATTAACAGTATTCGATCTTTAACTTTTACATTGAAAATGTATATAAGATAAATGTTTATAATATAGTAAGAGCTTTGAGTAAACACCTCTTGTTGCTAAAGCATTACAAGACACATTATAGTCCCAATGTACTCATTTTCACCAAGAAAAACTGGATTTTAAAGATTTATAAATGACTAAAGTACTTTATCAGCTGTCTAAATTAATATACAGTTGTGTACATTTTAACTCTTCTATGTTCAACCTAATGACTCATTTACTTAACTAGAGTTGACTTACAAAGTGAGACAACAAAAGTTTTTCATGCCTTGTCTATTCTGAGAAGACTAGCTTCAAATGCCACAAGGAGCTAATCCTTCTATCAGTAGATGTTCTAATATACAGTTCTAAAAATACAGTATGTTCTAAAATACAGTAGACGTTCTGTATCCATAGGTATAAAACCAACAGCTGGAGGGCTAAGTGTATTCATTGTGCTATGTCATTTTACATAAGGAACTTCAGCATTCTCAGTATTTGGCATTTTCAGGGAATGCTGGTATTAATTATCCCACATGGATACCAAGAGATGACTGCATAGAGGCATACCTCATTTAATAGCTCTTCCCTTTACTGAACTTCACAGAAACCATGGTTTTGTTTGTTTTTACAAATTGAAGGTTTGTGGCAACCCTGTTTTGCGTAGTCTATTGATGCCATTTTTCAACAAAATTTGTGTCTGTATCACATTTTGGTAATTTTCACATTATTTAAAACTTTTCACTATTATTATATATGCTTGGTAATCTCTGATGAGTGATTTTTGATGTTACCATTACAAAAAGATTATGACTCATGAAGGCTCAGATGATGGTTAACAATGTTTAGCAATAAAATTGTTTTTAAATTAAGGAATATGCATTGTTTTTTTCAGACATAATGCTATTGTACACTCAATAGATCTGAGCATATAAACATAACTTTTATATCCACTGGGAACTGGAAAAAGAATTCATGTGGCTTATTTTATTGTGATACCTGTTTTATTGTGGTGGTCTAGAATTGAGCCTACAGTATCTCCAAGCTATCCCTCTACGTATAGAACCGTTCTCAGAAAAGCTGAATGCTGGACAATTCCTTTAATCTGGGTGTGAGTCAGGTTGATGATTGCAATATGTTGGGAAAGGTTAGGCAAATCAGGAGAAGAAATGCTTTAACAACATATTGACTGACATATGAAATTAATATAGTGTTTTAGTAACCATAGAGAGATTCTTAATATTGTGTATGCCTTATTACAAATGCTTTTGTAATTCCAAATGCACAAAATGATTATTGGAAGGTCGTCAACACTAAGCTGAATTTTAAAATTATTTTTGCAAAGCAAATTTTAAATTTGTGGATTATTGAAAATTATCATTATAAACAGAAAAATGCACAGCTTTGTAATGAAGATCATACATACACACACACACACACATTTTTCCCTCAGAAAATTCAAGAAATGATGGAATAAGAAAAGCTTCTTTCATGAAATACACATTATTTTGGCATCAATGCTTCAGTAATTCCTGATGTTTCTCCTGACAATAACTCAGATTGTTGCAATGGAGACTGTATGTTTGATTATTTGGATACCTGTCATGCATAACTGGAGGGTGGCTGTAAAAAACAGGATTAATCAAAGTAGGATTATAATTTTCTGCAACACCTGTTTCGACCAGCTGCCTCTGATTGTAGATTCTATTTCTCTAGTCCTCCCAAATTACACAATAAAGCAATTTAGAAATCAGTGGAGAGTCCAGTGTCACTGTGCCAGAATGGAAGTCAAACATTAGAGCAGAAGAACCTCTGAGCTACCTGATTTAATTTGTTTAGACTATTCCAGAAAGAGAAGAGAAAGCAGACGAGATAACATATTGGAATATATCCTTAAAAAGCTTTTGTTTAAAAATGTTTATATCATTTGCTTATTTTTTTTTTGTTTGTCGTTAAATTCAGTTTAAGTAATTTTGATCACTTGTGAAGTACTAGGAGGATATAGAAGTGAAATATATGACACAATTTCCATACTGAAAAAGCTTACAGTAGTATTGCTGGGGGTACAGTAGTTTAATAGATGTATCAAATGTTCAAGTTCACAAGTACCCAGAAACGTCAGAAATAAACAATGAGTGATGAAGATAAGTAAGATTTCTTAGGTAAAGAGCACATGGTTTGTGTTTGATGGGTCCACTGCAAAGGATGCAGCGTCTTAAGGAGCAACTCTTTGGTTCTTGATGTATGGCATAAACAAGAGTTCACTGTCACAAAGAATTTAAAGTATATCAAATTATAATTTCTGGACTATATATATGTGATCTATGATACATAATTCATATTTTATATATGTGTATGTAAAAAGAGAGATACATGTATATACAAGAGGCAGAAGAAATGTTCATATGTTTTAATTTTAAAACTTTTAAACTACATTCATTTAAGAAGCTTTTAAATGTCATAATGTTAAAATGTCAAACTTCCATTTATCTTGTTTACTAGTTTGAGTTTCATATCTTAATTTAATTTGGAAGTAAACAAATATTCTCAGGTGCCTAAACCTACTTTTCTTTTGTTTTGAAGTGAACTACATTCATATTCTTCCCTATACTTTGAGATATAGAATAATATAATGAAGACTTTTAATGTGATAAAAATGCTAATTATCCAGTTAACAAAAACAATGATTGGCAAAGAAATAAATATATTCAGCCACTGAGGTAAGAAGATTTACTTTAGCTTATTAGATTAGTATGCAGCATGGCTTTTTTTTTTAGCCTCAAAGGATGAAAATGAAGAACTGTCCTAAGCATAAACGCATTGAGTATTCTTAGTTGCTTCTCATAGTCACAAGTACTGTGGACTGTGAATTTAGATGTGGAATTGAAATCATATAGTTTTCATTGAAAATATAATTTAGAATAGAATTCAGAAAACTCAATTTTCAGCTCTTTTAAAAATTAAATGATATGATTTTAGTTATATACATTTTCTAGTTTGCTTTTAATGTGAATAATTTGGATTCCGTATAAACTGGGCTTCTCTGGCGGCTTAGACGGTAAAGCATCTGCCTGCAATGCAGGAGACCTGGGTTCAATCCCTGGGTCAGGAAGATCCCCTGGAGAAGGAAATGGCAACCCATTCCAGCTTTCTTGCCTGGAAAATTTTGTGGTCGGAGGAGCCTGATAGGTTGCAGTCCATGGGGTCGCAAAGAGTAGGACACGACTAAGCGACTTCACTTTTACTTTTCACTTCCATATAAACTAATATATAAAAACATTTGTAAATTATTTAAAAATATCAGTACGAGTAAGAATATAACTGAGACTAACTTTCCTCAACTGGGAGTCAGTAACATAATATGATCGCACCTGTTTAGGCAGTGTATATATAGTCTGACAGATTTGCCCAGTTTTGCCTGACTCTTTGCGACCCCCAGACTGTAGCCTGCCAGACTCTTCTGTCCTTGTAACTCTACAGGCAAGAATACTGGATTAGGTTGCCATTCCCTTTGCCAGGAGATCTTCCCCATCCTGGGATTGAACCTGGGTCTCCCGCATTGCAGGCAGATTCTTTACCGTCTGAGCCACCAGGGAAGCCCAATTTATACTCTAGTTGTTAATTATATAATTGTTGTAGGGAAAATCCTTTATAATGAAAATGAAACTGCACCCAAAGTTGTAAAACCTCTATTCTTGGCTTTTACCTTGCTATTCATTCAGCAGACATTCCACAGATATTTGAGATATTGGGTGAATGCCTTTCATGTTCAATGCACTTAGGGCAATTTGCCCCTGCATATGCGTGTGTGTATTAACTCTGGTTTTACACGTTAAAAAAAAAAAAGGATTTGATTTGAATTACTTTGAGGTTCCATGTATTGTATAATGGTGAACTCAGTAAATAGTAATTTTTGAAATCTTGTTGACAAATTGAATCACAATAATGTACTATCTAGATATACCTGGCAAAGGCGCTTATTCTCTATTCAGGGATTCATGAAAAAAGATTATGTTAGATGAGTTTCCAGGGTGATATATAAAGGAAATGAAATGTAGACTATCATGTGTGTTTGTATGTATACATATGCACACATAGTTTGAAACACATCATTTCACTGATATATATTTCTTCTTCCTATATATTTATCATATATTACCTGTACCCATAGTGTTTAGTCTGCTAAATACAAATGAAAAAGCACCTCAGATTGGCTCAATATGTAGACTTCAAAACAGGAGGAACTCAACTGTGATGGACCCATCTATTAGCTCTTTCCTATATTCTTAAAAAAAGAGTTACTCCAACATTTCTCTGTTTTTAGGTTTCTTACCAAAATACACTCTCACTTCTTCACACACTCAGCAAATCACATTTTTTTCCATTTTCAGTGAAAATTAAGATCTGTAAGGCAAGCTTCCTTTGAGAAACCCTAATTTGAGAAAATGATTAGGATTTTCAATGTTCTGTTCATGTAATAATATTTCTGTAACTTCCATGTTTTCAAATTATTCAAACTAATCTAGTATAGAATCTCTTTTTTTAAAAGTACCCCAATAATGGAAAAGATCAATCTTCTTCATTTCTTGAAAATTTAAGATCCTGGTCATACTCTTTTCAATGCTTTCTATTTTGATGTTTACTTATATGTTTCAAATTTATGATGGTAAAATATACATAACAAAATTTGTCATTTTAACTATTTTAAATGTAGAGCTTAGCAACATAAATTCATTTATGTTGTTGTTCAATCATCACCACCATCCTTTCCATCTTCAGAACTATTTCATCTTCCCAGACTGAAATTCTATACCCAATAATTCCCCATTCTCTTCTCTCAGGCCCTGTATATCACCATTCTGCTTTCTGTTTCTTTGAATTTGATTACTCTAGGTCCGTCTTTATGTGGAATCATACAATATTTGTACTTTTGTATTTGGATAAATTTCACTTGGCACAATGTCTTCCATGTTCATCCATGTTGTAGCATGTGTTAAAAGTTCTTTGCTTTTTAAGGCTGAATAAAATTCCAGTGTAAGTATATACCACATTTTGTTTATTCACCCATCAATGGATACTTGGGTTAATTCTACATTTCAGCTATTGTGAATAATGCTGCTATGAATATAGGCAAACAGATATCTGCTCAAGTCCCTATTTTCATTTTGGGGGAAATACACCTTGAAGTGGAATCGCTGGATTATATTAATATAGTAATTCTATCTTTAATTTTTTGAGGAAAAGTGAAAGTGAAGTCTCCTAGTCGTGTCCAGCTCTTTGCGACCCCATGGACTGTAGCCTCTCAGGCTACTCTGACCATGGGATCTTCCAGGCAACAAGGCTGGAGTGGGTTACCATTTCCTTCTCCAGGGGATCTTCCTGGCCCAGGGATCGAACCTGAGTCTCCTGCACTGCAGGCAGATGCTTTACCATCTGAGCCACCAGGGAAGCCCAATACAGCTGAGAGAATTTGTGTTACACAAATCTGCCTTGCAAGAAATACTAAAGAAAGTCCCTATTCCTCACACGTTCTTACTCCAGATATCCACACCACTTTCATTAAGTATTCTTTCAAATGTCACATTCACTGTGAGGCCTTGCCTGGAAAACCCAGTTAAAATTACAATAGCCAATCTCTCACATTTCCTGTGCCCCTTTCTTACAGAATTTAATCATGTGCGCTGTCACCATCTTGCATACGGTATGTCTGAAGACTGTGTTCCCAACCAGAATACGCACACCATGCTGACAAGCATTTTGTCTTTTGTTTCTTTTTCACTTCTCTACTCCCTTCTCTTTCTTCCCAGGAAGGAGAGCTACAAAAGAATTTTTTGTAAATTTGTATATTTTGTCTATTCACGGGTAGGAGTCATGCACTAGAAACAGATGTCATACTCAAAAAGATTAAACTGAAGATGATTTGATAGGATAAACTATAGTGGATGGGGGCTTCCCAGGTGATGCTAGTAGTAAAGAATCCACCTGCCAATGCAGGAGATGTAAGAGAGAGAAGTTCTGTCCCTGAGTAGGGGAGATCCCCTGGAGGAGGCTATGGCAACCCAATCTGGTATTCTTGCCTCGAGAATTGCATGGGCAGAGGAGCCTAGCAGGCTACAGTCCACAGGCTCACGAAGAGTTGGACATGACTGAAGTGACTTAGCACATTGCAGGTGAATCACATTTAAGAGAACAAGAAAGGGGTGGTGATCCAGAGGTTAGTAACATTAGGAAGCAGTTACCTCCCTTAGGGCTGAAGGACAAGGGAGAGAAGGATGTTACTGAAGCAGTGTGGGAATTTGAGGTATGGAGAATCTGCCCAACAAGATACTTCATTAGGGGCAGAGCAGGAGAGTGTGGGTAAGTATGCCAATAGCTTCCTTCTCTCTCATCCATGTCCAACTGGTGACTTTCACTGGCAGAGCCTAATTAGAAACTTAATATGGGTGAAACACTCCTCCTGGTCAAGGAGAAGGCAAAGAAAGGTACATAATGAATTTGGGGGAACAAACCAAATATAATCAAACTATCACTTCTTGTTTCTAGGAGATAAATATGGTCTTACTGGCCAAGTATGGCATTAAAAAAACTGTGGCATCTTGAACTTTTGATTTAAAACTATATTGTAATAAATATATCAGATTTTAAAAATGAATGTATCAGAAATTATACATCTAGATGAATATTAATGGCTTCAAAGTAACTGTCTTCCAAGACTATACACTTACTCTTTCATCTCTTTTCCCACAATTTTTGAAAATTTCCTTTCTTGTACACTATTTTTTAAATATAATTTTATTTATTGATGGATTTTTGGTTCTGCAGGATCTTCACTGATACATGGGCTTTTCTCTAGTTGTAGTGAGTGGAGTCTTTCTCCTCTCTTGTTGTGGTGTGTGGGCTTCTCATTGCTGTGGCTTCTATTATTGCTGAGCACAGGTTCTAGAGCTCTCTGGGCTCTAGAGCACAGACTCAATAGCTGTGGTACACAGGCTTAGTTGCTCCATGACACATGGGATCTTCCCAGACCAGGAATTGAACCCATGTCTCCTGCATTGACAGGCGGATTCTTTACCAGTGAGCTACCAGGGAACCCCTCCTATACAGTAACTTTTAAAAATCAGTTTATTTCATTGAATGTTTTAAAGCATTGACTTGAAGGATGCTACATATTTTCTAAACAAAGTCATAACAAAGCTAATTGATAAAATGGGTGATCAATCTAGGAAATTTTATATGGAAAAAATCAGGGAAACTGTGATAATACTGATTCTTCAAACCCCATTAAAAGAGGTCATTGTGTTTATAATTAAAGTACTCTATATTATATAGTCATACTACATGAGACAGTATAGTATCCAGAAAAAAATAACTAAAATTGTAATTTAATGTATATTGACATGGCAGAGAACTCTAAAGATATAAAGTATATTTATAGTAATGTAAATTTCCAGTTTCCATATTCATGAAATTTTGACCAGTATCCTGATTTGAAGTGTCTCTTGGTGGTAACAAGTAGAAGCACCTTATTAACCTTTTGGAATTCATTAATGAGATAACATAATTAAGCTGTTTTGATCATTAATTAAATATGTGTTCTCTTGCTGGTTTGAGTAAGAACCCTTATAAAAGGTGAAACATTATATCTCTATTATAGAAATACATTATTTTCTCTGTATACTCTTAATAAGGTAAAAGGCAATGTTTATCTTATGATAAAAAATTAAAAAGACAACGGGTTTGTGGTTGAATACCATTTCTGCCTCTTTCAAGCTATATGGTTTTGGTTTTGTGACTTAATCTGCTCTGAAATTCTGTCTACTTATCTGTAAAATGAGAATAATGAGATTTTATGCCTTAGAGTAGTGTGGGGATTAAAGAATATACTAAATGTAAAACTCTTCAGAGTACTGCTTGATTTTAATTTTGTCTTCCTTTTGTGAAATGAAGGGCAGAATGGCAAATATATCTTACTCCAAAGATTTTGGATTATACAGTGCAATCATAGAAATGCTTGATGTGCTGCAGTCCACGGGGTGGCAAAGAGTCAGACATGACTTAGACTGAACAAAATCAATATAGCATTTTAAAAATAGCCATGGTGGGGGGGAAACCACTTGATTTCTAATTTAAATTTTGTTCTCCTCTTACTTGACTTTTGACAAGTTAACTGTGTGGATCACAAAAAACTGTGGAAAATTCTTAAAGAGATGGGAATACCATACTAACCTTACCTGCCTCCTGAGAAATCTGTATGCAGGTCAACAAGTAACAGTTAGAAACAGACATGGTACAATGAACTAGTTCCAAATTGGGAAAGGAGTACATCAAGGCTGTATATTGTCACCCTGCTTATTTAACTTATATGCAGAGTACATCATGTGAAATGCTGGGCTGGATGAAGCACAAGCTGGAATCAAGATTGCCAGGGGAAATATCAATAACCTCAGATATGAGCAACTGAACTAAAGTGAACTGACTGAAAACATCCCAGGAGTCTGTGAAATGGTAAGATGATTTCTAAAGCTTCTTTCACTGCTAACATGGGAAAATGGGTTTTAGCTGTCAAAATATTCTAGAACTGTTGCTGACTTAAGTAATTTGTAACAAGTGACTTAGCATACCTGTCTAAGCCCTGGGTTCTTCATTTGTGAAATGTGATCAGTAATATCTTCTATCACATAGGTTTGAAGATTCAAATGGATAATGTGTATGGAACATTTAAAATGGCTCATGAAACTTAGCTGTTTTAAAATACCCATTATGGCAAATTCTCTGGCAAAGGGAACGGCAACCCACTCCAGTATTCTTGCCTGGAGAATTCCATGGACAGAGGAGCCTGGCGGGCTCTGTGGATCACAGAGCCTGGTGGGCTCTATGGGATCACAAAGAGTTGGACATGACTGAGCAACTAACACACACATGATAATATATTGATTCCATTAGCCATGACTTTTGCCTTCATTGTTTCTGTCTTCAAAAAAGATAAATAAACACAGAAGTGTTTATTCTTTCAGACAGCCCAAGTGTAAATGAAGTTAGAGAGTTATCTTCAGAATAGAGTAGATGGGACAATTATAAAGTATAGTACTGAAAGTGAAAAGTGAAAGTGCAGTCGCTCAGTTGTGTTCAACTCTTTGTGACCCCAGGGACTGTAGCCTATGAGGCTCCCCCATCCATGGAATTTTCCAGGCAAGAGTACTGGAGTGGGTTGCCATTTTCTTCTCCAGGGGATCTTCCCGACCCAGGGATTGAACCCGGGTCTCCTGCATTACAAGCAGACATTTTTACTGTCTGAGCCACCAGGGAAACCAAGTGTAGTATTAATGGCCCTCAAATCCTGGTTTCTTTGGATGGTGATGGTAATGTTGATCAAATGTGTTTAACTTGATAGCTGCTTTTAATTTCTTATTTATAATGACTGTATTTTTAGAATTACATACTTTCATCAAATTCATTTAAAAAAGACATGAGGAAAGAGTAGTAATAGCAACCATTCTTTATGAAGCTGCATAGTTAGGGAGATAGCTGCATTCCCTCACCCTGACACCAAGATTAGTAACTCAGACGACCCTGTTGAACGTATGCTACAGTGTTCATGTCTCTATTTGTAGACAATAATCAAATTAGCTGAAATAATGCAGAAAATTTACTTATTCCCATGAAATGCATAACAATTTCACTCTAAATTTTCTAGAAATTAAATCATGTCTTTTTATTCTAATGACATTATTATCACAAGTCTATAGCTACATAATAACCACACAGCTTTAAGACACGTACGTCACTTTCATTCATCATTCACAGCATGCCTGAAATATACAAATAGCAATAAGTTAGTTAAGGGATTTATCATGGTTCTAGAGACACGCTGAATATATTCTGATGTACATACATACGTCATTGTTGTTATTCAGTCACTAAGTTATGTCTGACTATTTGTGAGCCCACGGACTGCAGCATGCAGGCTTCCCTGTCCTTCACTATCTCCTGGAGATTGCTTTGACTATACAGACTTTTGTTGGCCAAGTGATGTCTCTGCTTTTTAATATGCTGTCTAGGTTTGGCATAAATTTTCTTCCAAGGAGCAACCAGCTTTTAATTTCATGGCTGCAGTCACCGTCTACAGTGATTCTAGAACCCAAGAAAATAAAACCTACCCCTGTTTCCACTTTTTTCCCCTTCTATTTGTCATGAAGTGCTACACTGAAAACCATGACCCTAGTTTTGTGAATGTTGAGTTTTAAGCCAGCTTTTTCACTCTCCTCTTTCACCTTCATCAAGGGGCTCTTTAGTTCTTCTTCACTTTCTGCCATAAGATTGGTATCAACTGCATATCTGAGGTTATTGATATTTCTTCCAGAAATCTTGATTCCAGCTTGAGATTCATACAGCCTGGCATTTCACATGATGTACTAGTCTGCATACTTGGACTTCCCTGGTGGTTCACAGGGTATTCTACCTGCAATGTGGGAGACCTGGGTTCGATCCCTAGGTTAGGAAGATCACCTGGAGGCAAGCATGGCAATCCACTCGAGTATTCTTGCCTGGAGAATCCCCATGGGTAGAAGAACCTGGTGGGCTATAGTCCACAGGGTCACGAAGGGTTGGACACAACTGAGTGACTAAGCATATCACATCATCACTCTGCATATAAGTTCAATAAGCAGATTGACAGGGTATAGCCTTGATGTACTCATATCCCAATTTTGAAACAGTCAATTATTGCATGTCCAGTCCTAACTGTTGCTTTTTGGCCTGCATACAGGTGTCTCAAGAGGCAGGTAAGGTGGTCTGGTATTCCCATCTCTTTAACAATTTTTCACAGTTTGTTGTGATCCACAAAGTTAAAGGCTCTCAGGCCATCAATGAAGCAGATTTTTTTTTTAAGTCTCTTTCTTTTTCCTTGATCCAAAGGATGTTGGAAATTTGATCCCTGGTTCCTCAGCCTTTGCTAAATCCAGTTTGTATATCTGGAAATTCTAGGTTCACATACTGCTGAAGCATAGTTGGAAGGATTTTGATTATTACCTTGCTAGCATATGAAATGAGTGTAATTGTGCAGTAGCTTTAACATTCTTTGGTATTGCCTTTCTTTGGGATTGGAATGAAAATTGATCTATTCCAGACCTATGATCAATGCTGAGTTTTCCAAATTTGCTGGCATATTGAGTGCAGCACTTTAACAGCATCATCTTTTAGGATTTGAAATAGCTTAGCTGGAATTCCATCACCCCCATTAGCTTTGTTTGTAGTAATGCTTCCTAAGGCACACTTGACTTCACACTCCAGGATGTCTGGCTCTAGGTGAGTGATCACACCATCATGGTTTTACTTTTGTTAAGTCCATACAACTTCTGTCCTTTATTATGCTCATCTTTGCATGAAATGTTCTCTTGGTATCTCCAGTTTTCTTGAAGAGATCCCTAGTCTTCCCATTCTATTGTTTCCTTCTATTTCTTTGCACTGTTCATTTAAGAAGGCCTTCTTATTGTTCTTTGCTATTTTTTGGAACTCTGTATTCAGTTGGGCATATCTTTCCCTTTCTCTCTTGCTATTTTACTTCTCTTCTTTCCTCAGTTATTTGTAAAACCTCCTCAGACAACCGTCTGCCTCCTCAGACAACCACGTTGCCTTCTTGCATTACTCTCTGTTTGGGTTGGTCCTGGTCATCACCTACTGTTGTTGTTCAGTGGCTCAGTCATGTCCAACTCTTTGCGACCCCATGCACTACAGTATGCCAGGCTTCCCTATCCTTCACAATCTACCAGAGTTTGCTCAAACTCATGTCCATTGAGTCAATGATGCCATCGAACCATCTCATCCTCTGTCATCCCCTTCTCCTGCCTTCAATCTTTCTCAGCATCAGGGCCTTTTCCAATGAGTCAGCTCTTCTCATCAGGTGGCCAAAGTATTGGAGTTTCAGCTTCACCATCAGTCCTTCCAATGAATATTCAGGACTGGTTTCCTTTAGGATGGACTGGCTTGATCTTTTTGCTGTCCAGGGGACTCTCTAGAGTCTTCTCCAGTAATTCAGTTCAAAGACATCAATTCTTTGGTGCTCAGCCTTTTTTATTGTCCAGCTCTCACATCTATACGTGACTACTGGAAAAACCATACCTTTGACTAGACCAACCTTTGTAGGCCAAGTAATGTCTCTGCTTTTTAATATGCCATCTATGTTGTTCATAGCTTTTCTTCCAAGGAGCAAGTGTCCTTTAATTTCATGGCTGCCGTCACCATCCACAGTGATTTTGGAGCCTAAGAAATAAAGTCTGTCACTGTTTCCATTGCTCCCCATCTATTTGCCATGAACTGATAGGACCAGATGCCATGATCTTAGTTTTTGAATGTTGAGTTTTAAGCCAGCATTTTCACTCACCTCTTTCATCTACATCAAGAGGCTCTTTAGTTCCTCATCTCTTTCCACCATAAGGGTAATGTCATCTCCTGTACAGTGTTATGAACCTCCATCCATAGTTCTTCAGGCAACATACATATATGTCTTGCTTTCCTCCCCTCATATCTACTATTATTATATCCAACAAAATCTGTTCATCTTACAAAGGAGAATTTTATGAGATATTCACCATTCTTTCTAAAAACAAAAATAATCAAATTTTAGAAGTTTGAGTCCAAGGAACTGTAAGCTTTCATTTGGTTATATATTAGATGAGCATCACCTTTATTATGATTCCTATTTATTTTGTGCATCCTTCAGTGTAACTTCTGGGAATCAGGCTTTTTTATTTTCTATCCTCACTTTTCAAATTAATATAAGGTTAATAAAGATGTTCACAAAATCCCAATTCTAATTATTTAGTTATCAGTACCACTGATTTCCTTAGAGGCTACCAAGCTATTTCCTTTATTTTTTCATTAAATATCATTATAGTGTTTTTAAACTCTAAATTGTATTTTGAACAATTTCTAGCACCTTCACTTATTCTTCAAAAGGTTTGGAACTTACATGTAAAGTTTAATGGTCTTATTTTAAACTAGTCTGAATATTTTAGTTAGAAGCATACCACATGAATCTAAGAAATGTAGCTAATTATAATATTAACTAATTAAAGGGTATACAAATTAGAATAATTTTCCCTCCATGTAAAATTTTCAATTTGAATACCAAGTGTACAATGCATTTTATGTCAAAATACTAAACATATTCATAAAAATATTATTCTTAGATTCATATGGTATGCTTCTAACTAAAATATTCAGACTAGTTTAAAATAAGATCATTAAACTTTACATGTAACTTCCAAATGACTAAGCGACTAAGCACAGCATAGCACCTCTAAGAAGAATATGTTTAGTACATACTTACTGATTAATTACTGATATTGATTAAATTGGATAACCCGAGCTAAAACATTCATGGTAAAGTCTTCTAACATATCTCTGTAATTATTCATATACACATACATTTGTCTGCCTGATGATCTCGTCCCATTTTCATTAGGTTGTTATACCTGGTAAATTTCTCTCTTTGACATCTACTCAGGTATAAATTTATCCACTTCAGCTTTCTTTGATGAGGGTTTGCATACTTTTGCCAACAAATAGGGTGTCTCTTAGTCATCTCATTAACGCCGGTTAGAAGACCATTAACAAAAGCTCATAAATTTCCCTTCAGGGCTACTCAGGTTCACAGCTGCCATGCTAGTCCATATTCTACTTTTAAGGAGTTCCTATATTTGAGTTGCTATTGTCTGGACTACTTTTATGACTTCCACATTCTTCTCCCATGCTCCACAGAGGTGAAATAGTGTTCAGTTCTTATCACTTTTCAGAGGGTTTTACCACCCTTTAGCATCCTATTCATATGTCTGCCTCACCAGTTCATTTCTCTAATGGGCTAAAATTTTATAATTTGTAGATTATAGAAGATGTTCCTGTTATTAGTGAAAGAATAATTTTTGTGTGGATGAGTTTTTACTGGAAGCAAAGACACAAACAAAAACATTCTTTCAAAATAAATTATACTATTATGTAGCAAATTTGAATCAAGCATATTTGCTCACTAATTTCCATTTCTCATATATTAAAAGGTTGAAGATACTAACAGTAAAACTTGTTCCTAAGAATTCACTCGTCAGCACCTTCAATCTATTTGTTAATAATAGTAACAACATTTCTGAAGTGCTCACTATTTATGACACTCTGTGCCTGTTACATTAACTATGATATCTCATTTTATACCATTGAAAAAGCTCCTATTATTATCCTTGCTTGATATATGAGACACAGAATTATCAAACATCTTGCCTACTCAGTCATTAAGTGGCAGAGCTGGAATTTTAATTTGAAGATCTCCAGATTCTAAATACAAAATAGATACTGAGAAGCATACAGAGGTAGAATTTGGAAAAGGAAGTTTTTGAATCAGGATGAAGTAGTGTGAAATAAAGATATATTTATATAGTTACTTGAGCACCATACTTCTCTAGCAGTGCAATATCTGAGCATTTAACTTCATGTCCGTCTTTCACGGATGCCCTGAGCAGTGGCATAAAAATACAATATGTATTCTCATGGATAAAGGAAAAGAGTTGTAAGAAAGCTTACTCTTTATCTTATTTAATATTATGGGTATTTGGCTTATAATCCTTTGTTTTTGATTCATTAATAGAACTACTCAAGTTGTTTAACTACCAAACATGGCCAAATAAGGGTTTTTTGGTTTTTTTTTTTTAGTCTCTTTTCATTTTTTGTCTGCTACCTAAGATAAGATACATATTGATATTTTTTACTCATGACCCACTCTTCCTCTAAACCTGTAAAAACATGTACAATAAAGCCTTCTGGAAATAATAGTTCACCTTTCATAGACAATGCATCATTCTGCTCCATTGCAATTCATTTTAAAAGTGCTTATTGCAACCTGCTACATTTATTTATTTGAGATAGAATTGACCAGTAACATTGTATACATTTAAGGTTTACAACATGTTGATTTAATTCATTTATATATGGCACCACAACATTAGCTAAGACCTCTATCCTCTTACATCATTGTATTTTGTGTGATTAGAACAATTTAGACCTAGTCTCATTGCAACTTTGACTTTTATAACACAGTATTGTTCAATATGATGACTATGCAGTACATTAGATCTCCGGGCTTGTTTATCTACTAGTTGCAAATTTGTAACCTTAATGAACATCTTCCCAGTTCCCTCAGCCCAAGTCCCTACCAAACACTATTCCACTCTGATTTATGAACTCAACTTTTTTGATTCCACATATAAGTGATATCATACAGTATTTGTCTTTCTCAGTCTTAATTATCTCACTTAACATTATGCCCTCAAGGTCCATCCATGTCACAAGTGGCAAGATCCCCTTCTTTCTCATAATTGAATTAATATCCCATTGATATTAATAAACTCTTCTTACCCACTCATCCATTGATGTACCCTTAGTTTGTTTCCATATCTTGGCTATTGTGAATAATAGTACAATGAACATGGGATATATATATATTTTCAAATTAGTGGTTTTGTTTTCTTTGAGTAAATACCCAGAAGCAGACTGCTGGTAGTTCATATGGTAGTTCTATTTTAAAAGAATTGAAGGAACCTGCATATTTTTCAATGCTGACTGAAACAATTTACTTTCTCACCAACAGTATGCAGGAACTCCCTTTTCCCCACATCTTTGACAGCAATTGGTATTTCTTGCCTTTTTGATAATAGCCATCCTAATATGTGGGAGGTGATATCTCATTGTGGCTTTGATTTTTATTTCTCTAGTGATTGGTGATGTTTACCATATTTTCATGTACCTGCAGGCCATTCATATGCCTTTTCCGGAAAAATGTCTATTTAGTTCTTTTGCCCATTTTTAAAATCAGATTATTTTTGCTTTTGTTATTGAGCTGTGTGAGATTTTGTTATATATTTCATTTGTTAACCTTTTATACATGGTTTGCAACAATTATCTCCCATTCTGTTGGTTGCCTTTTCATTTTGTTGACTATTTCATATGCTACGCAGAAGATTTTCACTTTGAGATAGTATAGCTTGTTTATTTTCTATTTTTGTTTCTTTTGTTTTTCATGTTATATCTAAAAGAATCATTGCTAAGACCAGTGACAGAAATTTTGCCCCTATACTTTCTTCAAGGAGTTTTAGGGTGTCAAGTCTTAGGTTTAAAACTTTGAGTTAATTTTTGTGAGTTATGTAAGATTAGAGATTCAATTTTATTTTTCTGCATGTACCTGTCTAGTATTCCAAACAATCTTTGTTGAAAAGACTATCCTGTTCCCATTGAGTGTTCTTGGCTCCCTTGTCAATTATTCAATTCAGTTCAGCCACTCAGTCATGTCCGATTCTTTGCAACCCCATGAACTGCAGTGCACCAGGCCTCCCTGTCCATCACCAACTCCCGGAGTTTACCCAAACTCATGTCCATTGATGGTGATGCCATCTAACCATCTCATCCTCTGTCGTCCCCTTCTTCTCCTGCCTTCAATCTTTCCCAGCATTAGGGTCTTTTCAAATGAGCCAGCTCTTCGCATCAGGTGACCAAAGTACTGAAGTGTCAGCTTCAACATCAGTCCTTCCAATGAACACTCATGATGGATCTCCTTTAGGATGGATTGGTTGGATTTTCTTGTAGCCCAAGGGACTTTCAAGAGTCTTCTCCAACACAACAGTTCAAAAGCATCAATTCTTCGGCACTCAGCTTTCTTTATAGTCCAACTCTCACATCCATACATGACTACTGGAAAAACCATAGCCTTGACTAGACGGACCTTTGTTGACAAAGTAACGTCTCTGCTTTTTAATACACTATCTAGGTTGGTCATAACTTTTCTCGCAAGGAGTAAGCGTCTTTTAATGTCATGGCTGCAATCACCATCTGCAGTGATTTTGGAGCCCCCCAAAATAAAGTCAGCCACTGTCTCCCAATCTATTTGCCATGTTAATTATTAGTGGACTATAAATGTGGAGTTTTATTTTTGGGCCCTTTATTCTGTTCCATTTTACTTTACTGTTATTTATGTCATATAACTACCCTTAAAAATGTCTCATATATAACATTTAACTTTCTTTCCTCCTTCCCTTCTTTTCTCCATTCATCTTTTCCTTTCTGTGCATACTATATGTTGTTAATGTTATCCAGCTTACTATCTTGGCTAGTTTAGGCGATCTTACTAGAGAGAGGGGTGCTTTTTCTTACTAGAGAGATAGGTGATTTTTTGCTTAGTTTTTTTTTTCTTTGTATCATCTCCAACATCTTCCTTCTCTCAATTTTTGTTCATATTGTTAGAAACAGGAAAAAAAATACTGCTTTCTCTTTGTAAAGTTACCATTCTTTTGTCAACAACAGAGTATAACAAAATTTAGTTGCCAACCATGTTTTATTTTGTTCATATCACTGAAAAATATGCTCTATTTAAAATTTTCTTAATCCCCAAAATATTGAATTTACATTTGTTGAGTTATTCTTAAAGATGAATGTCACAGAATGTAGTTTGCTATAATTTTGTAAAATTTTGGTGAACCATACTTATGCGTGACCTTCAATAATATGGTAATTTATTTAAATGTGCTTTACTAATTAAGAATATTTAAAATAGGAGTACACTTAAATTACTCTTACCAATTATCTATATAAGAAATTATTGAGATGATCATTAACATAATCAACAATCATTACTGAAATAAGATAATAAGCATCTTCAAAACACCGGCTGCCTGAATTTTTTGAATGTTCTTCTTTGGGGATTTACATTCATTCTCTAAGCATTTCCCTTTAGAATATTTATGGACCATAATGTCTATATCATAACACAAGCCAAATATCCTACTAATGTCACTATGTAAAATAATAAACATGTCAGGAAGGAGAATATACATTTTCTATGTCAAGTATGAGTTTTACCCTCATGCTTGGACAACAGAAATTGAAAAAGTATCAGGGGGTCTAAGTCCTGTAATCTCCTTCATGAAATCCTAGTAATTAAAGGCAGGTTATTGAGAGTTTTTTTCTTGCAGATCTTCAGGGACCCGAAGTTTATGACCTACATCATTAGCCACTTAGCTTTTTCCTATTCATCAATGACTTGAGGTTCTTTTCTAAATATTTAATAGTTTCTCTCCCTTTCAATGCATTGTGTTCCACTACTCAGTGATTATCATTACTATTAACAGAACAAGCAATCTTTCATGTATTTCAAAGCAGTGATTATACTGCCAACTAACCTTACCTAGTCTGAGCTAACCAATGTATCATTTATTTTCCTATCTTATGCTATTACATAAGCCATTTACCCATTTTTTAAAGCTTTAATGAACATTAATAACTCAATAGAATATAATGCATGAACAGGGCAGAAAACAGGTATTAATTGTAGATATTTGAAACAACACAACTCCAGTGATAGAAGGCAGTAATCCACAACTCTAGTGATAGAAGCAATAATTGTCGCTTCCACAATTATTGGAAAGGAGCAGAAGTCATGGGCTATCACTGAAGAAAACAACCTAATACTGCAAACAAGAGCTCAAAAAGATTCCAAAAATTGAAATCACACAAGCATCTTTTCCAACCATGGTGCTCTGAGACTAGAAATCAACTAGAAAAAAAGCCTACAGAAAACTTAAAAAACTCAGGGAGGCTAAGCAATATAATACTAAACAACCAATGGATCACTGAAGAAATCAAAGAAGGAATCAAAATATACCTGGGGATAAATGAAACTGAAAACACAACAATCCTAAATCTATGGAACTTGGCCAAAGAAGTTCTGAGAGGGAAGTTTATAGTGACAACAGTTTACCCCAGGAAACAAAGACATTCTCAAATAAACAACCTAGCCTTAGGAGTCTACAGGAGCAGAGAAGGAACAAGCAAAGCCTAAATTTAGTAGGAGGAAAGAAATAAAAGTCAGAGCAGAAATAAATGAAACAGAGACTAAAAAGCAAAAGAAAAGGTTAATGAAACTAAGAGTTGATTCTTTGAGAAGGTAAACAAAATTGAAATGCCTTTAGCTAAAATCGTCAAGAAAAAAAGAGAGGATGAAAATTAGTAAAACCAGAAATGAAAAAGAAGTTACATCTGACACTATAGAAAAACAAATTATTCTGAGACTACTACTAAAAACTATCTGCCAATCAAAGGAACAATGTAGAAGACATTTAAAAATTACTAGAAATGTGCAATCTCCCAAAACTGAACTGGAAGAAATAGAAAATATGAGCAGACCAAATACAGTAATAAAATTGAATCAGTAATAAAAGAATTCCCAACAAACAAGTCCAGTACCAAGTGGTTTTACAGGTGAATTCTACCAAACATTTAGAGAAGAGCTGACCTATTATTCTCATATTCTTCCAAAAAATTGCAGAGGAAGAAAATTTCCAAACTCACTGTATGAGGCTGCCGTCTCCCTCATACAAAATTAACAGACCAGACAATTCACAAAGAAAATTACAGGGCAGTATCACTGATGAACATAGATTCAAAAATCTTAAGAAAATATTAGCAAACAGAATCCAACAATACATTAAAAGGATCATGCATCAGGAACAAGTGGGATTTATTACAAAGATGTAAGAATTTTTCCAATATCTGAAAATCAATCAGTGTAATATACCACTTTAACAAATTGAAAAATAAAATCCATATGATCAGGTTAATAAATGCAGAAAATGCTTTTAACAAAAATTCAACTTCTAGTTATGATAAAACTTTCCAAAAAGTGGGCATTGAAGGGACATGGATTAATATAATAATGGCCATATATGACAATTCCATAGTTAACCTGATGCTGCTGCTGCTGCTAAGTCACTTATGTTGTATCCAACTCTTTGTGACCATATGGACAGTAGCCTGCCAGGCTCTTCTGTCCCTGGGATTCTTCAGGCAAAGATACTGGAACACACTGTCATGCCCTCCTCCAAGGGATCTTCCCAACCCAGGGATCAAACCCACATCTCTGAAGTCTCCTGCACTGGCAAGCTCTATTCTTTAGCACGAGCACCACCTGGGAAGTCCAGTTAATATGACACCCTGTGGAGAAAAGCTGAAAACTTTTCCTCTAAGATCAGGAATAAGACAGGGATGCTTGCTCTTGACAATTTCTTTCAACATAGTATTGGAAGTCCTAGCCACAGCAGAGAAGAAAAGGAAATAAAAGGAGTCCAAATTGGAAAGGAAGGTAAAACGGTCACTGTTTGCAGATGACATGATACTGTACGTAGAAAAAATCCTGAAGATGCCACCAGAAAACTCTAGAGCTTGTCAATGAATTTGGTAAAGTTGTAGGATGCAAAATCAATACACAGAAATCTGTTACATTTCTATAATCTAATAAGATATACAAAGAACAGAAAGAGAAATTAAAGAAACCAGTTTCATTCCTTTGCATATGTCCAGGTTTTTCAACACAGTTTATTCAAAGACTGTCCTTTTCCCAGCATATATTCTTGACTATGTCATAAATTAATTTAATGTTAATTAACATAAATAAATCTACTCATTTATTTATGGACTATTCTCCTCTACTGATCTCCTTGTCTGATTCAATGCCAGTACCATATTATTTTGATTATTATAATTTTGTAATATTGTGTGTAATTAGGAAGTGTGATGACTCCAGATTTGTCCTTCTTTCTCAAGATTGGTCTGGCTACTTGGTGTCTTTAGATTCCATACAAATTTAGAAGTGATAGTTCTTTTTCTGTGAAAAATGACTTTGGAATTTTGATAGGGATTACATTGAATCTGTATATTGCTTTGATAATATGGAAATTTAACAATGTTAATTTTTCCAAGTCAACAAGCACAGAATGTATTTCCATTTTTTAAAAATTTTTTAAATTAATGACATATTTTTCAACAGTCTTTGCCATTGTCGTGAAATTTACTCCTAGATATTTTATTCTTATTGGTGCAAATATAAATGTGGTTGACTTTCCAGGTGGCTCAGTGGTAAAGAATCCTCCTGCCAAGTAGGAGACGCAGATTCGATCTGTGGGTCAGGAAGATGCCCTGCAAAAGGAAAAGGCTACCCACTCCAGTATTCTCACCTGGGAAATTTCATGGACAGAGGACCCTGGCGGGCTACAGTCCATGGGGTCACAGAGAGGTGGATACAACTTAGTGACTAAACCACCTCCACTACCACCATAAATGTGATTGTTTTCTTAATTTCTCTGATAGTTTCTTTTTTTTTTTCATTTATTTTTATTAGTTGGAGGCTAATTACTTTACAATATTGTAGTGGTTTTTGTCATACATTGACATGAATCAGCCATGGATTTACATGTATTCCCCATCCTTATCCCCCCTCCCACCTCCCTCTCCACCCAATCCCTCTGGGTTTTCCCAATGCACCAGCCCCGAGCATTTGTCTCATGCATCTTATCAGTGTAAAAAATGTAACAGATATTTGTATGTGGATTTTGTATGCTGAAATTTTACTGAATTTTATTATTCTAAAATTATTTTGGTGGCACCTTTAGAGTTTACTATATATGATACTATCAACTACAAATAGTGACAGTTTCTCTTTTTCCTTTTAAATTTGGATAACTTTTTTTTTTTCTGGCCTATTTGCTCTGGCTAGGACTTTCAGTGCTATGGTGAATAAAAATGGTGAGATGAGAATCCTTGTCTTGTTCTTAATCTTAAAGAAAAAGATTTCAGATTTTTGCCATTATGTTAGCTTTGGTCTTTTCATATAGGGCCTTTATTATGTTGAGGTATGTTCCCTACATACCCAATTTGTTGAGAGCTTTTATAAATGGATAATTTTGTCAAGTGCTTTTTCTACATCTATTTTGATGGTTATATGATTTTTAATCCTTCATTTTATAATATGGTATAGCAGACTGATAGATTTGCAAATAATGAACCATTCTTGTATCCCTGGAATAAATCTTTCTTGATCATTATGTGTGTGTGCTAAGTTACTTCAGTCATTACTTGACTCTCTGAGATGGTACAGACTGTATCCTCTGCCCATGGGATTCTCCAGGCAAGAATATGGAGTGTATTGCCACGACCTCCTCCAGGGAATCTTCCTGACTCAGGGATTGAATCCATGTTTCTTATGTCGCCTGCATTAGCAGGTGGGTTCTTTACCACTAGCACCACCTGGGAAGCCTCTGGTTATTGTGTATGATCCTTTTAATATATTTTGATATACAGATTTTTATATATTGTTGAATTTGGTTTGTCTATATTTTGTTGATTTTTGCATGTTTGTTCATCAGGGATATTGTTCTGTAATTTCCTTTTTTTGTGGCAATCTTGTATACTATTGGTACTCCACGTTCAAGGTCAGGAGGGGCAACTGTTAGGAGATACCCCTCATCCAAGGTAAGGAGCAGCGGCTGCGCTTTGCTGGAGCAGCCGTAAAGAGGTACCCCACGTCCAAGGTAAGAGAAACCCAAGTAAGACGGTAGGTGTTGCGAGAGGGCATCAGAGGGCAGACACACTAAAACCATAATCACAGTAAACTAGCCAATCTGATCACATGGACCACAGTCCTGTCTAACTCAATGAAACTAAATCATGCTGTGTGGGGCCACCCAAGACAGACGGGTCATGGTGGAGAGGTCTGACAGAATGTGGTCCACTAGAGAAGGGAATGGCAAACCACTTCAGTATTCTTGCCTTGAGAACCCCATGAACAGTATGAAAAGGCAAAATGATAAGATACTGAAAGAGGAACTCCCCAGGTCGGTAGGTGCCCAATATGCTACTGGAGATCAGTGGAGAAATAACTCCAGAAAGAATGAAGGGATGGAGCCAAAGCAGAAACAATACCCAGTTGTGGATGTGACTGGTGATAGAGCAAGGTCTGATGCTGTAAAGAGCAATATTGCATAGGAACCTGGAATGTTAGGTCCATGAATCGAGGCAAATTGGAAGTGGTCAAACAAGAGATGGCAAGAGTGAATGTCGACAATCTAGGAATCAGCGAACTAAAATGGACTGGAATGGGTGAATTTAACTCAGATGGCCATTGTATCTACTACTGTGGGCAGGAATCCCTTAGAAGAAATGAAGTAGCCATGATGGTAAACAAAAGAGTCTGAAATGCAGTACTTGGATGCAATCTCAAAAATGACAGAATGATCTCTATTCATTTCCAAGGCAAACCATTCAATATCATGTAATCCAAGCCTATGCCCCAACCAGTAATGCTGAAGAAGCTGAAGTCGAATGGTTCTATGAAGACCACAAGACATTTTAGAACTAACATCCAAAAAAGATGTCCTTTTCATTATAGGGGACTGGAATGCAAAAGTAGGAAGTCAAGAAACACCTGGCTGCTGCTGCTAAGTCACCTCAGTCGTGTCCAACTCTGTGCGACCCCATAGACGGCAGCCCACCAGGCTCCCCCGTCCCTGGGATTCTCCACCTGGAGTAACAGGCAAATTTGGCCTTGGAGTATGGAATGAAGCAGGGCAAAGGCTAATAGAGTTCTGCCAAGAGAATGCACTGGTCATAGCAAACACCCTCTTCCAACAACACAAGAGAAGACTCTACACATGGACATCACCAGATGGTCCACATCAAAAACAGATTGATTATATTCTTTGCAGCCAAAGATGGAGAAGTTCTATACAGTCAGCAAAAACAAGACTGGGAGCTGACTGTGGCTCAGATCATGAACTCCTTATTGCCAAATTCAGACTTAAATTGAAGAAAGTAGGGAAAACCACTAGACCATTCAGGTATGACCTAAATCAAATCCCTTATGACTATACAGTGAAATGAGAAATAGATTTAAGGGACTAGATCTGATAGACAGAGTGCCTGATGAACTATGGACAGAGGTTCATGACATTGTACAGGAGACAGGGATCAAGACCATCCCCGTGGAAAAGAAATGCAAAAAGGCAAAATGGTTGTCTGAGGAGGCCTTACAAATAGCTGTGAGGAGAGAAGAAGTGAAAAGCAAAGGAGAAAAGGAAATATATTCCCATTTGAATGCAGAGTTCCAAAGAATAGCCAGGAGAGATAAGAAAGCCTTCCTCAGTGATCAATGCATAGAAATAGAGGGAAACAACAGAATCAGAAAGACTAGAGATCTCTTCAAGAAAATTAGAGATACCAAGGGAACACTTCATGCAAAGATGGGTTCGATAAAGGGCAGAAATGGTATGGACCTAACAGAAGAAGAAGATATTAAGAAGAGGTGTCAAGAATACACAGATGAACTGTACAAAAAAGATCTTCAAGACCCAGATAATCATGATGGTGTGATCACTCACCTAGAGCCAGACATCCTGGAATTGGAAGTCAAGTGGGCCTTAGAAAGCATCACTATGACACCTGAAAAGATGCTCAACATCACTCATTATCAGAGAAATGCAAATCAAAACCACAGCGAGGTACCATTACACGCCAGTCAGGATGGCTGCTATCCAAAAGTCTACAAGCAATAAATGCTGGAGAGGGTGTGGAGAAAAGGAACCCTCTTACACTGTTGGTGGGAATGCAAACTAGTACAGCCACTATGGAAAACAGTGTGGAGATTTCTTAAAAAACTGGAAATAGAACTGCCATATGACCCAGCAATCCCACTTCTGGACATACACACTGAGGAAACCAGAACTGAAAGAGACACGTGCACCCCAATGTTCATCACAGCACTGTTTATAATTGCCAGGACATGGAATCAACCTAGATGCCCATCCGCAGACGAATGGATAAGGAAGCAGTGGTACATATACACCATGGAATATTACTCAGCCATTAAAAAGAATTCATTTGAATCAGTTCTAATGAGATGGATGAAACCGGAGCCCATTATACAGAGTGAAGTAAGCCAGAAAGATAAAGACCAATACAGTATACTAATGCATATATATGGAATTTTAAAAGATGGTAACAATAACCCAATATGCAAAACAGAAAAAGAGACACAGATGTACAGAACAGACTTTGGGACTCTATGGGAGAAGGCGAGGGTGGGATGTTCTGAGAGAATAGCATTGAAACAAATATACTATCAAGGGTGAAAGAGACCACCAGCCCAGGTTGGATGCATGAGACAAGTGCTCAGGGCTGGTGCACTGGGAAGACCCAGAGGGATGGGATGGGGAGGGAGGCGGGAGGGGGGATCGGGATGGGGAACACAAGTAAGTCCATGTCTGATTAACGTCAATGTATGGCAAAAACCACTACAATAATGTAAAGTAATTAGCCTCCAACTAATAATAAATGAAAAAAAAAAAAAAAAGCATCACTACGAAAAAAGCTAGTGGAGGTGATGGAATTCCAGGTGAGCTATTTCAAATCCTAAAAGATGATGCTACAAAAGTGCTGCACTCAATATACCAGCAAATTTGGAAAACTCAGCAGTGGCCACAGGACTGGAAAAGGTCAGTTTTCATTCCAATCCCTAAGAAAGACAATCCCAAAGAATGGTCAACTACTGCACAATTGCACTCATCTCACACGCTAGTAAAGTAAAGCTCAAAATTCTCAAAGCCAGGCTTCAGCAATACGTGAACCAAGAACTTCCAGATGTTCAAGCTGGTTTTAGAAAAGGCAGAGGAACCAGAAATCAAATTGCCAACATCCACTGGATCATACAAAAAGCAAGAGAGTCCAAGAAAAACAGATATTTCTGCTTTATTGACTATGCCAAAGCCTTCGACTGTGCGGATCACAATAAACTGGAAATTCTTCAAGAGGTGGGCATACCAGACCACCTGACCTGCCTCTTGAGAAACCTATATGCAGGTCAGGAAGCAACAGTTAGAACTGGACATGGAACAACAGACTGGTTCCAAATAGGAAAAGGAGTACGTCAAGGCTGTATATTGTCACTCTGCTTATTTAACTTATATGCAAAGTACATCATGAGAAACACTGGGCTGGAAGAAGCACAAGCTGGAATCAAGATTGCCTGGAGAAATATCAATAACCTCAGATATGCAGATGACACCAACCTTATGGCAGAGAGTGAAGAGGAACTAAAAAGCCTATTGATGAAAGTGAAAGAGGAGAGTGAAAAAGTTGGCTTAAAGCTCAACATTCAGAAAACTAAGATCATGGCATCTGGTCCCATCACTTCATGGGAAATAGATGGGAAACAGTGAAAACAGTGTCAGACTTTATTTTGGGGGGCTTCAAAATCACTGCAGATGGTTATTGCAGCCATGAAACTAAAAGATGCTTACTCCTTGGAAGGAAAGTTATGACCAACCTAGACAGCATATTAAAAAGCAGAGACAATTACTTTGCCAACAAAGGTCCGTCTAGTCAAGGCTATGGTTTTTCCAGTGGTCATGTATGGATGTGAGACTTGAACTGTGAAGAAAGCTGAGCACCGATATATTGATGCTTTTGAACTATGGTGTTGGAGAAAACTCTTGAGAGTCCCGTGGACTGCAAGGAGAACCAACCAGTCCATCCTAAATCAGTCCTGGGTGTTCATTGAAAAGACTGATGCTGAAACTGAAACTCCAATACTTTGGCCACCTCATGTGAAGAGTTGACTCATTGGAAAAGACCCTGATGCTGGGAGGGATTGGGGGCAGGAGGAGAGGGGGACGATGGTAATGAGATGGCTGGATGCCATCACTGACTCGATGGACATGAGTTTGAGTAAACTCCGGGAGTTGGTGATGGACAGGGAGGCCTGGCGTGCTGTGATTCATGGGGTTTCAAAGAGCTGGACACGGCTGAGCAACTGAACTGAACTGAGCACTATGCAGACAGTTGTATGAACATTAGAGTAACCTGCTTATTGACCTAATAAATTTAGCAAACATAAAAATAACGTGGTAAATGTCATGTTAGAAATAGCATTTTAAGGAAATGAGTTTGGTTGAGAGGTGTGAAATTAATTCTATGTGAGTAAGATAGCCAGCCAAAGATGGAGAAGCTCTATTCTGTCAGCAAAAACAAGACTAGGAGCTGACTGTGATTCAGATCATGAACTCCTTATTGCTAAAGTCACACTTAAAATGAAAAAAGTAGGGAAAACCACTAGACCATTCAGGCATGACATAAATCAAATCTTATTATTATACAGTGGAAGTGACAAATAAATTCAAGGAATCAGAACTTCTTCTTCAGAACTATGGACAGAGGTTCGTGACATTGTACCGGAGACAGGGATGAAGACCATCCCCAAGAAAAGAAATGCAAAAAAGTAAAATGACTATCTGAGGAGGCCTTACTAATAGCTGTGAAAAGAAGAGAAGCAAAACGTAAAGGAGAAAGGGAAAGATATACCCATTTGAACGCAGAGTTCCAAAGAATAGCAAGGAGAGATAAGAAAGCCTTCCTCAGTGATCAGTGCAAAGAAATAGAGGAAAACAACAGAATGGAAAAGACTAGAGATCTCGTCAAGAAAATTAGAAACCTAAGGAATATTTCATGCAAAAATGGGCACAATAAAGGGCAGAAATGGTATGGACCTAACAGAAGCAGAAGATATTAAGAAGAGGTGGCAAGAATACACAGAAGAACTATGCAAAAGATCTTCATGACCCAGATAACCACGATGGTGTGATCACTCACCTAGAGCCAGACATCCTGGAATGCGAAGTCAAGTGGGCCTTTGGAAGCATCACTATGAACAAAGCTAGTGGAGGTGATGGAATTCCAGTTCAACTCTTTCAAATCCTTACAGATGATGCTGTTAAAGTGTTGCACTCAATATATATGCCAGCAAATTTCGAAAATGCAGCAGTGGTCACAGGACTCAAGAAGGTCAGTTTTCATTCCAATCCCAAAGAAGGGCAATGCCAAAGAAAGTTCAAACTACTGCACAATTGCACTCATCCCACACGCTGGCAAAATAATGCTGAAAATTCTCCAAGCCAGGCTTCAACAGTACATGAATCATGCAGTTCTAGATGTTCAAGCTGGATTTAGAAAAGGCAGAGGAACCAGTGATCAAATTGCCAACATCTTGGGTCATAGAAAAAGCAAGAGAGTTCCAAAACACATCTAATACTGCCTTATTGATTATGCCAAAGTCTTTGACTGTGTAGATCACAACAAACTGTGGAAAATTCTTCAAGAGATGAGAACACCAGACCACCTAAACTGCCTCCTGAGAAATCTGTATGCAGGTCAGGAAGCAACAGTTAGAACTGGACATGGAACAACAGACTGGTTCCAAATCACAAAAGGAGTACATCGAAGCTGTATATTGTCACTCTGCTTATTTAACTTATATGAAGAATACATCATGCAAAATGCCAGGCTGGATGAAGCACAAGCTGGACTCAAGATTGCTGGGAGAAATATCAATAACCTCAGATATGCAGATGACACCACACTTATGGCAGAAAGCAAAGAAGAACTAAAGAGCCTCTTGATGAAAGTGAAAGAGGAGAGTGAAAATGTTGGCTCAAACTCAGTATTCAGAAAACTAAGATTATGGCATCTGGTCCCATCACTTCATGGAAAATGGGAAAACATTGGAAACAGTGAATAGTGAAGATGCTTACTCTTTGGAAGAAGAGTTATGACCAACCTAGACAGCATAGTAAAAAGCAGGGAGATTACTTTGCCAAGAAAAGTTCATCTAGTCAAAGCTATGGCTTTTCCAGTAGTCATGTATGGATGTGAGAGTTGGACTATAAAGAAAGCAGAGCACTGAACAACTGATACTTTTGAACTGTGGTGTTGGAGAAGACTCTTGAGACTCCCTTGGATTGCAAGGAGATCCAACCAGTCCATCTTAAAGGAAATCAGTCCTGAATATTCACTGGAAGGGCTGATGGTGAAACTGAAACTCCAATACTTTGCCCACCTGATGTGAAGAACTGACTCATCGGAAAAGGCCCTGATGCTTCAATCTGAAAGATTGAAGGCAGGAGGAGAAGGGGACAACAGAGGATGAGATGGTTAGATGGCATCACTGACTCAATGGACATGAGTTTGAGTAAAGTCCAGGAGTTAGTGATGGACAGGGAAGCCTGGCATGCTGCAGGCCATGGGGTCCAAAGAGTCACACATGACTGAGCGACTGAACTGAATGAACTGAATAAGTTAAACAGAAAGAAAACTATGACAAACCTAGACAGCATATTAAAAGGCAGAGCCATCACTTTGCCGATAAAGGTCTGTATATTCAAAGCTATGGTTTTTCCAGTAGTCATGTGCGAGTTGGACCGTAAAGAAGCCTGAGGTCTGAAGAACTGATACTTTCGAACTGTGGTGCGGGAGAAGACTCTTGAGAGCCCGTTGGACAGCAAGGAGCTCAAACCAGTCCATCCTAAAGGAAATCAGTCCTGAATATTCATTGGAAGGACTGATGCTGAAGCTGAAGCTCCAATACTTTGGCCATGTGATGTAAAGAGCCAACCCATTGGAAACTCCCCTGATGCTGGGAAAGATTGAAGGGAGGTGGAGAAGGGAGCAACAAAGGATGAGATGGTTGAATGGCATCACTAACTTAATGGACATGAGTTTGAACAAACTCCAGGAGACACTGAAGGACAAGGAAGCCTGGCATCCTGCATCCATGGGGTCTCAAAGAAAAGACACAACTTAGTGACTGCACAATACAGTACACAGTACAGTGTTAAATTAAGCAACTGACTGAAAGCCCCTGAATTAAAACAGTTTGAATGTAGAAGAGGAAAAAGAGAAGCATTCTGGGAAATAACACAGACCTGGGTTGTAGAATACTTGGTTATATTCCACTGAATAAACCTGGACAAATCATACATCCTTTCCACACTCAGATATTTCAGTAGAAAATCAGAGCTGCATTAGACTGTTGGTTTTACAATTGAGTTCTCAGAGTTCTGAGAGAAATGTGATTCTAGATTAGAGTAAGAACAACTGTCTTGTTATGTGTGTGGGTGGGGTGAGGTTGGTATGAGACAGTAACTGAGGTTTCCATTCCCAGTTCAGCCAAGTTAACTTTTACTCATTTTATATAATATGTATGTATTATGTACTTATATATATTTATATATTTTATTACATATATATTAATATATATAGGGTGTTTTTTTGGATTGTCTGTCCTTCCTGAAAATAATAGGCAGAAGTGCAATGATGAAGATACTAACTAGAGTTTTCACAAAAGAACAATTTTTATTACCTCTTGAAAGTCATTATTATAGCCCATTTCACTTCCACTCTAATAACTTACCATAGCTTGCTGAGCCTAGCCTGCTGACACAGGACCACTTATATTTTTACAATTCTTTTTTATGTTTTCTTGAGTTCTTACCCCCTCTTCCTCCATTTCTATTGACTCTCTTTTTATTGTAGCACAAGAGAAGATAATTGGACTTGGTGTTTTTCCTCATTTTATAACATAGTGAGATCTGAAGTTCAGATATATTACCTCTTTGAATCTATTTTAGTAGATTTTCCCTTATCCTTCATTCATTCTCTATCTCCTGTAATACTCTGGAGAAGGAAATGGCAACCCACTCCAGTATTCTTGCCTGGAGAATTCCATGGATGGAGGAACCTGCTGGGCTGCGGTCCATGGGGTCACAGAGTCGGACAGGACTGAGTGACTAACACACACAAAGTAATACTCAGGTTTTCCTAGGTGCCGCTAGTGGTAAAGAACCTGCCTGCCAATACAGGAGATGTAAGATACGTGGGTTTTATCCCTGGGTCAGGAAAATCTCCTGGAGGAAGGCATGGCAACCCACTGCAGTATTCTAGCCTGGAGAATCCTATGGACAGAGAAACCTGGAGGGCTACAGTCCATAGGGTCGCAAAGAGTTGGACACGACTGAAGTAACTTAGCACACGTGGTAAGAAGAATTTAACTAGCTTAACCACTATCCAGAGTTCCTTCTTAACCTCCCTACCTTTTATCCAGTTAATTGTATCACAGTTTTTTCAACAAATATATAGTGTTTTCCTTACACTGACTATAACTGACTACCTTAAGACACTAATATGCTGTTTCCCTTTCCTTTGCTTCCAAAGGTTAAAGTCTCTTTCTCTCTTTGCTTACTTTTCTATGTAATTTTTTCCTGAAATTTAGAAGATAATTGTAAAATCTCTAAATATTATCTTGCACATAAACACATCAAGGACTCAGCAAGTTTTTTTTTGTTTTAATTTTCTTGAAGAACTTTTTCAGTTCAGTTCTGTCACTAAGTCATATCCAACTCTTTGCAACCCCATGGACTACAGCATGCCAGGCTTTCCTGTCCTTCACCACCTTCCAGAGCTTGCTCAAACTCATGTCCATTGGGTTGGTGATGCTGTCCAACCATCTCATCTTCTGTTGCCCTCTTCTTCTCCTGCCTTCAGTGTTTCCCAGCCTCAGGGTCTTTTCCTCCTTCTAATGCTGTGATTTGGGCTAGTTATTTAACACTAAGTCCTTCTCTTTCTTGGTTTACATTAATACATGTTTTGTGGAGAAGATAATACAGAATTTCTGGAGGTAAATGTGTCATAATTCCCATATCAAAAATCACCTTTACTAAACTCATACACTTAATTATTTGCCTGTTTTTGGATTTCTAAGTAAATTTTCCTCTCAAAATGAGAAGGCTTTGATATATTGTCTTCCACCTTTCAATGTTGCTATTATGAATTTTAATCTATCTATGTAGTCTATTTTGTTCTCTCTGGCAGTTATTATGATCTTCTCCATGTCCCTATTACCTGAAATGTCATGATAAGATGTCATAGTGTGGGACTTCAGGGATACTTTACAAACCCCTTTAGTCTGAAAATTCATATCCTTAAATTCTATGAAATTCACTTAAACTCTTTTACTAATAATTGCCTCTCCTTTGCTTTTATATTTCCTTTTATTTAGTTTTTGATATTTGAGGGCTGATGCCATAATTTCTTTAATTTTCTTTTTATTCTAATTTTAAATAGTTTTCTCAAGTCCACCTTCCATTCCTCAGGGCTTGCGAATGGAAGCTTTTATCTCTGACCCTTTTCACTGGGAATTCTAAGACTTCACTATCTTCTTCAGAATGAAATCTCCAGTTCCCACTTAAAAGATGTAAGTTTGGCTTTCAGAATTATTAGAACATGATGGGGTAAATGGCTAGGGGTATTAATATTGGGGGAGATAGAAAATGGGTGAACCTTAAATTCCAGCATTCTTTGTCTCCAAATAGTAAAGCTAGGTGATGATGGAATGAAACTACTCATAGTAAATATGAAAATTAGAAATTAGCTACTTGCAAGCAAGAACTATGCCCTTTACTGTTGAATTTGATGTTGAGAAATCAAGTGAGAATATCAATCAGCTGGAGATAAGCATGGCTCTTTCTTAAGTAGGACTAACTTTAAAGTTTAAAAGATGTTATGTTCATCATTAATTACTTACGATTATCTGAAGCTGTATGACTAGTTTAACTTCTAATTGTATCACTTTTCAGTGTACAGTGATGTCATAAAAAACATGCCTAGCCTATTTCACCTCTTAAATACATATATATATATATATATATATATATTCTGAAGGTGGATATTATATTCTATATACATATTAGGATATATATATTCTAATAGTGGATATTAACTTATAGTATTTTCTTTATCTTAATTATACCAAGACAATGAAAAGAGCAGAAACAAGTTTTAAGATAGAAATCCACTGGCAAATTAGTGCAAAGACTTAGCCATTTAAGCTATTAATATAAAGACTATGAAGCCTTATTTTCACATGAAATGTTTAGTAGAATCAGAACATCAGGGCAGCATGCACAGAGGGCATTCTTCCTCAGCAATGAGGATTATCCTCTGCATTTGGCCACTGCTACAGTTTAGATGTTCGCTGTGATGCCATCTGTTAAGGTTGATTGTGCAGTGACCTTAGGCAGTCTGAAACCTGTTCAATTGAGCCCGTATATAGAGTTCTGGTTGGGAACCAGGAGGACAGATGGTAGGGTTGGAGATGGGGAACTTGTTTGTTACAGCTGATGAAAATCATTTTTCTTGCCAAAGCCATTAAATGTGATATCCTTGGCACAGCATTTCTCAACAGAGTGTCCCACTTGGTGGGTTAGCTGCAGGTGAATTGAAGCATTCAACAGTCTCTATTTAGGTTTACCTAGTTCTTTACTTTTACATCTCTGACAGCCTAAGTCAATGTTCCAGCAGCAGGACACTCTGTGCTCAGTAAGTACACCGTTTCATATATGTAGTTTTCAAAATATACACATACAGTGAGCAGTGCAAAGTGGACTATAATTGTGAAGCCAGTTAAAAGAGTTTATATATAGCTTTAATTGAATAGCACCTAATAGAGAAGAAAAATTCCTGTAATACTGAATAACAGCTTCAAGTAAATCAACTCACTTTTCATATCCATGGAAAGACTTCTCAGTTACCATTGTTTAAGAAACTGTATTAAAATCATTTTATGGGAAATAATTATGTCTACAATCAGACAAGATAATTATTGCAAAGTGGTTTTTGCAACTTGGAAAGCAGAAAATTTTGCCCACCCACTGAGACTTTCCCTCTCCGTATTTGACAGCCCCCAAAATGCTACTCATAGAATTCATATCTAAGCTATGTAAACAAAAGAGTAATTTTAAAGTCAAAATTCAATATGAAAAATTGTGAACAATATAGGCTCTATCAACTTTTAGAGTTAAAAAGTAAAGTCTGGATGGAAGTGCTTTACTAATCAAATCTGTTTCCTTAGAAGTTTCACCTAAAACATATCAGACATACATCTTATTTTAAATATGTTTATGGAAGTAGTATGACAGCAGTCTATAGGTAATATATTTCAGTAGTCTGTATTTTAAAACATACATATAAAGAAATACATCATTTTATAATTGTTTATGTAAATACCTATGTGTACATTGTTAGGCAACCTATTTTCCCTTTGGTTAATATATCGTGCAGACCTTCCTGTCAGCATGTTGAGTCCTTACTTCACTCTTTTGAAAGGCTGCACAAATAGCAGCCATATGATAGATATCATGTGATTTATTTAGTCAGGTCCACGTGAATGGACGTGTTGGTTGGTTTTAGTAATTTATCCTCTTTCTTTGGTTATTGACCATGTTGCAGGAATATTCTTATAAATGCTTATTGTGCCCATATTCAAATACTTTCTAGAGAAGATACATGGAAATCTGATTTTCCTGTGAAGGAATAGGTGAACCTTGAAAGTTAATATTTCCATATCTCCTGCCAGTGTGATTCTACCAGTTTAAACTCCTAGCAGCTATGTATGAGGTTACCATTTTCCTGCAAAGTTGAAAACAACTAATCTCAAAATATGTTTTGATTTTTACTAACTAGAGGTTTAAGGAATATATATATGTGTGTATATATACACACACACACACACACATTGTTTTCATTTTTATTTCTCTAAGAATATGGTTATGTGTTTCCTTCTTTAGTTTATTAACATGAGAGACTACTCATTTATTCATTGGTATGTGTTTATGTTCAATAGGTAACTATTGACTATCTATTTTGTATTAGGCATTCATTACATAATGGTGAGTAAAGTGATGACAACTCCTGACTTCTCAGACCTTATAATACAATGAAAGTTTTAAAAATAAAACAGTTTTATTGATATTTATTAATTTATTTATAGTAATATGCAAATCTATGGTTATTTCAATTTATTAACTTAGAATTGTAATTTTTTTCCCTTGATTTTAAGATATTATATGATTTTATGATGCTTTTGAAGGAACAACCTATTTTATATTTTTTTAATATATTAATTATATATATATATCTGCTGTTTTAATATTTCTTTACAATTTAAGTTTATGCATTTTATGTTGTTCTCTAGACTCCCTAATTGAATACTTGATTTTTTTTTCTTGATTTTGACTCTAAGTTAACTATTAAAAACTGTTTACTGTTAATGGGATTCCCAGGTAGCTCAGCTCATAAAGAATCTGCAATGCAGGAGACCCCGGTTCAATTCCGGGGTCAGGAGGATCCGCTGGCGCAGGGACAGACTACCCACTCCAGTATTCTCGGGCCTCCCTAGTGGTTCAGCAGGGGCTCAGCTCCTGCAGTGTGGGAGACCTGGGTTCGATCTCTGGGCTGGGAAGATCACCTGGAGAAGGGAACAGCTACCCACTCCAGTATTGTGGCCTGAAGAATTCCATGGGCTGTAGAGTCTATGGAGTCACAAAGAGTTGGACACAACTGAATAACATTCACTTCACTTATTATTAAAAGTGATTTTTTCAATCATGAATTTCTCATTGAAAATTTGGTTATGTAGTCTGCTAGATTTTTATTAAATTTTGTGCTCATGATGTTTCTGGAGTTTGCTCTTATTATATGTGCCTAGGCTGCAGTCTGGAGGGGCTGGAGGATCAGCTACTAGAAAAAAAGAAGAGAGAAGAACATATACCAGAGCTCTGCCTTATTCTAGTCCTCAGAAGCAAGTCACAAGATCCAGTCTACTAAATATCAAGAGGCAGGGATCACAAGACCCATCCTTGAGGCCACCTTCCAAAGTGTATATTGAAATTTTGGTTTTCTGAGTCTTGTAAGAATTACAGACACTGTACTCCTTTAGCTCTAAGTATTTAAGCATGTAATTCCAAAGAACATGGATATTCTCTTCCATAACAGTGGTGATACTTCAAAAATAGGAAATTTGATGTTAATACACTAGTGTTAACTTATCTATGAAAGTGAAAGCGAAGTCGCTCAGTAGTATCTGACTCTTTGCGACCCCATGGTCTGTAGCCTACCAGGCTTCTCCGTCCATGGGATTTTCCAGGCAAGAGTACTGGGTGGGTTGCCATTTCCTTCTCCATACTTATCTATAACTCTAGCCAATATTCAGATTACATCAATTGTATCAGTCATTTCCATTACAGTTTTTTTGGAAAAAAATCTAAAATTGAATACAGTCTAAAGAAAGCAAAAATCTAAGATGTAAAATTCATTTTATCTATGTGTCTTTAGTCTCTCCTAATCTAAATACCCTTCAATTTGACTTTCTTGGCATTGACATTTATAGGAGTGCAGGTCAATTATTTTGTATACTGTCCCTCAATTTGGTTCATATTTCTTTTTTTACTGAACTCAGGTTACTTATTTTGGCAAGAATATCAGAGAAATGGTGTTGTTTCCATTTGAAGACATGTGGTATGATTTGTCCCAATAAAATAATGATATTAATTTTCAGCATATTCTTAAGGTGGATATTTTCAGGTTTTTCTTGAATTTTTTTTCTTTAATAAACAATTTGTGGGTAGATAGTTGAGACTATGTAAGTATACTTTTCTTCATTCATTAAACTGTCACAGATTTGTTTTATCATCTTTTAAAAATATTCATGTTTCATTGTTTTTCATATTCTGCTCTACTATAGTTTATTATAAGATTTTACTTATTATTCCCTGTGCTATATAGTAGGACCTTGTTGCTTATCTATTTTATGTATAGTAGTTTGTATATGGTAATCCCAAACTCAATTATCTCAAAATTAATCTCAAAAATATACAAGCAACTCCTGCAGCTCAATTCCAGAAAAATAAACGATCCAATCAAAAAGTGGGCCAAAGAACTAAACAGACATTTCTCCAAAGAAGACATACAGATGGCTAAGAAACACATGAAAAGATGCTCAGCATCACTCATTATCAGAGAAATGCAAATCAAAACCACAATGAGGTACCATTTCACGCCAGTCAGAATGGCTGCTATCCAAAAGTCTACAAGCAATAAATGCTGGAGAGGGTGTGGAGAAAAGAGAACCCTCTTACACTGTTGGGGAATGCAAACTAGTACAGCCACTGTGGAGAACAGTGTGGAGATTCCTTAAAAAATTGAAAATAGAACTGCCATATGACCCAGCAATCCCACTGCTGGGAATATACACCGAGGAAACCAGAATTGTAAGAGATACATGTACCCCAATGTTCATCACAGCACTGTTTATAATAGCCAGGACAAGGAAGCAACCTAGATGTCCATCAGGAGATGAGTGAATAAGAAAGCTGTGGTACATATACACAATGGAATATTACTCAGCAATTAAAAGGAATACATTTGAATCAGTTCTAATAAAGTGGATGAAACTATAGCCTATTATACAGAGTGAAGTAAGCCAGAAAGAAAAACACCAATACAGTATATTAATGCATATATATAGAATTTAAAAAGATGGTAATGATAACCCTATATGTGAGACAGCAAAAGAGACACAGATGTATAGAACAGTCTTTCAGACTCTGTGTGAGAGGGTGAGGATGGGATGATTTGGGAGAATAGCATTGAAACATGTATATTATCATATGTGAAACTAATCGCCAGTCCAGGTTCGATGCATGAGACAGGGTACTCGGGCTGGGGCACTGGGATGACACTGAGTGATGGGATTGGGAGGGAGATGGGAGGGGTTTTAGGATGGGGAACACATGTACACCCATGGCTGATTCATGTCAATGTTTGGCAAAACCACTACAATATTGTAAAGTAATTAGCCTTCAATTAAAATAAATTTATATTAAAAATGTATTATTATATAAAAGCTTCCTTGTATCAACAAAGTAAAAATATAATGCAGACACAAAGAAATACAGAGAAAGGAATCTAAGTATACCAATAAAGAAAATCATCAAACCACAAGAGAAAACAGGGAAAAAAAGAATTACAAAACAATTAAAATAGTAACATATACATATCTATCAACAATTACTTCAAATATAAATGGACTAAATTGTCTAATCAAAAGACATAGAATGGCTAAGTGGATAAAAAGTGAAACCCATCTATATGCTTCCAGTAAGAGACTTACTTCAGCTGTAAGGGCACACGGAAACAAAGTGAATCTACAAGAAAAGATACTCCATTCAAATGAAACCCAAAGAAAGCTGGTGACAAGATTTATATCAGAGAAAATAGACTATAAAACAAGTACTATAATAAGACACAAGTACGAGCATTACATAAGGATAAAGGAGTCAATAAAATGAGGATATTGCATAAAAATATAAATTTTTGTCCATCCAAAATAGAAGCACCTAAATATATAAGGTGAAAATTCACACAAAGAGTGAAAGATAGATGGCAATACAATAATAGCATAGGACCTTAATACCCACTTACATCAATACATAAGTCATCCAGACAGAAAACAAGTAAGGAAACATCAGCCTTAGTAGACATGATAGACTTAATCGAATATGTACAGAGGGACAAGATGAGCCTAACAGTTATATATATAGAACAGTTCATCCAAAAGCAAAGAATACACATTCTTTTAGAGAGAATATTCTTTAGGATAGCTCAGTTCAGTTCAGTTCAGTCGCTCAATCGTGTCCGAATCTTTGCAACCCCATGAACTGCAGCACGCCAGGCCTCCCTGTCCATCACCAACTCCCGGAGTCCACCCAAACCCATGTCCATTGTGTCAGTGATGCCATCCAACCATCTCATCCTCTGTCGTCCCCTTCTCCTCCTGCCCTCAATCTTTCCCAGCATCAGGGTCTTTTCAAATGAGTCAGCTCTCCACATCAGGTGGCCAAAGTATTGGAGTTTTAGCTTCAACATCAGTCCCTCCAATGAACACCCAGGACTAATCTTCTTTAGGATGGACTGATGGATCTCCTTGCAGTCCAAGAGACTCTAAAACAAGTCATAATAAAGTTGAGAATATTGAAATCATATCAAGCATCTATCGCAACAGTAAAAGTGTAGAATTACAAATGAACTGGACTTAGAGTGCAAATTGAAGCAGGGCAAAGGTTAACAGAGTTCTGCCAAGAGAATGTACTGGTCATAGAATACACCCTCTTCCAACAACACAAGTGATGACTCTACACATGGATATCACCATATGGTCAACAACGAAATCAGATTGATTATATTCTTTGCAGACGAAGATGGGGAAGCTCTATACAATCAGCAAAAACAAGACCATGAGTTGACTCTGGCTCAGATCGTGAACTCTTTATTGCAAAATTCAGACTTAAACTGAAGAAATTTGGAAATTTCCAAATTTGAAAACTTGGAAAACTCAGCAGGGACCACAGGACTGGAAAAGGTGTTTTCATTCCAATCCCAAAGAAGGGCAATGCCAAAGAATGCTCAAACTACTGGACAATTGCACTCATTTCACATGTCAGCAAAGTAATGCTGAAAATTATCCAAGCTAAATTTCAACATCCAGATGTTCAAGCTGGATTTGGAAAAGGCAGGGGAACCAGAGATCAAATTGCCAACATCTGTTGGATCACAGAAGAAGCAAGATGATTCCACAAAAACACCTACTTCTGCTTCATTGACTATGCTAAAGCCTTTGACTGTGTGGATCACAACAAACTGTGGAATATTAGTAAAGAGGTGGGAACACCAGATCACCTTACCTGCCTCCTGCAAAACATGTATGCAGGTCAAGAAGCAACAGTTAGAACTGGACATGGTAAACTGACTGGTTCAAAATTTGGGAAGGAGTACCTCAAGGCTGTATATTGTCACTCTGCTTATTTAACTTATATGCAGAGTACATCATGTGAAATGCCAGGCTGGAAATCAGTCCTGAATATTCATTGGAAGGACTGTGTTGAAGCTGAAACTCCAATACTTTGGCCACATGACACCAAGAACTGACTCATTAGAAAAGACCCTGATGCTGGGAAAGACAAAGGCAGGAGGAGAAGGGGGTGACAGAGGATGAGATGGTTGGATGACATTACTGAATCAATGGTCATGAGGTTGAGCAAGCTCTGGGAGATGGTGAAGGACAGGGAAGCCTGGCATGCTGCCATCCATGGTGTCACATCAGGTAGCCAAAAGAAGTACTTCAGGTTCATCATCAGTCCTTCCTGATGCTGAATATTCCTGAATGCATATTCAGGACTGATTTCCTTTAGGACTGACTGGTTTTATCTCCTTGCAGTCAAAGGGATTCTCAAAAACTTTAGCCAACACCACAGTTCAAAAGTATCAATTTTCAGCTCTCGGCCTTCTTTATGGTCCAACTCTCACATCCATACATGACTACTGGAAAAAAACATAGCTTTGACTAGACAGACCTTTGTTGGCAAAGTAATGCCTCTGCTTTTTAATATGTGTCTAGGTTGGTCATAGGACTTCCCTGGTGGCTCAGACGGTAAAGCATCTGCCTACAATGTGGGAGACCCGGGTTCAATCCCTGGGTTGGGAAGATCTCTTGGAGAAGGAAATGGTAACCCACTCCAGTATTCTTGTCTGGAAAATCCCATGGATGGAGAAGCCTGGTGGGCTACAGGCCATGGGGTCACAAAGAGTCGGACACGACTCAGCGATTTCACTTCACTTTACTTCACTTATAGGTTGGTCATAGGTTTTCTTCCAAGGAGTAAGCGTCTTTTAATTTCATGGCTGCAGTCACCATCTGCAGTGATTTTGGAGCCCAAGATAATAAAGTCTGTTGTTGTTTCCATTGTATCCCCATTTATTTGCCATGTGATGAGAGTGTTGGGAGCAGATGCCATGATCTTCGTTTTTTGAATGTTGTTTTAAGCCAGCCTTTTCACTCTTCTCTTTCACTTTCATAAAGAGGCTCTTTAGTTCCTCTATGCTTTCTGCCATTAGGGGGGTGTCATTTACACATCTGAGGTTATTGATATTTCTCCTGGCAATTGTGATTCCAGCTCATGATTCATCCAGCCTGGCATTTTGCATGATGTACTCTGCATATCAGCTAAATAAGCAGGGTGACAATATACAGCCTTGTATATTGCCAATATACTGTCAATATACAGACTGGAATCAGTCTGTTGTTTCATTTCTGGTTGGTTGTTTCTTGACCTGCATACACGTTTCTCAGGAGGCAGGTAAGGTGGTCTGATATTCCCACCTTTTAAGAATTTTCTGCAGTTTGTTGTGATCCACACAGTCAAAAGGTTTAGCATAGTCAATGAAGCAGAAGTAGATGTTTTACTGGAATTCTCTTGCTTTTTCTATGATCCAATGGATATTGGCAATTAAATCCAGCTTGAACATCTGGAAGTTCTCATTTCATGTACTGTTGAAGTCTAGCTTGGAGAATTTTGAGCATTACTTAAAAAACTAGCATGTGAAATGAATGGAATTGTCTGGTAGTTTGTGGACATTGTTTGGCATTGCTCTTCTTTGGGATTGGAATGAAATTTGAAATTTCGCAATCCTGCGGTCACTGCTGAGTTTTCCAAATTTGCTGGCATATTGAGTACAGCACTTTCACAGCATCATCTTTTAGGATTTGAAATAGCTCAGCTGGAATTCCATCACTTCCACTAGTTTTGTTTGCCATGATGCTTCCTAAGGCCCAAGTGGGCCTTCACACTTCACACTCCAGGATATATGGCTCTAGGTGAGTGATCCCACCATCATGGTTATCGAGGTCATTAAGATCTTTTTTGTATAGTTCTTCTGTGTATATTTGCTACCTCTTAATATCTTATGCTTCTGTTAGGTCCATACCATTTCTGTCCTTTATCATGCCCGTTTTTGCATGAAATGTTCTCTTAGTAGCTCTAATTTTCGTGAAGAGATCTCTAGTGTTTCCCATATTATACATTAAAAGATCATATATCATGAGGCAGTGGGACTTATTCCAGAATGCAAGGATGGTTCAACATCTACCAATCAATGTGATACATCACATTAAGAAAATTAAAGATAAAATTCATATGATCATTTCAATATAAAAGTATCTGACAAATTTAAACATCCTTTCATAACAAAATTCTAACACTAGGAATATAAGAAATTACCTCAACATAATTAACACCATATATGACAAGAACTCAGCTAACTCAGTACTTAATGGTGACAAGATAGATGCTTTTCCTTCAAGATTCAGAACAAGATAAAAGTGTTAAGTATTACTACTTCTATTCTACATAATACTAGGAATTTTACTCACAGCAATTAGGCAGGAAAAAATAAATAAAAAGCATGAAAATCAGAAAGGAAGAAGTACAACTGTCACTATTTTTAGATGGCATGATATGATATGTAGAAATCCTAAAGATCCTACAAAAAAGTGTTAGAACTAATAAATGAATTCAGTAAAGTTTCAGGATACTAACACAATCCATATAAAAGTATTGCATTTCTATACTCTAATAAAATCAGAAAGAGAAATTAAGAATACTATCCCATTTACAATTGTATCAAATAGTAAGATATCCAGGAATCAATTTATCCAAGGTGGTAAAAGACCTGTACTCTGAAAACTATAAGACGTCGATTAAGATGTTGAAGAAGACATAAGTAAATGGAAAGTTATTCCACACTCATGAACTGGAAGAATTGATAAGGTGTTAATATGGATGCTCTTCAAATAAATCTACATATTTAATGCAATCCCTGTTTAAATTTAAAGAGTGTTTTCCACAGATACAGAGCAAGCAATGTTTAAAATCTGCATGGGGCCACAGAAATATCCAAATAGCTAAACCAATCTTGAGAAAGAAGAACGAAGCTGAGGGTATTACAGTTCCTGATTTCAAAGTGAATTGCAAACCTTTAGTAATCAAAACAGTGGCATTGGCACAGAAACATACACAAAAATCAATGTAACACATTAGAAAGCCCAGAAATAAACCCGCACATATGGTCTAGTAATTTATGACAAGCTAAGAATATACCATGGAGAAAGAATAGTTTATCTTCAATAAACTGTGCTGGAAAAATGAACAGCCACATGGAAAAGAATTAATCTAGATGACTCTTACAAATACAAAAATTGACTCAAAATGGATTAAAGACTTCAATGTAAAACCTGATGCCATAAAATCCGAGAGGAAAATAACTCCTAGTTATCGGTGATAACTCCTTGACATTAGTCTTGGTGATGATGTCTTGTAATGAAAGCAAAGGCAACAAAAGCAAAAAGAAACAAGTGGGACTACATCAAACTAAAATTCTTAAATTATTTGCAAATCATATGTCTGATAAACTGTTGATCTAAACTATAACAGAACTTCTACAACACAGTATTAAAAATAAACAAATCTGATTAAACAGTGGTCAGAAGATCTGAATGGACTTCTTTTTTAAAAAAGAAATACAAATAGCCAAAAGGTTCATGAAAAAGAATTTAATATCATTAGTCATCAGGAAATGCAAATAAAAACCACAATGAGAAATCACATGACACCTGTTAGCACAGCTAATATCCAAAAGACAAAAAATAACAAATGTTGGTGAGGATGTAGAGAAAAGGAAATTCTTACTCACTGTTGGTAGAAATTTAATTTGGGGCATCCACTACAGAAAACAGTATGAATGTTCCTTAAAAAAAAAAAAAAAACTGCCACGTAATCCAGCATTCTACTTCTGGGTACTGAATTTGAAGAGAAGGAAAAATTGACAAATTGTCTGCATCCCCATGTAAATTGCAGCATTATTTACAATAGCCAAGACACAAAGAAATGTTTGTTTCATCTGTGGCTGAATGGATACATGTGTACACACACACACACAGACCAGAATATTGTTCAACCATAGGAAAAAAGGAAATCTTGCAACTGTGACCACATGGATGGACCAGAGGGAATTATGCTAAGTGAAATAAATCAGAAAAGGAATGATAAATACACTTGATCTCACTTACACATGGAATCTAAAAACCAGCCCCCCCCAAAAGAAAACTAGGCTCATAAATTCAAAGATCAGAATGGTGGTTTTCAGAGGCAGAGGTAAAGAGTAGGTGAAATGTGTGAAGGGTTTAAAATGGTACCAAATTCTAGTTATAAAATAAGTAAGTCATGGGAATGTACTGTACAGCCGAGACTATAGTTAATAGCACTATATTTCTTTTTGAAAGTTGCTAAGAGAATAGATCTTAGAAGTTTTTTCCACAAGAAAAAAAGTGGTAGCTATATTGTGATAGATGTTTATTAGACATTATGGTGATAATTTCACAATATATACAAATATAAAATCACTCATATAATAATATAACCTGAAACTATTAGGGTGTCAATTGTACCTCAATTTATATTGAATAAATAAAAACAAAAGCCAGGCTTCTGATTCAAGATGGCAGAGGAGAATGATGTGCACTCCTCTCCTACTGAGAGAGCACCAAAATTACAACTAGCTCTTGAACAACCATCAACAGGAGGGTGCTGGGACCCACCAAAAGAGGATACTCCATGTTCAAAGACAAAGAAGAAGCTGTAGTGAGATGGTAGGAAGGGCACAATCATGATAAAATGAAATCCCATACCTACTAGGTGGGTGACCCACAAACTGGAGAACAATAATAACAAAGAAGTTCTCCCAATGTTGTGATGGTTCTGAGCTTCTCAGCCTGGATATCAGACAAAGGAACTGGGAATCCCCAGAGAATCTGACCTTGAAGACCAGTGGGATTTGATTACAAGACTTCCATAGGACTGGGAGAAACAGAGACTCTATTCTTGGAGGGCCAAACAAAAATGGTGCCCTGAGACCCAGAGGAAAGGAGCAGTGAGAGGAGATGGAACCCAAAGCTCCTGTAATGTTGGAGGTCTCCTGTGGAGGCATGGGTCAGCAGGGGCTTACCACATGGATGGGGACATTGGCAGCAGCATTCCTGGAAGGCTCCCCTTGGCATAAGCCCTCTTGGAGGTCATCATTAACCTTACTATAGAGCCTGTAGATCCCAGGGGTAGGTCACTTCAGGCCAAGCAACTAACAGAGGAGCAAAACTGCACACATTAGTGGATAATTGGATTAAAGCTTTACTGAACAATGTCTTGCCCACCAGATCAAGGCCCAGTTTTTCCTACCTAGTTCCTTCAATCAAGAAGCTTATACAAGTCTCTTAGCCTCAACCACCAGAGGGCAGACAGAGGAAGCAAGAACCACAGTCCCAGGATGGCTAGAACAAAAATCACATTACAGAAAGTTAATCAGGTTGAAAAAGCAGAGAGTTATGTCCCAGATGAAGGGACAAGATAAAATTCCAGGAAAACAACTACATGAAGTGCACATAGGCAACCTTCCGATAAATGATAATAATAGTGAAGAGGATCTCAGAAATGGAGATCTCAAAATGGAGAAGATGCAAGAAATGTTTATCAAAGACCTTGAAGAATTAAAGAACAAACAAACAGAGATGCACAATACATTTGAAGGAATCAATAGCAAAATAACTGAGGCAGAACCTGGAGGACAGAATGGTGGAAATCTCTGTGGCAGGATAGAATATAGAAAAAAGAATGGAAAAAAATAACAGCCTAAGAGACCTCTGGAACTACATTCTACACACCAACATTCACATTATAGGGGTCTCAGAAGGAGAAGAAAGACAGAAAGAACCTGAAAAAATATTTGAAGAGATAATAGCTGAAAACTTCCCTAACATGGGAAAGGAAATAGTCAACCAAGCCCAGGAAGCACAGAGTCCCAGGCAGGATAAACCCAAGGCGGCACACACCAAGACAAATAATAATCAAACAAAAAAATTAAAGAAAAAATATTAAAAGCAACAAGGGAAAAATGACAAATACCATACAAGGGAACTCCCATCAGGTTATAAGCTGATTTCTTAACAGAAACTCTACACGCCAGAAGGGAATGGCACAATATATGTAAAGAGATGAAAGGGAAGAACCTATAACAGGAGTACTTTACCCAGCAAGATTCTCATTCAGATTTAATAAAGAAATCAAAAGCTTTCCAGATAAGCAAAAGTTAAGAGAATTCAGCACCACCAAACCAGTTTAACAACAAATACTAAAGGAACTTCTCTAGGTAGAAAACACAAAAAGAGGATAAGACCTACAGAAAGTAAACCCCAAACAATTAAGAAAATGGTAATAAGATCATATATATTGATAATTACCTTAAATGCAAATGGATTAAATGCACCAACCAAAAGACATAGACTGGTTGGGCAGATGAAAATATGTGCATGTATGCACTTCCACTTACCACATCACTCTGTTTGACCCTTCAAATTGTATGTAATTACTTTATATGGATTTTCCAAGATTAATGTATGGATGTGAGAGCTGGACAATAAAAAAGGCTGAAAGCCGAAGAATTGATGCCCTCAAACTGTGGTGCTAGAGAAGACTCTTGAGAGTTCCTTGGATAGCAAGGATATCAAACCATCAATCCTAAAGGAAATCAGTCCTGAAAAATCACTGGAAGGACTGACGATGAAGCTGAAGCTTCAATACTTTGGCCACCTGATGCAAAGAACTGATTTATTGGAAAAGACTCTGATGCTGGGAAAGATTGAAGGTAGGAGGAGAAGGGGATGACAGAGGATGAGATGGTTGGATGGCATCATTGACTCAATGGACATGAGTTTGAGCAAACTCCAGGAAATGGTGAGAGGCAGGGAGGCCTGGCATGCTGCAGTCCATTGGTTTGCAAAGAGTCCAGCATAACTGAGTGACTGAACAATAAACAAGTTTATGTTATAGGGTTAATCATGTTCCCATTATGGTTTGCAATTGTAATTATCTTGTATTTTTTTGTCTGGCTATTGACTGTGAAAACTGATAAAGAAATTTTACTACTGTGATTATATAACTATTACTCACTTAGTACTTTTGTATCATGATTGGTCAACAGAAAACTAATAGAATTCTATATCACCGAGACTACAGTTTAATAGAAAAGCCTGTGATCAGTTTTTAAAATCCAGATGCATATCAGAATTTATCTTGGAATTTTTTGAAAAATACAAATGCCCAAGTATTGCCTTTTTTTTCTCTAAAACTCCAGATATGTTTCTAATGAGCAGCCATGTTTAGAAACAGCTGGACTATATGATGATCTTTTATCTAGTTCATTTCACTTTTTCTATTTCATATTCAGTGCTCCCATTTCATTTATGTTTTTCAATTTCTCCATTTCTTTTTTGATATTCTTTCTCAAGCCTTTATCAAGTATTTGTAAACTTTTATTTATAAATACATAAATAGTATACATATACACAAATAGCATACATATAGCCTAGGATTAGTTAGTTCAGCAACTCAGTCGTGTCCGACTCTTTGCAACCCTAGGAACAGCAGCATGCCAGGCCTCCCTGTCCATCACCAACTCCCGGAGTCCACCCAAACAGACTAGTATGCATATGCATAAATAGTAAGAATCACTACATGGCGCTAGTGGTAAAGAACCCGCTTGCCAATGCAGGAGAGGTTAAGAGAGAGATCTAGGTTCATTCTCTGCGTCTTGAAGATAACCTGGAGCAGGAAATGGCAACCCACTGCAGTATTCTTACCTAGAGAAGCCCATGGCCACAGAAGCCTGGTAGGCCGCAGTCCACAGATTGGCAAAGAATTGGACACAACTGAAGCAACTTAGGACACTTGCATATAAATAGCATGTATAACATGCATATTTTAGAAAACTTATGAATTTTTCCTAAGTAAAAAGTTTATGATAGTTTGAGTCCACTTGTTTGACTTTGTATGAATAGAATGCTAGTTTTCCAATTTAAAAAAATAGATATAAAATAAGGAACAAAGGTATGCTGTCTAGTACAGGGAACTGTAGGCAATACCTTGTAATGACTTACAATGGAAAATAATCTGAAAAATAATATATGTGTCTATATAACTGAATCACCTTGCTGTGTACCTGAAACACTGTAAGTCAACTATACTTCAATAAAATATATATATTAAGAAAAAAATCCAGTGAAAAACCATATAAATAATAAATGGTAGGTATTATTATTCTCTAAATTTTCTGATTCTTCTGACAGCAATTAGACTCTAACATCTCTATAAACCCTAATTTACTATGTTTCTATATTCTGATAAAATAAATCTTTCATAAGCATTAATGAATAACATATCAGCATGCCAATATGAAAACATAAATATAACAAAAGAAAAATGAAAGGAAAAGATAGTTATGTATTTAACACCAAAATTATGTGCCTGTATATTTTTCTAGAGGAAATGAGATTTATATGGAATTGATTTAGTAAGAGCTGCACATGGAAGAATTTTGTATGGCATTTTGAAGGGAAGGTAGAGGTATGAATTTGCAGAAGAGAGAGACAAAAATGGGTTTTATTGGGCTTGTAGGCAAGTAAAATACATTTTGTTGGGTAGATAAACAACTTGAGCTGGAACTTATAATTATACACTGGAGTACTATAAGTATATATATTTATTTAACATGTAACATATGATTGAAATGCTATGTGCATTTATTATGTGCAATTATGTGTTCATAATTTTTTAAAATTATTTTTTATCCCTACTGATGGATTCTTTCCTAGTTAATACAATCTGTTTAAGAGCTAATTTTCTGTTTCTAGGAAACAAACCAAGAAATTCCAACTGTAAATAAATGTAGAATTATAGCTGTCTTTGTTTAAAGTTGAAGCTGAAATTAGCTTTTCAGCCCTTCTGATTTTCATTTGCTTTTCACTATGCTTTTGGGGGGCAGGCATCCATGCATTCAAATTACAAGAGTTATCAACAATTTGAGGAGAGTTTATTTGCCAATTTTAGGCCTTCGTTCCCTGAACTACCTGCCTCTCTAAGCATTTTCCTCCTAAATTTCCATCCTTCTAGCAGCCCAAAATTCTTTCCTCTGATGCATCAAGTCAAAAAGTCTAGAGTTTTCTGCTTAAGTTTAGCTGACCAATTCACAGGGACAGAAGACTGTGCCCTCAAAACCATTTAAATATACCTGTTGCCTCTTTTGCTTCCTTATCTCAAAGTTCAAATCAATTCCCATTTCTCCCAGGCTTTTCCTTCAAGTAGTTGAGTTTTAAAGTACTTTATTTGGAGTTTACAGTTGTTATCAGAGAGCAGTTTAGTCTGATATATGCTATTCTTTTACCAGAACTTGAAATGACTTTTAATGCTGAAGATACAGAGTTGCCTTCTGGATTCTATTTTTGCTAATGAGCAATACACTTCAGTCTATCATTTTTATAGGTAAGTTCTGACTGATTTTAGTTGCTCTCCTTATCATTGGTTTTCTTCAACTTCCCTATGGTGTGTGTAGCGTTAAGGGGTGTGTGTGTGTGTGTGTGTGTGGTGTCAGAGGAGGCCAAGGAGAGAGAGAGGTGACTTGGTTTACTGCTTCAATCTCAGGACCCATTTCTTAATTTTGCAACGTTATTAATTTATCTGTTCTAAATATTATCTCTCCTAATTTTCACCATTAATTATTTTTGGATTGAATTTCTGGCAATAGCCTTATTAACACGTTTTGAAACTTCCACCTTCCTTCTCTCAATGGTCTATTTCCATTATACTAGGTTAGAATTATCCTATAACATAAATCAGTTCTCATATTTCAGTCCTTTGCTTATCAAGAACCACACTGTCTGCATAAATGACTGAATCCCTTTATAATTCTTACAATTCCTTACAATATATGATATCTAACCCCATCTCTTAGTCCTGTTTCTCACAGTAGCTCAATCCTAACTCCTTGTTTTTTGTTGAACATACTATATATGCTAGCACAGAGCATGTGCTCTAGTTCTTTCTGCCTGGGTGCAACTCGAATACCTATCCATTTGACTAAATCCTTTAGTCCTTTCAATATTTCTTTTTTCCAAATTTTCTCTTCTCAATGAGTCCTTTCCTGAACACCCTACTTGGAACAATAATTCACTCCCACTTGCACATCTGGTTAGGATGTAAACTTCACAAGGATAAGGCTATGTCTATTTTGTTCGCAGACGTATCCCAAGTGCTTTGGATGAAGGCTGGCATATAGAATAAAAATATTTTTTTAATGAATTAATGTGTGATAATTCTCATCAGTATATCCACCATATTGCTCTACTATTCTTTTATCATTTTCACAACTATTTTGCATCCTGGGTGATTTCCAAAACTATATTCTGATGGTCTAATTCTCTCTTCCCCTGAATCTGTCTGTTGCTTATATTACCTAAAGTAAAATACCCAAAATATGTATGACTATTTTTACAGCAAGATTTCATTTTGGGTTTTTTTCTTCACATTTTACTGTCTTTGATTTCTGGGTCTGATATTTCTTCTTGTGGATATTAAACATACTTTTAAAAGTTATCTTTCAAACTATTATGTTTAATTCTTGGTGTGAGAATTATCCTTTTTTTTCCCCCTAAAGTGTTTCTTCTTAATAGTGGTATTCTCCATTGAAAGTGAAAATGAAGTTGCTCAGTTGTGTCCGACTTTTTGCGACCCCATGGACTGTAGCCGACCAGGCTCCTCCATCCATGGGATTTTCCAGGCAAGAGTACTGGAGTGGGTTGCCATTTCATTCTCCAGAGGATCTTCCCAACCCAGGGATCGAATTTGGGTCTTCCACATTGTAAGCAGAGGCTTTACCATCTGAGCCACCAGGGAAGTCCCCATTATAGATTTGTAATTTTTTACTGTAAACTTCTTCAAATGGAGTTATTTTCGATGGAATCACTACGGTTTCTGTGTTCTTGTGGCATTTCTTGTGGCATTTTAACCACTCCTATATGACTGTGTTTATTTACTACTGCCAGGATTCTGCGTATTTCCTTCTTCGTGGAACTAGTTCTAAATGATTTCATTTGCTTGGAATAACTGAAAAATACCTACTAGCTTGAAAGAAGTGTAAGGGCTTCAATTATGTGAAGCAACGGAAAGAGGAAAGATTCTCTTCTTTAAAATTCTCTCTCTTATCCTGAGGGTATCAAGTCTCACTAGCTTACCATAACTTGATAGGTTCAGTCTACTCAATTTTCTCTGTCTACCTAATTATATCCCTACCTGATACTTGATAATTCCTGTTTCTTGGTTGTACATTCAGCTATGTTACTTTTTAAAATACACTCTATTTTGTTAAATATCCATATGCATTCTAAGCTTGAGGACTTTTGTTATCACATGCATGTAAAAGTCTTTTTAGTAAGTCACCTGTTTAGCTACATGTAAGTTGAAGCCTAGTAGCTCAGATTGGTAAAGCATCCACCTGCAATGCAAGAGACCTGGGTTCAATCCCTGGGTCGGAAATACTCCCTGGAGAAGGAAATGGCAACCCACTCCAGTATTCTTGCTTGAAGAATCCCATGGACAGAAGAGCCTGGTGGGCTACAATCCATGGTGTCCAAAGAGTCGGACACGACTGAGCGACTAACACACACATACACACAAGTTGTAGCCTAACTACATCCCTTGGCGCAATATGTTGGAATCACACTAAACTTCTCATTTTCGAAACATTATGAATATTCTTTCCTTTATGATTATGCATGCACTTTACTCTTCTTCCACTTGCTTTCTTTAATTATCTTTCTTAAACTCTTTCTGGAAAACTCATATGTATCAATAAACATCAAATGAAAATCTCCTCTGTGTTGGCATCAGTGAATCTCCCAAGTACAATTAAATGCTCTATATCTAGCATTTGTATGTGTGATTTCTGTATTAGATTGCCTATACTCAAAGAGTGGGAGAAAAGTGTTATACTTTGCTCTAAAAGTTACTCAATAAATAATAAATTAAAATAATAAAAATATAATTTAAAAATATAAATCAAAGTTTAACTATTATAGAGTATAATGAAGTTCTAAGAAAGAAGGTTCTCTGCTATGTTTAGTATGTTATGGCTATTGCTTGCCTTTCTCTTTATAGAGATTTTAAGTATGAATGGATAACTAATGAGAACCTACTGTATACAGAGGGAATTCTACTCATTGCTCTGTGGTGACCTAAATGGGAAGGAAATACAAAAAAGAGGGGATATATGTATCCATATGGCTGATTCACTTTGCTATACAGCAGAAACTGACACAGCAGCGTGAAACAATTATACCATAATTTAAAAAATATTTGTAACAATAAGTATGAATTTACTCTTATATGAACTCCAACATGAAATGAAGGATAGATTGTTATACTTCTCCAAAACTATAGAAAAGAGATAGCTACTGGCTACCTCTATACTTGCCATATACTGTACAAATATATTAAATAGAATCACAACTGTCATTGTATCCTCTGTTTCTTATAATTCCGTTTTAGTAAAATTAAGTAGATGCTTAAAAAAAACCCAACAATCTTAAATTTAGGTGCAATTTAAATTCATAGAATTAGGACAGATTACCCTCAAATATAGAGACATGGTAAGTAGATAACTAGCATCAATAATAGGAAAAATCAAGCTCTTTTTATTTTAAATACAAAGATACTGGCTACCTTCTCCAGCGATAAATTTGTTTCATGGGGAAATTTAACTTCACCTTAAATGGATCTCTTGCTCTAGATGAATAATGAAATACTGTCTAGGTACAACATGTTTCAAGAAGTATTCCTAGGCAACCAATGTAAGTATATATTTCATTTCACATAGTAAACTCAGAGTTTAAAGGGAAGACTTTTGATTAGGTTAGACATATCTCAATGCATAATATCATACACATAATAAAGACTGACATGTAGACTAATGATGATGAAAAAGGGTTATATCTACTGTGCACCCAAGCATTTCCATAGAGTAGCATCAACTTAAATATCTACATGTGGACATTTTAATTTGTCAGTTTATGAAAAATCACTAGTATTGAATTTCTTATCAGTTAAAAGCCATCTTAGTCAAATATCTATATGTTATGTTTACCATATATTGTTAAATTGCTATATATATGTATATGCTTGTAACTATATGTATACAAATAAATTATGCACACATACATACACAGAGTAAAATCAGTAACTCAGTTGAAGGAAGGTGGAGAAGCAAATGTGGCTATCTCCTCCCCACTTCCAAACAGATTCTCAGGCTTATAAGTGTGAGAAAGTGAGATGTTAGACTGTCTTTAAGATCATGGGGGCGTGTGCATGGGGCTTCTTCCTGAGAAAACACATATTATTCTCAGGCATATATGGAATATTCTCTAGGAAAACTGTATGTTAGGTCACAAGTCTTAATAAATTTAAGATTAAAATCATATCAAGCATCTTTTCTAACCAAATGGCATAAAACTAGAAATCAAACTTTATCAAACTCTTGCAAATAGCAGAAGAGGAAGAAACACTTCCAAATGCATTTTAAGAGGTCAAAACAAAATCAGACATGTATACCATAAGAAAATTACAAGCCAATATCCATGATGAACAGAGATGCAAAAATCCTCAGTAAACATTATCAAACTGAATTCAGCAATACATTAAAAGGATCATACACAATGATCCAGTGGGATTTTCTCCAGAGATACAAGGATGGTTTGACATCCACCAATCATTCAATGTGATACACCACATTAACAAAATTAAAGATAAAAATCCTATGATCATCTCAATAGGTGCAGAAAAAGCATCTGACAAAATTGAACATCCTTTTATCATAAAAATTCTCAACAAACTAGGAATAAAAGAAACTGCTTCAATGTAATTAATGTCACATTATGACGAGCACACAGATACTTAGTGATGACAAGCTAAAAGCTTTTCTAAGATCAGGAACAAAATAAGGGTGCCCACTATCCCCACTTATATTATGCATAGTATTAGAAATCCTACTTAGGGCAATTAAGCAAGAAAAATAATAAAAAGCATGAAAATCAGAAAGGAAGGATTACAACTGTCACTATAGCAGATGCCACAATATATAGAAAACTCTAAAGACGAAGAAAAAACTGTTTAATAAATTTCAGTAGTTGCTAGATACAAAAGCAATATAAGAATGTGTTGCATTTTACACGTTAATATCTAATTATCAAAAAGAGAAATTAAGGAAACTATCCCATATATAAATGTGTCCAGAAGAGTAGTACACTTAGGAATGAATTTCACCAAGATGGTGAAAGACCTGTACTCTGAAAACTATAATACACTGATGAAAAAAATCAAAGAAGTCTTAAATAAATTGAAAGCTATCCCAAGCTCATGCAATGACAGAAATAATATGGTACAAATCTGTGTAATACCCAAACCAGTCTATAGATTCAATGTAGTCCCTGTAAAAATTTAAATGGTATTTTAAAAATACTGAACAATTTTAAAATTTGTATGGAATCACAAACCCCTCAAATATACAAACCAGTCTTGAGGTAGAAGAACGAGCCTGGAGGTATCATACTCCCTGATTTCAAAGTATATTACAAAGTTTTGTGAAGTGAAAGTGAAAGTCACTCAGTCGTGTCCGACTCTTTGCAATCCCATGGACTGTATAGTCCATGGACTTCTCCAGGCTAGAATACTGGAGTGGGTAGCCATTCCCTTCTCCAGGGGATCTTCCCAACCCAGGGATGGAATCCAGGTGTCCAACATTGCAGATGGGTTCTTTACCAGCTGAGCTACCAGGGAAGCCCAAGAATACTGGAGCGGGAGACCTAGCCCTTCTCCAGTGGATCTTCCCAACCCAGGAATTTAGTAATCAAAAAAACAGTATGGTATCCACATTAAAACAGATACATAAGTCAAAGTAAATGAGTAGAGAGAGTCCAGAAATAAAGACACCTGCTTAAGATCAATTAATTTATGAAAAACATCCAATAATACACCAGAAAGAACAATTGCTTCAATAAATTATGCATGAAAAACTAGACAGCTACATGCAAGAGAATGAAACTAGATCATCTATTACACAGTGCCAGATAAAAATAAACTCAAACTGGATTAAAAACTTGATTTAAGACTTGAAGCCATAAAAATCCTAGTAGAAAAAATAGATGGTAAACTCCTTGACATTGGTCTTGGCCAAAGAAAGCCATGAACAAAATGAAAGGCTATCTATGGTAGGGAGAAAATCATATATCTGACAATAGGTTAATGTCTAACATTTATAAGGGACTCATAAAACTCATCAGTAAAAGTAAATGTGATTATAAATGTGCAAAGCATCTGAATAGACATTTTCCCAAAGATGATATACAGATGGCAAACAGATACATAAAAAGGAGGCTCAGCATAACTAATCATCAGGTAGATGTAAATCACAGTGACAATGGAATATCACCTCTCACCTGTTAGGATGGCTATTATCAAAAAGACAAGGAATGTCCAGTGTCAGCAAGGATGGGAAGAAAGGGGGATCCTTATGCACTGTCAGTTGGAATATAAATTATGTAACTATTATGAAAAACAGCATGAAAGCTCCTCAAAAATTAGAGAACTACCACGTGACTCAGCAAATCTACTTCTGGTCATTTATTCTAAGAATATAAAACACTAACTTAGAAGGTGCTCTCCTCCATGCTTAATGCAGAGTTATTTACAATAGCCAAGATATGGAAGCAAGCTAAATGTCCATCCATGAATGAAGGGATAACAAGAATGCACATATATACAAAGGAGTGTTATCCTGCCATAAAAATTTAATGAAACCTTTCCATTTCTGACCAGATGGATAGATTTTGAGTCATGCTAAGTGAAGTAAGGAAGACAGAGAAATCTTCCTTAGACATGAAATCTAAAAATAAATCAATGATAAGCACAAAGATACAGAGAACAAATTGGTTGTTGCCTGAGGTGGGAGGATTGGGGTGTGTTGGGACAAAGTGGGTGAAGATGGTCAAAGGTATGAACTTCCAGTCATAAAGTAAATATGCCATTTGGATGTAATATACAGCATGATGACCAAAGTAAACAATACTGTATTGGATATTTGAAAGTTGCTAAGAGAGTAGATCTTAAAAGTTCTTATCACAAGGAAAAACTATGTAACTATGTAGGGTGAAGGATGTCAACTAGATTTGTGATTAGACTAGTTTAAAAACATATATATATATATGTTCAGTTCAGTTGCTCATCAAGTTCAGCTCTTTGTGATCCCAGGGACTGTAGCACACCAGGCTTCCCTGTCCATCACCAACTCCTGGAGCTTACTCAAACTCATGTCCATCGAGTTGGTAATGCCATCCAACTATGTCATGCTCTATTGTCTCCTTCTATTAGCCACCTTCTATCATTCCCAGCATCAGGGTCTTTTCCAATGAGTCAGTTCTTTGCATCAGGTGGCCAAAGTATTGAAGTTTCAGCATCAGTTCTTCCAATGAATATTCAGAGTTGATTTCCTTTAGGATTAACTGGTTGGATCTCCTTGCAGTCCAAGGGACTCTGAAGGTCTCCAACACCACAGTTCAAAAGCATCAATTCTTGAGCACTCAGCTTTCTTTGGGCTTCTCTGGTGGCTCAGATGGCAAAGCATCTGCCTGCAATGTGGGAGGCCTGGGTTCGATCCCTGGGTTCAGAAGATCCCCTGGAGAAGGAAATGGCAACTGACTCCAGTATTCTTGCCTGGAAAATTCCATGGATGGAGGAGCCTGGTAGGCTACAGTACATGGAGTTGCAGAGAGTCGGACACGACTGAGCAACTTCACATTCACTTTCAGCTTTCTTTATATTCCAACTCTCACATCCATACATGAATAGTGGAAAACCATAGATTTAACTAGTGGACTTTTGTTGGCAAAGCAATGTCTCTGCTTTTTATATGCTGTCTAGACTGGTCATAGCTTTTCTTTCAAGGAGCAAGCGTCTTTTAATTCCATGGCTGCAGTCACCATCTGCAGTGATTTTGGAGCCCCCCAAAATAAAGTCTGTCACTGTTTCCATTGTTTCCCCATCTATTTGCCATGAAGTGATGGGCCAGAGCCATGATCTTAGTATTCTGAATGTTGAGTTTTAAGCCAACTTTTTCACTCTCCTCTTTTACTTATATCAAGAGGCTCTTCAGTTCTTCTTCACTTTCTGCCATAAGGGTGGTATCATCTGCGAATCTGAGGTTATTGCTATTTCTCCCTGCAAACTTGATTCCAGTTTGTGCTTGATCCAACCTAGTGTTTCTCATGATGTACTCTGCACATAAGTTAAATAAGCACTATGACAATATACAGCCTTGACGTACTCCTTTCCAATTTGGAACCAGTCTGTTGTTCCATGTCTGGTTCTAACTGTTGCTTCTTGACCTGCATACAGATTTCTCAGGAGGCAGGTCAACTAGTCTGGTATTCCCATCTCTTTAAGAATTTTCCAAAGTTTGTTGTTATCCACACAGTCAAAGGCTTTGGCATAGTCAATAAAGCAGAAGTAGATGTTTTTCTGGAACTCTCTTGCTTTTCTGATGATCCAACGGATGTTGGCAATTTGATCTCTGACTCCACTCCCTTTTCTAAATCCAGCTGGAACATCTGGAAGTTCATGGTTCACATACTGCTGAAGCCTGGCTTGGAAAATTTTGAGTATTACTTTACTAGCATGTGAGATGAGTGTAATTGTGCGGTAGTTTGAACATTTGTTGGCATTGCCTTTCTTTGGGATTGGAATGAAAACTGACCTTTTCCAGTCCTTTGGCCACTGCTGAGTTTTCTAAACTTGCTGGCTTATTTAGTGCAGCACATTCACAGCATCATCTTTTAGGATTTGAAATAGTTTAACTGAAATTCCATCACCTCCACTAGCTTTGTTCATAGTGATGCTTCCTAAGGCCCACATGACTTTGCATTTCAGGATGTCTGGCTCTAGGTGAGTGATCACATCATCATGGTTACCTGGGTCATGAAGATCCTTTCCGTATAGTTCTTCTGTGTATTCTTGCCACCTCTTCTTAATATCTTCTGCTTCTGTTAGGTCCCTACGATTCTGTCCTTTATTGTGCCCATCTTTGCATGAAATGTTCTCTCGGTATCTCTAATTTTCTTGAAGAGATCTCTAGTCTTCCCATTCTATTGTTTTCCTCTATTTGTTTGCATTGATCACTGAGGAAGGCTTTCTTATCTCTCCTTGCTATTCTTTGGAACTCTGCATTCAAATGGGTATATCTTTCCTTTTCTCCTTTGCCTTTATTTATTTATTTTTTAATTTTAAGCATATATTTAATTTGTTTTGCTTTTAGCTTCTCCTCTTTTCTCAGCAATTTGTTTGCCTCCTTCAACAACTGTTTTGCCTTTTTGCATTTCTTTTTCTTGGGGATAGTCTTGATCACTGCCTCTTGTACAATATTACAAGCCTCCATCCATAGTTCTTCAGGCATTCTGTCTATAAGATCTAATCTCTTGAATCTATTTGTCACTTCCACTGTAAAATTGTAAGGAATTTGATTTAGGTCATACCTGAATGGTCTAATGGTTTCCCCCACTTTCTTCAATTTAAGTCTGAATTTGGCAATAAGGAGTTCATGATCTGAGGCATAGTCAGCTCCCAGTCTTGTTTTTGCTGACTGTATAGAGCATCTCCATCTTTGGCTGCAAAGAATATAATCACTCTGATTTTGATATTGACCATCTGGTGATGTCCATATGTAGAGTCTTCTCTCGTGTCGTTGGAAGAGGGTGTTTGCTATGACCAGTGCGTTCTCTTGGCAAAACTCTGTTAGCCTTTGACCTGCTTCATTTTGTACTCCAAGGCCAAATTTGCCTGTTACCTCAGGTATCTCTTGACTTCCTACTTTTGCATTCCAGTCCCCTATAATGAAAAGGACATATCTTTTGGGTTTTAGTTCTCAAAAGTCTTGTAGCTCTTCATATATATATATATATATACACATACACACACACACATATATATATATGTATATATACACACATACTGAATCATGTTATACTAATATATGTCAATTATATCTCAATGAAAATGATAATAATTATTATTTAATATATCTATGACTCTGGATGGATTTAGTTTTAATTGTTTGTTTAATTGTTTGTTTTCTATTTGGCCCCTTGTTTTTTTAATCCTTTATTTTGTTGATGTTTTAAAAAAATCTACCTTTGCTAATTATGTCTATTTGTTTCGTATTGCATTGATTTCTACTCTTTATTGTTTTCTTCCTCCTAATTACTTTGGGCTTGCTTTAATATTTTTCTACCAGCTTAAAATAACTTTTGTATTTGAATAACTTTTCTTTTTTAATATAAGTGAAAAATATATATGGTTATTGAGCATAGTCATTATAGTTCCTTCAAAGTACTTGTCTGGATCATCTCAGATCTGGCCCTTATCGACTGCTGTTTTCCTTGAAAATCAGTCTTATCATTCTGGTTTTATATACAAAGTATTTTTGAACTGTACTGTTTATATCTTGAATGTCTTCTTTGGATACTCTGGCTTCCTACTCCTTCAAAGAGTTTAGACATTTTAGTTGTAGTAGGTTATTAACTTTCTGTTTTGGAACAAGCACTTTTTAAGATTGACATTTAATTTATAATAAATTAAAATAAATAAAAAAAATCAGGTGTACATCTTGTGATTCAATATTTTTATAGGTTATACTCCATCAAAAGTTATTACAAGATAAAGGCTATAATTCCCTGGGATATACATTATATCCTTGTCACTTATCTACTTTATACATAGTAGTTTGTATCTCTTAATCCCATTCCCTTATTTTGCCCCTCCCTTCTTCTCTCTGTAACCACTAGTTTGTTTTCTATCTCTGTGAGTCTGTTTCTGTCCTGCTATATACAGCAATTAACTTTCTTAAATTCGCTTTGCAGCCTCTGTCTTTTCTGTGATAGGCAGCAGTTCAAAGATCAATTTTGTCATTTTTGCCTTGGGTCAAGCCAATTTGAGACTGCTTCAACACTGCATGATTTTCAGCTCAGTTAGAGTTGAAGAATTTATACACAGAATTTGGTGCTCTTCTTCCCTTGATCTCTATTTTTTCAGGTCACTCCTTTTTTTTTTTTTTTCTTTCCAGCTATTCTGGTTGCCCTGATCTTTGTACTCTAGATTTGTAGCTCCAAAGCATATAACATATACTAGCTGAATTTTAGCACACTGGGCCATGCTGCAATAGTTGTTCACCCCTGAGGAAAAAGGCCAGACTTGGGAACCACCATGTAATAGATCCTTTTCCAAAAATTTGACTGCTCTCCAAATCTACCAGATTTTTCTAAGATTCTATGAAGTTTTGTTTTATATTATTTTCAGAGTTTTAACTTGTTACCTTCTAGATAATTTCACTGGTAAGAGTTTACTACATGATACTAGAAGCCATAATCTGGGAGCATTTGCTTAAAACTCTTTTTTCTTTTTTTTTTTAAGGAATGTGGCATTTTCCCACATAAATTACATAGGAAATAGTAATATTTATACATCTAATACAAATTTATTAACTTTTCATATCTATTGTAAGGTTAACTGTATACTGATTTTTTTTTCCAAAGTGGCAATAAGAAATATTAAAGCAGTGCAACCTGGAAAGATGAAGGGTTTGCTAATTCATTTGCTATTGGAATGAATATAATTATGATCTCTGTGTTATCTATATTTCTTTGGAGCAATGTTGAAATTCTCATTTTTCCACAGTAGCTTAAATAGCAATCTTTAAGATGAAGATCACAAACATACTGCATTTTGACAGTCTATTATTTACATTACTATAAATCACATATGGAGCTGGTGTGAATACATGTAATAAAATATATAGTAAGGAAATATGCAATGTGATATTAGAAAACATATCTGGTGTATTAACATATTCTTTCATATTTAGACCCTGTAAATATAATTTGGTGATATATTTTAAAGTATCTAAAAGATAGATATAATTTTCAGTAGTCATAGAAAAGTGCATAATTGTTAATAAATATTATTTGATAACAGTTTTATTTTAGTGAACATTTTATCTAATAGTAAATCTTACATTTATATACCATGGATTGAGCTTAAATTTTACAGAGCTAATAATTTTCAGTTTTATGGCAAATTATTCCTTATAATAACTTCATCACAATTTAAGAAAATGAATCGGAGAGGAGCTAAGATGGCAGGGGAATAGGATGGGGAGACCACTTTCTCCCCCACAAATTCATCAAAAGAACATTTGAATGCTGAGCAAACTCCACAAAACAACTTCTGATCGCTAGCAGAGGACATCAGGCACCCAGAAAAGCAGCCCATTGTCTTCAAAAGGAGGTAGGACAAAATATAAAAGATAAAAAGAGAGACAAAAGAGTTAGGGATGGAGATCCATCTTGGGAAGGGAGTCTTAATAAGGAAGTTTCCAAGCACCAGGAAACCCTCTCACCGGCTGGTCTGGGGGATGTTTTCGAATCTCAGAGGGCAACCTAACTGGAAGGAAAAATAAATAAAACCCACAGATTACAAGCCTAAAAGCAACTCCCAGCAGAAAAGTACCCCAGACACTCACATCCGGCACCAACAAGTGGGGGCTGAACGGAGAGGAGTGGGGGGGGGGGGGCATTACTTAGGCTAAGGACTGGACCTGAATGCCCTGAGGGCAATCGGAGGGAGCTAACATGAGATAGCAACTTAAACTGTGGGATAGTGTGAGAGAAAATTAACCTGTGAAAAGCCCTAACCTAAGGCACAGCCGGCCCACTCACAGAACAAAGGACTGAGCAATACCAGAAAAGAGTTAGCTGGCTGCAGACTGGCCCATCCCCTGCTGGAAGCAGGGGGGGGGGCAGGCCCCAGACAGAGCCGGAAAGGGGCACACTTGGCCCCAGAAATGGCATCCCCTTCCAAACTGCAAACAGGCTTCCAGTTTCTAACCAAAGACCTCTGGAGATTCTGGATGGTTGACATCTGCTGGGAGGGTCTCAGCCAGAGATCAGCTCCCCAGAAGAGACACAAGGCGCACTGGACCGGCGCACCTGGAAACTGAGGCAGGGTCGGGGAGAGGAGAAGTTGCCTTGCACCTGGGGAGAGTGTGCTCATCAAGCTCCTGGTTCCCTGAGCTGCTTGGACCAGGGAAGGCACAAAACGCAGGCCCAACAGAGTCTGCGCCTTTGTGGAGTACCCGAGAACCTGAACCTGAGTGGCTTAAGCCTGAGAAGTGCATGCAACTCAGGGCCCACTCCCTGCAGAGCAACCTGGAGCTTGAGCAGTATAGACGGGGTAAGCACACATGCCATGAGTGGGGGCAAACCCAGTGAAGAAATGAAGAACCCCAGGGTTAGTAGAAGGAAAGAAATCTTAACAATTAGGGCAGAAAAAAATGCAAAAGAAACAAAGAGACCATAGCAAAATCAACAAAGCTAAAAGCTGGCTTTTTGAAAAGATAAATAAAATTGACAAGCTGTTAGCCAGACTCATCAAGAAACAAAGGGAGAAGAACCAAATCAACAAAATTAGAAATGAAAATGGAAAGATCACAAGAGATAACACTGAAATACAAGGATCATAAGAGACTACTACCAGCAGCTCTATGCCAATAAAATGGACAACTTGGAAGAAATGGACAAATTCTTAGAAAAGTATAACTTTCCAAAACTGAATCAGGAAGAAATAGAAGATCTTAACAGACCCATCACAAGCATGTAAATCAAAACTGTAATTAGAAATCTTCCAGCAAACAAAAGCCCAGGACCAGATGGCTTCACAGCTGAATTCTACCAAAAATTTAGAGAAGAGCTAACACCCATCTTACTCAAACTCCTCCAGAAAATTGCAGAAGAAGGTAAACTTCCAAACTCATTCTATGAGGCCACCATCACACTAATTCCAAAACCAGACAAAGATGCCACACAAAAAAGAAAACTACAGGCCAAGATCACTGATGAACATAGATGCAAAAATCCTTAATGAAATCCCAGCAAACAGAATCCAACAACATATTAAAAAGATCATATATCATGACCAAGTAGGCTTTATCCCAGGGATGCAAGGATTCTTTAATATCTGCAAATCACTCAATGTAATACACCACATTAACAAATTGAAAGATAAAAAACATGTGATTATCTCAATAGATGCAGAAAGACTTTGACAAAATTCTACATCCATTTATGATAAAAACTCTCCAGAGAGCAGGAATAGAAGGAACATACCTCAACATAATAAAAGCTATATATGACAAACCCACAGCAAACATTATCCTCAATAGTGAAAAATTTCCCCTCAAGTCAGGAACAAGACAAGGGTGCCCACTCTCACCACTACTAGTCAACATAGTTTTGGAAGTTTTGGCCACAGCAATCAGAGCAGAAAAAGAAATAAAAAGAATCCAGATAGGAAATGAAGAAGTAAAACACTGTTTGCTATCCTCTACATAGAAAACCCTAAAGACTCTACCAGAAAATTACTAGAACTAATCAATGAGTATAGTAAAATTGCAGGATATAAAATTAACACACAGAAATCCCTTGCATTCCTATACACTAACAACGAGAAAACAGAAAGAGAAATTAAGGAAACAATACCATTCACTATTGCAACAACAACAAAAAAAATACTTAGGAGTATATCTACCTAAAGAAACAAAAGACCTATATATAGAAAACTATAAAACACTGGTGAAAGAAATCAAAGAGGACACAAGTAGATGGAGAAATATACCGTGTTCATGGATTGGAAGAATCAATATTGTGAAAATGAGTGTACTATCCAAAGCAATCTATAGATTCAATGCAATCCCTATCAAGCTACCAACAGCATTTTTCACAGATCTAGAACAAATAATTTCACAATTTGTATGGAAATACAAAAACCTCGAATAGCCAAAGCAATCTTGAGAAAGAGGAATGGAACAGGAGGAATCAACCTGCCTGACTTCAGGCTCTACTACAAAGTCACAGTCATCAAGACAGTATGGTACTGGCACAAAGACAGAAATATAGATCAATGGAACAAAATAGAAAGCCCAGAGATAAATCCACACACCTATGGACACCTTATCTTTGACAAAGAAGGCAGGAATATGCAATGGAAGGAAGACAACCTCTTTAACAAGTGGTGCTGGGAAAACTGGTCAACCACTTGTAAAAGAATGAAACTAGAACACTTTCTAACACCATACACAAAAAATAAACTCAAAATGGATTAAAGATCTAAATGTAAGACCAGAAACTACAAAACGACTAAGGAGAACATAGGCAAAACACTCTCCGACATAAATCACAGCAAGATCCTTTATGACCCACCTCCTAGAATATTGGAAATAAAAGCAAAAATAAACAAATGGGACCTAATTAAACTTAAAAGCTTTTGCACAACAATGGAAACTACAAGCAAGGTGAAAAGACAGCCATCAGATTGGGAGAAAATAATAGCAAATGAAGAAACAGACAAAGGATTAATCTCAAAAATATACAAGCAACTCCTGCAGCTCAATTCCAGAAAAATAAACGACCCAATCAAAACATGGGCCAAAGAACTAAACAGACATTTCTCTAAAGAAGACATACAGATGGTTAACAAACATGTGAAAAGATGCTCAACATCACTCATCATCAGAGAAATGCAAATCAAAACCACAATGAGGTACCATTTCATGGCAGTCTGAATGACTGTATTGAAAAGTCTATAAGCAATAAATGCTGGAGAGGGTGTGGAGAAAAGGGAACCCTCTTACACTGTTGGTGGGAATGCAAAATAGTACAGCCACTATGGAGAACAGTGTGGAGATTTCTTAAAAAACTGGAAATAGAACTGCCATATGATCCAGCAATCCCACTCCTGGGCATACACACCGAGGAAACCAGAACTGAAAGAGACACGTGTACCCCAATGTTCATCACAGAACTGTTTATAATAGCCAGGACATGGAAGCAACCTAGATACCCATCAGCAGACGAATGGATAAGAAAGCAATGGTACGTATACACAATGGAATATTACTCAGCCATTAAAAAGAATACATTTGAAACAGTTCTAATGAGGTGGATGAAACTGGAGCCCATTATACAGAGTGAAGTAAGCCAGAAAGATAAACACTAATACAGTATATTAACGCATATATATGGAATTTAGAAAGATGGTAACAATAACCCTGTATGCAAGACAGAAAAAGAGACACAGATGCATAGAACAGACTTTTGGACTCTATGGGAGAAGGCGAGGGCGGGATGATCTGAGAGAATAGCATTGAAACATGTATATTATCAAGTATGAAACAGATCGCAGGTCCAGGTTGGATGTATGAGACAAGTACTCAGGGCTGGTGCACTGGGATGACCCAGAGGGATGGGATGGGAGGGAGGTGGGAGGGAGGATTAGGATGGGGACACATGTAAATCCATGGCTGATTCATGTCAATGTATGGCAAAAACTACTACAATATTGTAATTAGCCTCAAACTAATAAAAATACTTTAAAAAAAAGAAAATGAATCAAGATAAAAAAAGAAGAAATGATAAGCTGTATTTGGGCACAAGGGATTAAACTGAATTATAAAGTTAAGCTATTTTAATGCAAACATTTTCAATAAGCATTTTATCTGTTTTTCTATTTAAGTCTGTTCCAGTGAAGTACAAAATGGCATCTAGGAAGTATCAGATAGCTTAAAACCATTATGTGAGAAAAATAGTCTGTTTACTTTTACTTTAGATTGGTAGTTTTAAATCTTTATTTAAAATGAAAACTTTATTTAAATATTATTTCTAATATTATGAGCATGGGAATAATTTACACAAGATCTCCACAGCAACCATAAGGTTGGGTGAAATGCTGTTACTTTTAATAAGAGCTTTCTAAAGAATAGGAGCCTGCAAAAAGAAGGGTGGACTAACTAGGCTAATTGCATTATTATCTGTTCAGATATTGACTGGGCTTCTCTGATGGCTCAGATGGTTAAGAATACCCCTGCAATGTGGGGCACCTGGGTTTAATGCCTGAGTGGGGAAGATCTGCAGGCATCTCAGGTAGTGCTAGTGGAAAGAAACTGCCTCCCAATGCAGAAGACATAAGAGCCACGTGTGTTCAACCCCTGACTTGGGAAGATCCCCTGGAGAAGGGCATGGTGACCCACTTCAGTATTTTGCCTGGAGAATCCTATGGACAGAGGAATCTGGTGGACTTAAGTCCACAGGGTGGGAAAGAGTTGGACATGATTGAAAAGACAGCACAACACACAGCTGATACATTGACACATGGCTACAGGGCCACTGAGTGCTAAGACCAAGGGTTAAATACTCCATATATAAAATGGCAATGTATTGTTTTAAGACATAATTGGAATGAACTGTACAATTTACTAATTTTCAGGGTTTCCCTGGTGGCTCAGGAGTAAAGAATTTGCCTGCCAATGCAGGAAATACAGGAGACGTGGATTTAATCCCTGGGTTGGGAGCCTGGGTAATTCCATGGACAGAGGAGCCTGGCAGGCTACAGTCCATGGGGCCACAAAGAGTCAGACATGACTGAGGGGCTGAGCAGGTACCCCTGTATTGTACGGTAGAGGAGGCATACAACTTATGCCATCTTTCTTCAAGTGGTGGCTTTAGTTATTTCCCAAATGTGGCTGTTGAATTAAAAACTTTTTTTAATTGCATAAATAAGCCCTTTATTCCACCTTGCCATTTCCCTGCTACTAATGTGAAGAATTTTTCAGTTCCCTAGGAATAGAAATAGAAAAGTCTCAAAACTGGCCTTTTTGTTGTAGTTTCTTGCAGATGAAAAACATTAAACAACTCAGCAATGAAAATAAATTGGTATGGTTGGCCACACATAACATCAGCACAGAGGGGACTAGAGAATACAAATGCCTGGTCAAATTGATATAATAGGAAAGGCTTAATAGGCAGATAAACTTCATCTCCACTATAAGCATGCTTGCTAATTGGAAATGGAGTTTAAGTTGCCTGGAATAAGGTCAGGTTATGTGATCCAAACATTATGGTGTCTAACACTTGGTTAAAAAAAAAAAAAAAATCTGCTTTCTAACATGACAAGAATGATTTGCAGTTAATAATAGAGGGGAAAAGGCCAGTCTTTTCAGATACCCTTGACTTCACCGAGGACAAAAAAGAAATCTCTTCTGCTGCTGTGAGCTGCTTACTTTCTTCCTGGTCATTATTGTTTAGTTATATTTTAGTGATGAAATCTATCATTACTGACTTTATTGACATTAAAGTTGATTTATTTGTGTCTCTGGTGAATAAAAAGAGCATTATGTCTGCATTCATATTGCTGAGTACTTGAGAAAGCAAGTGTAGCTTCAACTTAATTGTCTTTTGCTGGTTCACTTACCCTCTAATCTCAGTTTGAAAACAAAAAGTACCAAATCGAGTGATAACGAACAACTGCTAGCCCTAAAGTGTGTGTTTGCTCATTGTAGTGGTGGTTGTTTGATGCAGATCAAGGAATTTAAGTTCACTTATAATTTTCAAACATTACCACCAGAAAGTCATATTTATTTAAAACAGTATTCTATATTTTAACTTTTTACCAATTGTTCCTTGGATACCAGAAACTGGTAGAAGGTAAATACCAAATGGTGACCAAACATTCCGATTTATAGTCAATGTTGTTTTCCTTCCATGTGCCAAAAAAAAACCCAAAACAAAACAATTTGAGGTTTCTACTTCTATTCTTTGTATAAATAAATAAATACATTAACAAGAAGTTGGTGAATTTTTCACTGTTTAGAATGGAATTGTTAAAATGTCGGTATTTGGTTTATTGGGTAACTGGATATTTTATTTCCTTCTATGATTTTTTTGTGTGGGATCAAAGGAAAGACACTGGGATGACTGATAGCTATCCCAGTCATCCCAGCTCCCTCCCAATTTATTATACCAGCAACTCCTCTATTAAAATATATTCAAATGTAATTTTGTCTTGGCATCTGCTTTTTGATGGACTAGGACCAGCTCATCTACCATCCAACATTGATTTCAAAATTCCTAAGGGAAATCATAAGACTAGAAATGATATTAAAAAAAATATTTAACAACTAGTGCAGTACAGGGATCAGTGAGTTAAAGTGGATGCCAACCAATCAAAATAAACAGTGGCTGTAAAAGATTCTGAAGGCCTAACTGTAAAGAGTGCCTTAAAAAGGAATGCATATAGCTGTGAGTTTTTAGAGTAAAAAGGAGCAGGAAATACTGAACTAGATGATTTCTAGTACTCAAGTCATAGAATTTTATGAGCAATACCAATGTTAGTTTCACATAATATTAATAAATTTCAAGGAAACACTCCTTGACTGTAACTTGACTTTCCATACCTTCATTTTATACTGTGCTTTAAAGGATTTCATGTTTGGTGACTTATCAGCAACTTCCCCATGCACTCAAATCTCTAATATTATATGGGGGGAAACAGAGAAAGAAAGAGACTAAGAATTAATTAGAGAACTAAATCAACTGCTTAACTGACATTAAAATTCCATTCTCTTAAATCTTTATTTAGTTCTCAGAACAAAACTGCCTGAATTATATACATTCTTAATATAACTTCAATTTCTTGATGAAATTTCATTTCTCAGGTCATGAAACCTGAGAATCAAGTATTCACAGTATGCTATAATAATGCAGAGACTATGCTGTGAGATTAGACAACACTCGATTGGCTCTCTTATTTGGTAAATATGTAGCCCACGGCAAATTATGTAGCTTTGCTATGCCTCAGTCTCCCGTCTATAAAATGGGGAAATACTATTACACATTTAGATCTGTTTCAAAGACTAAATGTAGTATTGTATGCAAAATGTAGAGCACAAGGACACATGTGTTTAACTAATGCTAGCTGTCATCATCATCAACATCATCATTGCATTAAGCCATCTACCTGAAATATGACAAAGAATATGAGTCAGTTATCAGAAATCTACAAGTCTGAACAAGAAGCAACATTCTTGCCTGTATCTGAGAAGAATAAGGAGAATAGCTACTTTCAGTCCATAACAGGAAATAAAAGTTTCATTATTTCATTTTTTTCATTATTAAATGAACATTTTTTTTTCTAAAAGTATTCTCCATTTCCAGATAAATGGTATAACAAACTTCTATTAATGATGGTTTAAGCTTAAAAGTTTTCCAAGTGATCTATGTCTGATGAAGAAAGAGTCATTATATTTTTATAATGAACTTTTTTAGGTAATTCAAAAAAACTGGCAAATGTAATAGTTCACAGTAGCCAGAATACTGGAAAATACAATCTTTCTCAAGACAAGGGTTCATAGAAAAATATTTTTATGATGCTGGTACTTTGTAATACTATCACCTATAAATGGTAATTATTATTGAATATCTAGGAGGCATGGGTTTTTAAGGAACAACATAGAAAAGAGACAAATTTGAATGTGGAATATGGTTTTTTTCCTGTACTTGTAAAGGTTAGATCTATTGTCTTTTAGAATACTGCTTCTGCTTTTGTATAATGAGTAGTCTTAATTACTTGACAAGTGCTAACCTATGATCAAAACCCTGTTTAATCTTGAGCCAAACCTAAAAGGTATAATCATCTTCTAGATCTTACCTTTAAACTTAAGGGAAGCTATAGACTGTTCTATTATAGAAGGGTATGGTCTTATAGATCCTAAGCTCAACAGAACCAGTATTAGCCCATGAGGAGACTGCAAAATCCAGCATGACAACTAGTTTACTAGATCTTTTCACTACTGTAACATAATTAAACCACTCCAAATCCCCAAAGGTTGACTTAATATTGCCTTAACCTTTATGGAACAAACTATCATTTTCTCTGAAGTAGTTTCATACTTGGAAAATGAGAAGCTAAACATGTCAGTGAATAAGGGACTTGAAACATGCATAACAAAACAATCAATA